>NC_133549.1:306141-612282 GCF_048773025.1 Camelus bactrianus | reverse complement strand
CCTCAATTCATTCTTTTTTTTCTAGAAGAACGAACGTCTCTTCACATGCTCCGTTCTAACAAATAAGTGTGTGTGAATGCCGTACTTCACCTAGCTTGTTGGGAATAAAAAGTTTCTTTTCATTTGCAAAGTACGATACATATATATATATATATATAGGGTGATATATTCTCCATCAGTTTTTACGGTGAAAAGAGCAGGCAGTTCAAACCGCAACTTGGAATCACACTGAGAAACTACTGTAAGAGTTTCTACATTAACCCCTTCCATTTGTGCTACATGAAGGAATGACTCTCACCATGCTCAGTTCTCAAAGATAAGTGTGAGTGAAAGCCGTATTCCACCTAGCTTTTTGGGAACACATAGATTGTTTTCAGTTGCAAAATACACTAAATAAAAGTATATGGGGAAGTACAAGCACCTCCTCGGGTTTACAGTGAAAACTGCAGGAACTTCAAACCGTAACTAGGAAACAGACTGAGAAACTACAGTCAGTGATTCTCTTGTGCCCCGTTCCCTTTGTGCTAGGTTAACGAACATCTCCCCACATGCTTATTTCTGAGTGAAAATTGTGTGTGAAATCCGTCTTTCACTTAGCTTGTTGGAACACAAAGTTTCTTTTCAGTTGCTAATTACACTACATATATGTTTATGGTGAGTTACAAGCTCCAACTCGGATTTACTGTGAAAACTGCAGAAACTTCTAACCGGCACTACGAAACAGATTGAGAAACCAGAGTAAGTATTTGTCCTGCAGCCCATTCACTTTGTGCTTGATGAATGAACGTCTCTCCACATGCTCATTTCTGAGAGTTAATTGTGTTTGAAAGCTGTCCTTCACCTACCTTGTTGGGAACACACAGTTTCCTTTCATTTGTAAACTACTCTACATACATATATATTGGGAGGTAATTTCTCCAACTCTGTTTTACTGTGAAAAATGCAGGAACTTGAAAACGGCACTGGGAAACAGGCTGAGAAACCTGGGTCATATTTTCTCCTGCAATCCTTTCTTTTTGTGCTAGATGAATGCAAGTCTCTACACTTGCTCAGTTCTGAGAAATAATTGTGCGTGAAAACCGTCCTTCAACTAGCTTTTTGGGAACACAAAGTTTCTTTCCATTTGCTAAAAAAATTACACACATATATGTGGTGAGGTAAAATCTCCAACTCTTCTTTACAGTGAAAACTGTAGGAACTTCAATCCGCCATTTGGAAACACAGTGAGAAACCAGAGTAAGTTTTTCTCCTGTAACCCCTTCCCTTTGTGCTAGATGAACGAAAGTCTCTCCACATGCTCATTTCTGAGAGATAAGTGTGTGTGAAACACGTCCTTCACCTAGCTTGTTCAGAACACAAAGATTCTTTTAGTTGCAAACAACACTACATACATATATATGGGGAGGTATTAGCTCCAAATCGGTTTTACAGTGAAAACTGCACGAACTTCAAACCGGGACTAGGAAATAGTCTGAGAAACCAGAGAATGTAATTCTACTGCTACCCTTTCCCTTTGTACGAGATGAAAGAAATTCTTTCCACATGCTCAGTTCTGAGAGATAAGTGTGTGTGAAAACCGCCTTCACCTAACTTCTTCGGAACACCAACTTCCTCTTCAGGTGCAAAATACACTACGTAGATATATACGGGTAGGTACAATCTCCAACTCGGTTTTAGAGTGAATACTGCAGGAAATTCAAACCGGCACAAGGAAACATACTGAGAAACCAGACTACGTGTTTCTCCTGCAAACCATTCCCTTTGAGCTAGATGAAGAAACGTCTCTCCACATGCTCAGTTCTGAGAGAAAACTGTGTGTGAATGCCGTCCTTCACCTACCTTGTTTGGAATGCAAATTTTATTTTTGTTGCAATCTACACTACATACATATATATAACAATTACATTCTCCAACTCGGTTTTTGAGTGAAAACAGCAAGAACTACAAACCGGCACTAGGAAACAGACTGAGGAACCGAGTAGTTGTTTTTCCTGCAACCTTTCCTTTTGTACTAGATGAACGAATGTCTCCCCACATGCTCACTTCTGATAGAAAAGTGCGTGTGAAAGCCGTCCTTCACCTAGCTTGTTGGGAACACAATGATTCTTTTCAGTAGCAAACTACACGATGTACATATATATAGGGAAGTACAAGATCCAACACGATTTTACAGTGAAAACTGCAGGAATTTCAAACCGGCACTGGGAAACACACTGAGATACCAGAGACATAGTTTATCCTGCTATCTATTCATTTTGTGCTAGATGAATAAAATTTTCTCCACATGCTCAGTTCTGATACATAAGTGTGAGTGAAAGCTATCCTTCATAAAGCTTGTTGGGAACACATAGATTCTTTTCAGTTGCAAATTACACTGCATATTTATATATGGGTTTGTACTATCTCCAACTAGGATTTACAGTGAAAAATGGCAGGAAAATGAAACCGGCACTAATAAACAGACTGAGAAAGCACACTAAATTTCTCTACTGCTACAATTTCCCATTGTAGTAGATGAACGAACTTCTCTCCATATGCTCAGTTCTGAGAGATAAGTGTGTGTGAAAGCTTTCCTTAACTTAGTTTGTTGGGAACACAAAGTTTCTTTTCAGTTGCATAATTCACTGTATACATATGTAAGGGGAGGTACTAGCTCCAACATGGTTTTTCCTTGTAAACTGCAGGATCTTCAAACCGGCACGAGGAAACAGACTGAGAAATCAGATTAACTATTTCTCCTGCAACCCATTCCCTTCTTGAAAGATGAACGAACGTTTCTCCACATGCTCATTTTGAGAAAAAGTTTTGTGTGAAAGCCGACCTTCACCTAGCTTGTTGGGAACACAAAGTTTCTTTTCATTTGCAAAATACACTAAATACATATATACGGGGAGATACACTCTCCAACTCGGTTTTACAGTGAAAATTGCAGGAACTTCAATCCGGCACTAGGAAAAATACTGAGAAACCAGAGTAAGTGTTTTCCTTCAACCCTTTCTCTTTGTGCTAGATCCAGGAACGTCTCTCCACATACTCAGTTCTGAGAGATAAGTGTGTATGAATGCCGTCCTATAACTAGCCTGTTGGGAACAGAAATATTCTTTTAATTTGCAAACTACACTTCATAGATATATGTTGGGATGTAATAACTCCAACTCGGCTTTACAGTGAAAACTGCAGGAACATCAAACCGGCACTTGGAACAGACAGATACCAGAGTAAGTGTTCCTCCTGTAAACCGTTCCATTTGTGCTAGATGAACGAACGTCTCTCCACATGCTCAGTTCTCAAAGAAAAGTGTGTGTGAAAGTCATCCTTCACCTAGGTGTTGGGAAAACAATAATTTTCTTTTCAGATGCAAAATACACTACATATATATACATGGGGTGGTATTAGCTCCAACTCGTTTTTACTGTTAAATCTGCAGGAATTTCAAACGGCCACTAGGAAACAGATTGAGTAAACACAGTAAATGTTTCTCCTGCAAACCGTTCCCTTGGTACTAGATGAAAGAAAGTCTATCCACATGCTCAGTTCTGAGATATAAGTGTGTGTGAAAGATGTCCTTCACCTAGCTTGTTGGGAACACAAAGTTTCTTTTCAGATGCAAACTTCACTACATACGTATATATATGGAGCTACATTCTCCAACACGTTTATAGTGAAAATTGCAGAAAATTGAAATCGGCACAGGGAAACATACTGAGAAACCAGAGTTAAAATTTTCCCTCAAAACATTCTTTTTTACTAGATGAACGAACGTCTCTACACATGCTCAGTTCTAACAAATAAGTGTGTGTGAATGCCGTACTTCACCTAGCTTGTTGGGAATACAAAGTTTCTTTTCATTTGCAAAGTACGATACATATATATATATATATCTAACACCTTCCATTTGTGCTACATGAACGAACGACTCTCCCCATGCTCAGTTCTCAAAGATTAGTGTGAGTGAAAGCCGTATTCCACCTAGCTTTTTGGGAACACATAGATTGTTTTCAGTTGCAAAATACACTACATACTTGTATATGGGGAGGTACAAGCATCACCTCGGGTTTACAGTGAAAATTGAAGGAACTTCATACCGCCACTAAGAATCAAACTGAGAAAACAGGATAAGTATTTCTCCTGTAACCCGTTCCGTTTGTGCTTGATGAACGAACGTCTATCCACAGGCTCAGATCCCAAAGATAACTCTGTGTGAAAGCCGTATTACACCTAGCTTTTTGGGAACACATAGATTGTTTTCAGTTGCAAAATACACTACATACAAGTATATGGGGAGGTACAAGCACCTCCTCGGGTTTACAGTGAAAACTGCAGGAACTTCAAACCGGAACTAGGAAACAGACTGAGAAACTACAGTCAGTGTTTCTCTTGTGCCCCGTTCCCTTTGTGCTAGGTTAACGAACATCTCCCCACATGCTTATTTCTCAGTGATAATTGTGTGTGAAATCCGACTTTCACTTAGCTTGTTGGGAACACAAAGTTTCTTTTCAGTTGCTAATTACACTACATATATGTATATGGTGAGTTACAAGCTCCAACTCGGATTTACTGTGAAAACTGCAGAAACTTCAAACCGGCACTACGAAACAGACTGAGAAACCAGAGTAAGCATTTGTCCTGCATCCCATTCACTTTGTGCTTGATGAATGAACGTCTCTCCACATGCTCATTTCTGAGAGTTAATTGTGTTTGAAAGCTGTCCTTCACCTAGCTTCTTGGGAACACACAGTTTCCTTTCTTTTGTAAACTACACTACATACATATATATTGGGAGGAAATTTCTCCAACTCTGTTTTACTGCGATAAATACAGGAACTTGAAAACGGCACTGGGAAACAGGCTGAGAAACCTGGGTCATATTTTCTCCTGCAATCCTTTCCTTTTGTGCTAGATGAACGCAAGTCTCTACACTTGCTCAGTTCTGAGAAATAATTGTGCGTGAAAACCGTCCTTCACCTAGCTTTTTGGGAACACAAATTTTCTTTCCATTTGCTAAAAAAATTACACACATATATGTGGTGAGGTAAAATCTCCAACTGTTCTTTACAATGAAAACTGTAGGAACTTCAATCCGCCACTTGGAAACAGAGTGAGAAACCAGAGTAAGTTTTTCTCCTGTAACCCCTTCCCTTTGTGCTAGATGAACGAACGTCTCTCCACATGCTCATTTCTGAGAGATAAGTGTGTGTGAAACACGTTCTTCACCTAGCTTGTTCAGAACACAAAGATTCTTTTAGTTGCAAACAACACTACATACATATATATTGGGAGGTACTAGCGCCAAATTGGTTTTACAGTGAAAACTGCACGAACTTCAAACCGGGACTAGGAAACAGACTGAGAAACCAGAGAAAGTATTCCTATTGCTACCCTTTCCCTTTGTACGAGATGAAAGAATTTCTTTCCACATGCTCAGTTCTGAGAGAAAAGTGTGTGTGAAACCCGTCCTTCACCTAACTTCTTCGGAACACCAAGTTCCTCTTCAGGTGCAAAATACACTACGTAGATATATACGGGTAGGTACAATCTCCAACTCGGTTTTAGAGTGAATACTGCAGGAAATTCAAACCGGCACAAGGAAACATACTGAGAAACCAGACTACGTGTTTCTCCTGCAAACCATTCCCTTAGAGCTAGATGTAGAAACGTCTCTCCACATGCTCAGTTCTGAGAGAAAACTGTGTGTGAATGCCGTCCTTCACCTACCTTGTTTAGAATGCAAATTTTATTTTTGTTGCAATCTACACTACATACATATATATAACAATTACATTCTCCAACTCGGTTTTTGAGTCAAAACAGCAGGAACTTCAAACCGGCACTAGGAAACAGACTGAGAACCCGAGTAGATGTTTCTCCTGCAACCGTTCCTTTTGTACTAGATGAACGAATGTCTCCCCACGTGCTCACTTCTGAGAGATAAGTGCGTGTGAAAGCCATACTTCACCTAGCTTGTTGGGAACACAATGATTCTTTTCAGTAGCAAACTACACGACGTACATATATATAGGGAGCTACAAGCTCCAATACGATTTTACAGTGAAAACTGCAGGAATTTCAAACCGGCACTGGGAAACACACTGAGATACCAGAGACATAGTTTATCCTGCTATCTATTCATTTTGTGCTAGATGAATAAAATTCTCTCCACATGCTCAGTTCTGATACATAAATGTGAGTGAAAGCTATCCTTCAAATAGCTTGTTGGGAACACATAGATTCTTTTCAGTTGCAATTTACACTGCATAATTATATATGGGTTTGTACTATCTCCAACTAGGTTTTACAGTGAAAAATGGCAGGAAAATGAAACCGGCACTAAAAAACAGACTGAGAAAGCACACTAAATTTCTCTACTGCTACAATTTCCCATTGTAGTAGATGAACGACCTTCTCTCCACATGCTCAGTTCTGAGAGATAAGTGTGTGTGAAAGACTTCCTTCACTTAGTTTGTTGGGAACACAAAGTTTCTTTTCAGTTGCATACTTCACTGTATACATATATAAGGGGAGGTACTAGCTCCAACATGGTTTTTCCTTGTAAACTGCAGGATCTTCAAACTGGCATGAGGAAACAGACTGAGAAATCATAGTAAGTATTTCTCCTGCAACCCATTCCCTTCTTGAAAGATGAACGAACGTCTCTCCACATGCTCATTTTGAGAAAAAGTTTTGTGTGAAAGCCGACCTTCACCTAGCTTGTTGGGAACACAAAGTTTCTTTTCAGTTGCAAAATACACTACATACATATATACGGGGAGATACTCTCTCCAACTCGGTTTTACAGTGAAAATTGCAGGAACTTCAATCCGGCACTAGGAAAAATACTGAGAAAGCAGAGTAAGTGTTTTACTTCAACCCATTCACTTTGTGCTAGATCCAGGAACGTCTCTCCACATACTCAGTTCTGAGAGATAAGTGTGTATGAATGCCGTCCTATAACTAGCCTGTTGGGAACAGAAATATTCTTTTAATTTGCAAACTACACTTCATAGATATATGTTGGGATGTAATAACTCCAACTCGGCTTTACAGTGAAAACTGCAGGAACTTCAAACCGGCACTTGGAACAGACAGATACCAGAGTAAGTGTTCCTCCTGTAAACCGTTCCATTTGTGCTAGATGAACGAACGTCTCTCCACATGCTCAGTTCTCAAAGAAAAGTGTGTGTGAAAGTCATCCTTCACCTAGGTGTTGGGAAAACAATAATTTTCTTTTCAAATGCAAAATACTCTACATACATATACATGGGGTGGTATTAGCTCCAACTCGTTTTTACTGTTAAATCTGCAGGAATTTCAAACGGCCACTAGGAAACAGATTGAGTAAACACAGTAAATGTTTCTCCTGCAAACCGTTCCCTTGGTACTAGATGAAAGAACGTCTATCCACATGCTCAGTTCTCAGAGATAAGTGTGTGTGAAAGACGTCCTTCACCTAGCTTGTTGGGAACACAAAGTTTCTTTTCAGATGCAAACTTCACTACATACGTATATATATGGAGCTACATTCTCCAACAAGTTTACAGTGAAAATTGCAGAAAATTGAAATCGGCACAGGGAAACAGACTGAGAAACCAGAGTTAAAATTTTCCCTCACTACATTCTTTTTTACTAGATGAACGAACGTATCTACACATGCTCAGTTCTAACAAATAAGTGTGTGTGAATGCCGTACTTCACCTAGCTTGTTGGGAATACAAAATTTCTTTTCATTTGCAAAGTACGATACATATATATATATATATATAGGGTGATACATTCTCCATCTCTTTTTACGGTGAAAACAGCAGGCAATTTAAACCGCAACTTGGAAACACACTGAGAAACTAGAGTAACAGTTTCTCCTCTAACACCTTCCATTTGTGCTACATGAACGAACGACTCTCCCCATGCTCAGTTCTCAAAGATTAGTGTGAGTGAAAGCCGTATTCCACCTAGCTTTTTGGGAACACATAGATTGTTTTCAGTTGCAAAATACACTACATACATGTATATGGGGAGGTACAAGCACCTCCTCGGGTTTACAGTGAAAATTGAAGGATCTTCAAACCGCCACTAGGAATCAAACTGAGAAAACAGGATAAGTGTTTCTCCTGTAACCCGTTCCGTTTGTGCTTGATGAACGAAAGTCTATCCACAGGCTCAGTTCTCAAAGATAACTGTGTGTGAAAGCCGTATTCCACCTAGCTTTTTGGGAACACATAGATTGTTTTCAGTTGCAAAATACACTACATACAAGTATATGGGGAGGTACAAGCACCTCCTCGGGTTTACAGTGAAAACTGCAGGAACTTCAAACCGGAACTAGGAAACAGACTGAGAAACTACAGTCAGTGATTCTCTTGTGCCCCGTTCCCTTTGTGCTAGGTTAACGAACATCTCCCCACATGCTTATTTCTGAGTGATAATTGTGTGTGAAATCCGTCTTTCACATAGCTTGTTGGGAACACAAAGTTTCTTTTCAGTTGCTAATTACACTACATATATGTATATGGTGAGTTACAAGCTCCAACTCGGATTTACTGTGAAAACTGCAGAAACTTCAAACCGGCACTACGAAACAGACTGAGAAACCAGAGTAAGCATTTGTCCTGCATCCCATTCACTTTGTGCTTGATGAATGAACGTCTCTCCACATGCTCATTTCTGAGAGTTAATTGTGTTTGAAAGCTGTCCTTCACCTAGCTTGTTGGGAACACATAGTTTCCTTTCTTTTGTAAACTACACAACATACATATATATTGGGAGGAAATTTCTCCAAATCTGTTTTACTGTGATAAATGCAGGAACTTGAAAACGGCACTGGGAAACAGGCTGAGAAACCTGGGTCATATTTTCTCCTGCAATCCTTTCCTTTTGTGCTAGATGAACGCAAGTCTCTACACTAGCTCAGTTCTGAGAAATAATTGTGCGTGAAAACCGTCCTTCACCTAGCTTTTTGGGAACACAAAGTTTCTTTCCATTTGCTAAAAAAATTACACACATATATATGGTGAGGTAATATCTCCAACAATTCTTTACAGTGAAAACTGTAGGAACTTCAATCTGCCACTTGGGAACAGAGTGAGAAACCAGAGTAAGTTTTTCTCCTGTAACCCCTTCCCTTTGTGCTAGATGAACGAACGTCTCTCCACATGCTCATTTCTGAGAGATAAGTGTGTGTGAATCACGTCCTTCACCTAGCTTGTTCAGAAAACAAAGATTCTTTTAGTTGCAAACAACACTACCTACATATATATTGGGAGGTACTAGCTCCAAATTGGTTTTACAGTGAAAATTGCACGAACTTCAAACCGGGACTAGGAAACAGACTGAGAAACCAGAGAAAGTATTTCTACTGCTACCCTTTCCCTTTGTACGAGATGAAAGAATTTCTTTCCACATGCTCAGTTCTGAGAGATAAATGTTTGTGAAAACCGTCCTTCACCTAACTTCTTCGGAACACCAACTTCCTCTTCAGGTGCAAAATACTCTACGTAGATATATACGGGTAGATACAATCTCCAACTCGGTTTTAGAGTGAATACTGCAGGAAATTCAAACCGGCACTAGGAAACATACTGAGAAACCAGACTACGTGTTTCTCCTGCAAACCATTCCCTTTGAGCTAGATGAAGAAACGTCTCTCCACATGCTCAGTTATGAGAGAAAACTGTGTGTGAATGCCGTCCTTCACCTGCCTTGTTTGGAATGCAAATTTTATTTTAGTTGCAATCTACACTACATACATATATATAACAATTACATTCTCCAACTCGGTTTTTGAGTGAAAACAGCAGGAACTTCAAACCGGCACTAGGAAACAGACTGAGAAACCGAGTAGTAGTTTTTCCTGCAACCGTTCCTTTTGTACTAGATGAACGAATGTCTCCCCACATGCTCACTTCTGAGACATAATTGCGTGTGAAAGCCGTCCTTCACCTAGCTTGTTGGGAACACAATGATTCTTTTCAGTAGCAAACTACACGACGTACATATATATAGGGAGGTACAAGCTCCAACACGATTTTACAGTGAAAACTGCAGGAATTTCAAACCGGCACTGGGAAACACACTCAGATACCAGAGACATAGTTTATCCTGCTATCTATTCATTTTGTGCTAGATGAATAAAATTCTCTCCACATGCTCAGTTCTGATACATAAGTGTGAGTGAAAGCTATCCTTCATATAGCTTGTTGGAAACACATAGATTCTTTTCAGTTGCAAATTACAATGCATAAATATATATGGGTTTCTACAATCTCCAACTAGGTTTTACAGTGAAAAATGGCAGGAAAATGAAACCGGCACTGAAAAACAGACTGAGAAAGCAGACTAAATTTCTCTACTGCTACAATTTCCCATTGTAGTAGATGAACGACCTTCTCTCCACATGCTCAGTTCTGAGAGATAAGTGTGTGTGAAAGACTTCCTTCACTTAGTTTGTTGGGAACACAAAGTTTCTTTTCAGTTGCATACTTCTCTGTATACATATATAAGGGGGGGTACTAGCTCCAACATGTTTTTTCCTTGTAAACTGCAGGATCTTCAAACCGGCATGAGGAAACAGACTGAGAAATCATAGTAAGTATTTCTCCTGCAACCCATTCCCTTCTTGAAAGATGAACGAACGTCTCTCCACATGCTCATTTTGAGAAAAAGTTTTGTGTGAAAGCCGACCTTCACCTAGCTTGTTGGGAACACAAAGTTTCTTTTCAGTTGCAAAATACACTACATACATATATACGGGGAGATACTCTCTCCAACTCGGTTTTACAGTGAAAATTGCAGGAACTTCAAACCGCCACTAGGAATCAAACTGAGAAACAGGATAAGTGTTTCTCCTGTAACCCGTTCCGTTTGTGCTTGATGAACGAACGTCTATCCACAGGCTCAGTTCCCAAAGATAACTCTGTGTGAAAGCCGTATTCCACCTAGCTATTTGGGAACACATAGATTGTTTTCAGTTGCAAAATACACTACATACAAGTATATGGGGAGGTACAAGCACCTCCTCGGGTTTACAGTGAAAACTGCAGGAACTTCAAACCGGAACTAGAAACAGACTGAGAAACTACTGTCAGTGTTTCTCTTGTGCTCCGTTCCATTTGTGCTAGGTTAACGAACATCTCCCCACATGCTTATTTCTCAGTGAAAATTGTGTGTGAAATCCGACTTTCACTTAGCTTGTTGGGAACACAAAATTTCTTTTCAGTTGCTAATTACACTACATATATGTATATGGTGAGTTACAAGCTCCAACTCGGATTTACTGTGAAAACTGCAGAAACTTCAAACCGGCACTACGAAACAGACTGAGAAACCAGAGTAAGCATTTGTCCTGCATCCCATTCACTTTGTGCTTGATGAATGAACGTCTCTCCACATGCTCATTTCTGAGAGTTAATTGTGTTTGAAAGCTGTCTTTCACCTAGCTTCTTGGGAACACACAGTTTCCTTTCTTTTGTAAACTACACTACATACATATACATTGGGAGGAAATTTCTCCAAATCTGTTTTACTGTGATAAATACAGGAACTTGAAAACGGCACTGGGAAACAGGCTGAGAAACCTGGGTCATATTTTCTCCTGCAATCCTTTCCTTTTGTGCTAGATGAATGCAAGTCTCTACACTTGTTCAGTTCTGAGAAATAATTGTGCGTGAAAACCGTCCTTCACCTAGCTTTTTGGGAACACAAAGTTTCTTTCCATTTGCTAAAAAAATTACACACATATATGTGGTGAGGTAAAATCTCCAACTGTTCTTTACAATGAAAACTGTAGGAACTTCAATCCGCCACTTGGAATCAGAGTGAGAAACCAGAGTAAATTTTTCTCCTGTAACCCCTTCCCTTTGTGCTAGATGAACGAACGTCTCTCCACATGCTCATTTCTGAGAGATTAGTGTGTGTGAAACACGTTCTTCACCTAGCTTGTTCAGAACACAAAGATTCTTTTAGTTGCAAACAACACTACATACATATATATGGGGAGGTACTAGCTCCAAATTGGTTTTACAGTGAAAACTGCACGAACTTCAAACCGGGACTAGGAAACAGACTGAGAAACCAGAGAAAGTATTTCTACTCTACCCTTTCCCTTTGTACGAGATGAAAGAATTTCTTTCCACATGCTCATTTCTGAGAGATAAGTGTGTGTGAAACCCGTCCTTCACCTAACTTCTTCGGAACACCAAGTTCCTCTTCAGGTGCAAAATACACTACGTAGATATATACAGGAAGGTACAATCTCCAACTCGGTTTTAGAGTGAATACTGCAGGAAATTCAAACCAGCACAATGAAACATACTGAGAAACCAGACTACGTGATCCTCCTGCAAACCATTCCCTTTGAGCTAGATGAAGAAACGTCTCTCCACATGCTCAGTTCTGAGAGAAAACTGTGTGTGAATGCCGTCCTTCACCTACCTTGTTTGGAATGCAAATTTTATTTTTGTTGCAATCTACACTACATACATATATATAACAATTACATTCTCCAACTCGGTTTTTGAGTGAAAACAGCAGGAACTTCAAACCGGCACTAGGAAACAGACTGAGAACCCGAGTAGATGTTTCTCCTGCAACCGTTCCTTTTGTACTAGATGAACGAATGTCTCCCCACGTGCTCACTTCTGAGAGATAAGTGCGTGTGAAAGCCGTCCTTCACCTAGCTTGTTGGGAACACAATGATTCTTTTCAGTAACAAACTACACGACGTACATATATATAGGGAGGTACAAGCTCCAACACGATTTTACAGTGAAAACTGCAGGAATTTCAAACCGGCACTGGGAAACACACAGAGATACCAGAGACAAAGTTTATCCTGCTATCTATTCATTTTGTGCTAGATGAATAAAATTCTCTCCACATGCTCAGTTCTGATACATAAGTGTGAGAGAAAGCTATCCTTCAAATAGCTTGTTGGGAACACATAGATTCTTTTCAGTTGCAATTTACACTGCATAATTATATATGGATTTGTACTCTCTCCAACTCGATTTTACAGTGAAAATTGCAGGAACTTCAATCCGGCACTAGGAAAAATACTGAGAAACCAGAGTAAGTGTTTTTCCTTCAACCCATTCACTTTGTGCTAGATCCAGGAACGTCTCTCCACATACTCAGTTCTGAGATATAAGTGTGTATGATTGCCGTCCTATAACTAGCCTGTTGGGAACAGAAATATTCTTTTAATTTGCAAACTACACTTCATAGATATATGTTGGGATGTAATAACTCCAACTCGGCTTTACAGTGAAAACTGCAGGAACTTCAACCCGGCACTTGGAACAGACAGATACCAGAGTAAGTGTTCCTCCTGTAAACCGTTCCATTTGTGCTAGATGAACGAACGTCTCTCCACATGCTCAGTTCTCAGAGAAAAGTGTGTGTGAAAGTCGTCCTTCACCTAGGTGTTGGGAAAACAATAATTTTCTTTTCAGATGCAAAATACTCTACATACATATACATGGGGTGGTATTAGCTCCAACTCGTTTTTACTGTTAAATCTGCAGGAATTTCAAACGGCCACTAGGAAACAGATTGAGTAAACACAGTAAATGTTTCTCCTGCAAACCGTTCCCTTGGTACTAGATGAAAGAACGTCTATCCACATGCTCAGTTCTCAGAGATAAGTGTGTGTGAAAGACGTCCTTCACCTAGCTTGTTGGGAACACAAAGTTTCTTTTCAGATGCAAACTTCACTACATACGTATATATATGGAGCTACATTCTCCAACAAGTTAACAGTGAAAATTGCAGAAAATTGAAATCGGCACAGGGAAACAGACTGAGAAACCAGAGTTAAAATTTTCCCACACTACATTCTTTTTTTCTAGATGAACGAACGTATCTACACATGCTCAGTTCTAACAAATAAGTGTGTGTGAATGCCGTACTTCACCTAGCTTGTTGGGAATACAAAGTTTCTTTTCATTTGCAAAGTACGATACATATATATATATATATATATATATAGGGTGATACATTCTCCATCTCTTTTTACGGTGAAAACAGCAGGCAATTCAAACCGCCACTTGGAAACACACTGAGAAACTAGAGTAACAGTTTCTCCTCTAACACCTTCCATTTGTGCTACATGAACGAACGACTCTCCCCATGCTCAGTTCTCAAAGATTAGTGTGAGTGAAAGCCGTATTCCACCTAGCTTTTTGGGAACACATAGATTGTTTTCAGTTGCAAAATACACTACATACATGTATATGGGGAGGTACAAGCACCTCCTCGGGTTTACAGTGAAAACTGCAGGAACTTCAAACCGGAACTAGGAAACAGACTGAGAAACTACAGTCAGTGATTCTCTTGTGCCCCGTTCCATTTGTGCTAGGTTAACGAACATCTCCCCACATGCTTATTTCTGAGTGATAATTGTGTGTGAAATCCGTCTTTCACTTAGCTTGTTGGGAACACAAAGTTTCTTTTCAGTTGCTAATTACACTACATATATGTATATGGTGAGTTACAAGCTCCAACTCGGATTTACTGTGAAAACTGCAGAAACTTCAAACCGGCACTACGAAACAGACTGAGAAACCAGAGTAAGCATTTGTCCTGCATCCCATTCACTTTGTGCTTGATGAATGAACGTCTCTCCACATGCTCATTTCTGAGAGTTAATTGTGTTTGAAAGCTGTCCTTCACCTAGCTTGTTGGGAACACACAGTTTCCTTTCTTTTGTAAACTACACTACATACATATATATTGGGAGGTAATTTCTCCAACTCTGTTTTACTGTGAAAAATGCAGGAACTTGAAAACGGCACTGGGAAACAGGCTGAGAAACCTGGGTCATATTTTCTCCTGCAATCCTTTCCTTTTGTGCTAGATGAACGCAAGTCTCTTCACTTGCTCAGTTCTGAGAAATAATTGTGCGTGAAAACCGTCCTTCACCTAGCTTTTTGGGAACACAAAGTTTCTTTCCATTTGCTAAAAAAATTACACACATATATGTGGTGAGGTAATATCTCCAACTCTTCTTTACAGTGAAAACTGTAGGAACTTCAATCTGCCACTTGGAAACAGAGTGAGAAACCAGAGTAAGTTTTTCACCTGTAACCCCTTCCCTTTGTGCTAGATGAACGAACGTCTCTCCACATGCTCATTTCTGAGAGATAAGTGTGTGTGAAACACGTCCTTCACCTAGCTTGTTCAGAACACAAAGATTCTTTTAGTTGCAAACAACACTACATACATATATATGGGGAGGTACTAGCTCCAAATCGGTTTTACAGTGAAAACTGCACGAACTTCAAACCGGGACTAGGAAACAGACTGAGAAACCAGAGAAAGTATTTCTACTGCTACCCTTTCCCTTTGTACGAGATGAAAGAATTTCTTTCCACATGCTCAGTTCTGAGAGTTAAATGTGTGTGAAACCCGTCCTTCACCTAACTTCTTCGGAACACCAAGTTCCTCTTCAGGTGCAAAATACACTACGTAGATATATACGGGTAGGTACAATCTCCAACTCGGTTTTAGAGTGAATACTGCAGGAAATTCAAACCGGCACTAGGAAACATACTGAGAAACCAGACTACGTGTTTCTCCTGCAAACCATTCCCTTTGAGCTAGATGAAGAAACGTCTCTCCACATGCTCAGTTCTGAGAGGAAACTGTGTGTGAATGCCATCCTTCACCTGCCTTGTTTGGAATGGAAATTTTATTTTTGTTGCAATCTACACTACATACATATATATAACAATTACATTCTCCAACTCGGTTTTTGAGTGAAAACAGCAGGAACTTCAAACCGGCACTAGGAAACAGACTGAGAAACCGAGTAGTTGTTTCTCCTGCAACCGTTCCTTTTGTACTAGATGAACGAATGTCTCCCCACGTGCTCACTTCTGAAAGATAATTGCGTGTGAAAGCCGTCCTTCACCTAGCTTGTTGGGAACACAATGATTCTTTTCAGTAGCAAACTACACGACGTACATATATATAGGGAGGTACAAGCTCCAACACGATTTTACAGTGAAAACTGCAGGAATTTCAAACCGGCACTGGGAAACACACTCAGATACCAGAGACATAGTTTATCCTGCTATCTATTCATTTTGTGCTAGATGAATAAAATTCTCTCCACATGCTCAGTTCTGATACATAAGTGTGAGTGAAAGCTATCCTTCATATAGCTTGTTGGGAACACATAGAATCTTTTCAGTTGCAAATTACACTGCATAAATATATATGGGTTTGTACTATCTCCAACTAGGTTTTACAGTGAAAAATGGCAGGAAAATGAAACCGGCACTAAAAAACAGACTGAGAAAGCAGACTAAATTTCTCTACTGCTACAATTTCCCATTGTAGTAGATGAACGACCTTCTCTCCACATGCTCAGTTCTGAGAGATAAGTGTGTGTGAAAGCCTTCCTTCACTTAGTTTGTTGGGAACACAAAGTTTCTTTTTAATTGCATACTTCACTGTATACATATATAAGGGGAAGTACAAGCTCCAACATGGTTTTTCCTTGTAAACTGCAGGATCTTCAAACCGGCATGAGGAAACAGACTGAGAAATCATAGTAAGTATTTCTCCTGCAACCCATTCCCTTCTTGAAAGATGAACGAACGTCTATCCACATGCTCATTTTGAGAAAAAAAATTGTGTGAAAGCCGACCTTCACCTAGCTTGTTGGGAACACAAAGTTTCTTTTCAGTTGCAAAATACACTACATACATATATACGGGGAGATACTCTCTCCAACTCGGTTTTACAGTGAAAATTGCAGGAACTTCAATCCGGAACTAGGAAAAATACTGAGAAAGCAGAGTAAGTGTTTTTCCTTCAACCCATTCAATTTGTGCTAGATCCAGGAACGTCTCTCCACATACTCAGTTCTGAGAGATAAGTGTGTATGAATGCCGTCCTTTAACTAGCCTGTTGGGAACAGAAATATTCTTTTAATTTGCAAACTACACTTCATAGATATATGTTGGGATGTAATAACTCCAACTCGTCTTTACAGTGAAAACTGCAGGAACTTCAAACCGGCACTTGGAACAGACAGATACCAGAGTAAGTGTTCCTCCTGTAAACCGTTCCCTTTGTGCTTGATGAACGAACGTCTATCCACAGGCTCAGTTCTCAAAGATAACTGTGCGTGAAATCCGTATTCCACCTAGCTTTTTGGGAACACATAGATTGTTTTCAGTTGCAAAATACACTACATACAAGTATATGGGGAGTTACAAGCACCTCCTCGTGTTTACAGTGAAAACTGCAGGAACTTCAAACCGGAACTAGGAAACAGACTGAGAAACTACAGTCAGTGATTCTCTTGTGCCCCGTTCCCTTTGTGCTAGGTTAACGAACATCTCCCCACATGCTTATTTCTCAGTGATAATTGTGTGTGAAATCCGTCTTTCACTTAGCTTGATGGGAACACAAAGTTTCTTTTCAGTTGCTAATTACACTACATATATTTATATGGTGAGTTACAGGCTCCAACTCGGATTTACTGTGAAAACTGCAGAAACTTCTAACCGGCACTACGAAACAGACTGAGAAACCAGAGTAAGTATTTGTCCTGCAGCCCATTCACTTTGTGCTTGATGAATGAACGTCTCTCCACATGCTCATTTCTGAGAGTTAATTGTGTTTGAAAGCTGTCCTTCACCTAGCTTGTTGGGAACACACAGTTTCCTTTCTTTTGTAAACTACACTACATACATATATATTGGGAGGTAATTTCTCCAACTCTGTTTTACTGTGAAAAATGCAGGAACTTTGGAAACGGCACTGGGAAACAGGCTGAGAAACCTGGGTCATATTTTCTCCTGCAATCCTTTCCTTTTGTGCTAGATGAACGCAAGTTTCTACACTTGCTCATTTCTGAGAAATAATTGTGCGTGAAAGCATTCCTTCACCTAGCTTTTTGGGAACACAAAGTTTCTTTCCATTTGCTAACAAAATTACACACATATATATGGTGAGGTAAAATCTCCAACTCGTCTTTACATTGAAAACTGTAGGAACTTCTATCCGCCACTTGGATACAGAGTGAGAATCCAGAGTAAATTTTTCTCCTGTAACCCCTTCCCTTAGTATTAGATGAATGAACGTCTCTCCACATACTCAGTTCTGAGAGATAAGTGTGTGTGTAACCTGTCCTTCACCTAGCTTGTTCGGAACACAAAGATTCTTTTAGTTGCAAAGTACACTACATACGTATATATAGGTAGGTACTAGCTCCAACTCGGTTTTACAGTGAAAACTGCAGTAACTTCATACTGGCACTAGGAAACAGACTGAAAAACCTAGTAATTGTTTCTCCTGCAAACCGTTCCTTTTGTGCTAGATGAATGAATGTCTCTCCACATGCTCAGTTCTGAGAGATAAATGTGTGTGAAAGCCATCCTTCACCTAGCTTATTAAAACACAATGTTTCTTTTAGTTTGAATCTACACTCTTTTCATATATATGGGGAGGTACTAGCTCCATCTCGGTTTTACAGTGAAAACTATAGGAACTGCAAACCGGCACTAGGATACAGACTGAGGAATCAGAGTAATTGTTTGTCCTGCAATCCTTTCCTTTTTTGGTAGATTAACGTACATCTCTCCACGTGCTAATTTGTGAGACACTGATGTGTGAAATCCGTCCTTCAAGTTGCTTGTTAGGAACACAAATTTTCTTTTTGTTGGAAACTACACTACTACCATATATATAGGGAAGTACTTGCTCCAACACGGTTTTACAGTGAAAAGTGCAGGAACTTCAAACTGGCACTAGGAAACAGACTGCAAAACCTGAGCACGTGTTTCCCCTTCAAACAGTGCCCTTTGTGCTAGATGAACGAACGTCTCTCCACATGCTCATTCCTGAGAAATAATTGTGTGTTTAAGCCGTCCTTTTCCTAGATTGTTGGGAACACGAAGTTTCTTTTAGTTGGAAATTACCCTAGTTCTATATATATGAAGAGGTACTACCTGCAACTCGTTTTACACTGAAAACTGCAGGAACTTCAAACCGGCTCTAGGAAACAGACTGAGAAACCAGAGCACGTGTTTCTCCTGCAACCTATGCACTTTGTGCTAAATGAAGTGACGTCTCTCCACATGCTCATTTTTGAGGGATAAATGGGTGTGAAAAGCTTCCTTCACATAGATTGTTGGGAACACAGAGTTTCTTTTCTTTTTCAAAGTACACTACATCCATATATTTGGGGATGTACTAGCACCAACTCAGTTTTACTGTGAAAACTGCATGAAATTCATACCCATATTAGGAAAGATTCTGGCAAACCAGATTAAGTTTTTATACTGCAACCCATTCCCTTTAAGCTAGATGTACGAATTTCTCTGCACATCTCAATTCTGAAATTTTTATTTGTGTGAAAATCATCAATTACAGAGCTTGTTGTGAATATACACTTTCTTTTCAGTAGGAAAATACTCTACAGACATACATATGTGGAGGTACTATCTGCCACTCGTTTTACAGTGAAAATTGCATGAACTTCTAACCGGCACTTGGAAACATACTGAAAAACCAGAGTAAGTGCTCCTACTGCAAGTGTTTCCCTTTAATCTACATATATGAACGTCTCACCACATACTCAATTCTGAGAGTTAACAGTCTGTGAAAGCCTTCAATCACCTTGTTTGTTGGGAACACACACATTCTTTTCAGTGGGAAAGTACACTACATTCTTATATATGGGGTGATATTAGTTCCAACTTTGTTTTTCACTGAAAACTGCATGAAATCCTTACAAACAATAATTAAGATACTGAGAAACCTGAGTAAGTGTTTCTACTGCAACCCATTCCCTTTTAGCTAGATGAACGAATGACTCTCCATATGATCAATTCTGAAATTTAAGTATTTGTGAAAGCGTTGTATCACCTGGCTTGTTATGAACACATATTTTCTTTTCAGTGGGAAATTACACTACATTCTTTTATATGGGGAGGCTCTAACTCCAACACTGTTTTAGGGTCAAAACTAAATGAAGTTCAAACTGGCACTAGGAAACATACTGAGAATTCAGAGAAAGCCTGTCTACAGCAATCCATTCCATTTAAGCTAGATGAACGAACTTGTCTGCACATGGTCAATTCTGAGATTTAAGTGTGTGTGAAAGCCTTCAATCACATAGCTTGTTAGGAAATCACACATTGGTTTCTGTGAGAAAAAACACTACATAAATATATATCAGGAGGTACAAGTGGCAATTCGGTGTTACAAGGAAAACTGCATGTACTTCTAACCGGCACTAGGATACATACTGGGGAAACAGTGTAAGTGTCTCTACTGCAACACATTCCCTTTAAGCTAGATGAACGAACGTCTCTCCAGATGCTCAATCTGAGATTTAAGTGTTTGTCGAAGCCTTCAATCACATAGCTTTTTGGGAAGACACAGTTTCTTTTCAGTGGGAAATTACACTACATAAATATATATGGGGAGGTCCCAGCTCCAAATCGGTTTTACAGAGAAAACTGCATGAACAGAAACCCGGCACTAGGAAACAGACTGTGAAACCAGAGTAAGTGTTTATTTTGCAAACCATATCCTTTAAGGTACATGAACGAACGTCTCACCACATGATCAATTCTGAAATTTAAGTGTGTGTGAAAGCTAAAAATAACCTACTTTTTTGGGAACACACACTTTGTTTTCAGTGGGAAAACACACTACATACATATATAAGGGGAGGTTCTAGCTCCAACTCGGTTTTATTCTGAAAATTGCAGGAACATCAAACCGCCACTAGGAAATGTACTGAGAAACCAGAGTGTTTCTACGGCAACCATTCCATTTAAGCTAGATTAACGATCGTCTCTCCACATGCTCAATACTGAAATTTAAGTGTGTGTGAAAGCCGTCAATCACCTAGCTTGTAGGGAACACACACCTTCTTTTCATTGGGAAACTACACCACATACATATTTATGGTGAAGTTCTAGCTGTAACTCTGTTTTACAGTGAAAATGCAGGAACTTCAAACCGGCACAAGGAAACATACTGAGAGACCAGAATATATGTTTCTACTACAGGTCGTTGCCTATAATCTAGATGAACGAAGGCCTCTCTACTTTCTCAATTCTGAGAGTTAAGTGTGTGTGAAAGCTTTCAATCTCCTAACTTGCTGGAAACATACACTTTCTTTTCATTGGGAGACTAAACTGCATAAATATATATGTGGAGGTACTAGCTCTAACTCGGTATTACAGTGTAAACTGCATGAGCTTTAAACCGGCCCTAGGAAACATACTGTGAATCCAGAGTAAGTGTGTCTTCTTAAAACCATTCCTTTAATCTAGGTAACAATCGTTTCTTCGCATGCTTAATTCTTTGTGTTAACTCTGTGTGAAAGATTTCATTCACCGACCTTGTCTGGAACACACACTTTCTGTTCAGTTAGAAACTACACTGCAAACATATATAGGTAGGTACAAGCTGCAACTCGGTTTTACAATAAAAACTGCATGAACTTCTAACCGGCACTAGGAGACATACAGGTAAAACAGAGTAAGTGTTTCTACTGCAACACATTCCCTTTAAGCTAGATGAACGAACGTCTCTCCACATGCTCAATTCTGAGAGTTAAATGTGTGTGAAAGCCGACAATATCATAGCTTATTGGGAACACACACTTTCTTTTCAGTGGGAAACTACACTGCATACATATATATGGGGTGGTTCTAGCTCCAACTCGGTTTTACAGTGAAAACTGCATGAACTTCCAACCGGCTCTAGGAATCATACTGAAAAACAAGATTAAGTGTTTCTTTAGCAAACTATTCCCTTTATGCTAGATGAATGAACGCCTCTCCTCATGCTCAATTCTGAGAGTTATATGTGTTTGCAAGCCATCAATATCATGGCTTGTTGGGAACACACAGTTTCCTTAGAGTGAGAAACTACACTACATACATCAATATGAGGAATTACTAGCTCCAACTCGATTTTACAGTGAAAACTGTATGAAATTCAAACTGACACTAGGAAACATACTGAGAAACCAGAGAAAATCTTTTTACTGCAATCCATTCCATTTAAGCTAGATGAACGAACGTCTGTCCACATGCTCAATTCTGAGAGTTAAATGTGTGTGAAAGCCGACAATATCATAGCTTGTTGGGAACACATATTGTCTTTTCATGTGAAACTACACTACATACATATATATGGGAGGTACTAGCTCCAACTCGGTTTTACCCTGAATTGTGCATGTGGTTAGACGTTCATTCATCTAGCATAAATGGAATGGGTTGCAGTCAAAACACTTACTCTGGTTTCTCAGTATGTTTCTTAGTGCCGGTTTGAAGTTCATGCAGTTCTCTCTGTTAAACCGTGTTGGAGCTAGTACCCCCCCATATATATGTATGTAGTGTAGTTTCCCAGTGAAAAGAAAGTGTGTGTTCCCAACTGGCTAGGTGATTGACGACTTTCACGCACACTTAACTCTCAGAATTGAGCATGTGGAGAGACGTTCGTTCATCTAGCTTAAAGCGAATGGTTTGCAGTAGATACACTTACTCTGGTTTCTCATTATGCCTCCTAGTGCCAGTTTGAATTTCATGGACTTTTCTCTGTAAAACAGAGTTGGAGGTATTACCTCCACATATATACGAATTTAGTGTAGATACCTCCTGAAAAGAAAATATTTTCCCAACAAGCTAGTGGATTTGTTGCTTCCCACTCTCTTAACTGTCAGAATTGAGCATGTAGAGAGACGTTTGTTCATGTAGCATAAAGGGAGTGTTTTCTACTAGAAAGAATTATTCTGGTTTTTCAATATGTTTTCCTATTGCCTGATTGAAGTTCATGCAGTTTTTACTCTAAAACCTATTTGGAGCTTGTACCGCCCATATATATTTATGTAGTGAATATTCCGACTGAAAGAATCTGTGTGTTCCCAGCAAGCTATGTGATTGGCGGCTTTCACACACACTTAACTCTCAGAATTTAGCATGTGGAGAGACTTTCGTTCATCTAGTATAAAGGGAATGGTTTGTACTTGAATCACATACTCTGGTTTCTCAGTGTGTTTTCCTAGTGCTGGTTTGAAGTTCATGCGGTTTCACTGTAAAACCGAATTGTAGCTAGTCCTCCCCATAGATATATATAAGTGGTGTGGTTCCCCACTCAAAAGAAACTGTTTTCTCGACAAAATAGGTAATTGATTGCTTTCAGACACATTCAACTCTCAAAAATTAGCTGTGGTGAGGCTTTCGTTCATCTAGCATAAAAGAAATGGATAGCATTAGAAAGACTTACTCTGATTTCTCATATGGTTTTTTAGTGCCGGTATGAAGTTCATGTAATTTTTACTGTAAATCCGAGTTGGAGCTAGTACCTCCCCATATATATGTATGTATTCTAGTTACCCACTCAAAGGAAACTGTGTCTTCCCTACAAGCTAGGTGATTGATGGTTTTGACACATATTCAACCCTCAGAATTTAGCATGTGTGGAGGCGTTCTTTTATCCATCATAAAAGGCATAGTGAAATGTAGAAACACATTCTGTGATTTCTCTCATGTTTCCCAGCGCCGGTTTCAATGTAATAGTAGTTTGCTGTGCAAAATATAATTGCAGCGAGTGCTTCCCCTTAGATATTTAAGTTGCGTAGGTACCCCAGACCAGAGATTCTGGCTTTCCAGGAAGTTAGGTGAAGGACGCTCCAACACACATACTAATGTGAGAAGTGACCATGTGCTGAGTTGTCCTATCATCCAGCATTGAAGTTTAAGTGACATACAGAAACACTTACTCTGATTTCTCAGCATGTTTCTGAAAGCCAGTTTCAAGGAAAGCGGTTTGCAGTGGAAAACCGAGTTGGTACTAATAATCCCCATATATATGAAAGCAGCGTAGTTTCCCTAGTTCAGAAACTCTAGGTTTCCTACAATCTAGGTGACGGTGGACTTCCACACACATACAGACCTGAAAGTAGAGCATGTGGAGAGGCGTTATTTCATCCAGCATAAAAGGTAGAGTGACATTTAGAAACACATTCTCTGATTTACCAGCCTATTTCCTAATGCCAATTTCAAAATAAAAGTGTTTTGTTGTGGAAAAATGAATTGGAGCCATTGCTTCCCCTTAGATATGCTAGTAGCGTAGTTCCCTAGACCAGAAACTCTGGATTTCCAAGAAGGTAGGTGAAGGAGGTCTCCAACACAATTTCAGATGTCAGAAGTGAGCATGTGGAGAGGCGTTCTTTCATCCAGCACTGAAAGTTAAGTGACATACAGAAACACTGATTTCTCAGCATGGTTCTCAAAGCTGTTTTCAAAGAAAAATTGTTTGCAGTGGAAAACCGAGTTGGTGCTAGTATGTCCCCATATATATGAAAGCAGCATAGTTTCCCTAGGCCAGAAACTCTGGTTTCCCAACAAGCTATTGGAAGAATGGCTTCCACACGCATACAGATCTGAAAATTGAGCATGTAGAGAGGCATTCTTTCATACAGCATAAAAGACATAGGGACTTCTAGACACACATTCTCTGATTTCTTAGAATGTTTCCTAACTCCAGTTTCAAAGTAAAAGCCGTTTGCTGTGGATAACCGTGTTGGAGCTTGTGCCTCCCCTTACATATGTAAGTAGCGTAGATGCTCTAATACAGAAGCTCTGTGTTCCCAAAAATCTAGTTTTACAACGGCTTCCACACAGATTGAGATGTCAGAAGTGAGCATGTGTAGAGGCATTCTTTCATCCAGCATAAAAGGTAGAGTGACATGTAGAAACACTCTGATTTCTCAGCATGATTCTTAAAGCCGGTCTCAGGTAAAAGCGGTTAGCAATGGAAAAGCTCCCTGGAGTTTTTGCCTCCCCTTAGATATGTTACTAGCCTAATTCCCCGTGGCCAGAAACTCTGGGTTTCCAAAAACCTTAGTGAAGGAGGCTTCCGCACAGATTCCATTCACAAAATGGTATATGTGGGGAAGCATTCCTTTATCTAACCTAAACAGCAAGGCTACACCTCATGCACTTACCATGATTTCTCAGCATGTTTCCTAGAGTAGGTTTAAAGCTAAAAGCATTTTTCACACAAAAACCTTGTTAGAGCTTGTTCCTTCTCTTATATTTATAGGTCGGGCAGTGCCCCTAACACCAAAATTCTGTGTTCCAACTAGGTAGGTGAAGGATGGTTTGCACACACAATCGGTTTTCTCTCCTCCTCACTCTTCTGCTAAGGGAACCGTGCAGATTTCCTATTCTGGAAGCCAAGGAAATTGTTTTCATTTAGGAGCAGCCTCAGAGAAAACTGAGGCCTGCTTCTGCGTCTTTTCTCTGCTAGATTTCCTCTTGATGCATTTCCAAATACTCACAAGTGAGTTCCTTTAACCAAGTAATTATTTCAAAGAAAATGAGCAGGTTTCCATAAGGCCACTACATCTTTTATATTCTTGCTTTTTAATACCTCTCTTCCATCTCTTTTTCTCCAGGTGTCTTATTTCTATGTCCTTTGGTTGGGGCTGAAGGCTAATCAGCAACAGTGTAGAAATTATTGCTTGATATTACTGATCTATTTTCTTTCCATGGATATTTGAATTATCATTCGATGTTAGGGAAGATAGTTTCTTTAAAAAAATTCCAGTAACTATCTTGTGGGTGATTCTGATTCTCTTCCTCTAGAATTATAATGCTTAATTTCTGAATAAGTGTTGCTTTCACAGAGCTCAAAATTACAAAGGTTTGAGTGCCACCACTCTCCCGAAGCCTTTCAAACTTTTCCTTGGGGGCACTCAGGACTGCGTGTGTGTGTGTGTGTGTGCCCTTCTGGAATTAGTTTAGCCTGAAATGAGCAAAGGCAAGTACCCCCCATTTTACACAAACAGCAGACGACTTTCACAATTTTATAAATTTTAAGTTTAAAAATATATGAACTGTAATGTTGTAGAACTTTACAAGAGGCAGTGACCTTCAGTACTGTCAGCAATGGAGGCAGAATAGTTGGAGGGACAGCAAGTGCTCGTGCTCAGTGGCTGAAATCACACAACATCCACGGCCACCTCTGGTTACTCTTATAGGTTTGGTGCTGTCTGCAGGCTTTCAGGGCTGTGCCCCCCCTCCCCACCAAATATATATATAGGAGAAGTGGTGAGCCTCAGTATGAGAAACAATAAAGAATTAGTAGGGGAAATTGAGTTTATTGTTTTTAAAAAGAAAAATTAGCATCCAGGTAGTTTAATTTCATCTCCTAATAGACTGATGTGATGACATTGACAAGGATGTGTAAACACCTGCAAGATCATGGGGCAGGACCGGAGACTCTGAAGCAGCAATCACCACACACAAACTTCACTGCTGTCCTTGACAACCTTATTGAATTACTTGATTTAAAATAGACCATAGATGTTAAATATCATCATTTTGAGAAACCAGTTCTTTTGAAATCTTATATACTAATGTAACTGAATTGGATAAAGTAATGCTAAATGTGTAATAAAGTATCCAAGGAGGTAATGATTACTGAAAACACCACAAATTGAAGAGGACCACAGGATAATGTGCATATATATTTTAATGATCTGGAAGAATCAGCTCAGCAGTGTATTCAAGACATCTAGAGATGATGTCAAATGTGGTTGTCCTTGGATAGCTTTCTGTGAATGTTAGAGTGAAGTCAGGGTCAAGCACGCATTTAGCTTAAAAGCAAAAGGTGAAACAGACTTCTTTTCAAAAAGCTATTGTGTCTGGGGAGAAATCATCGAATCCATGGGTCAAGGGAAGGAAAAAAACCTAGTGACCACGTGACTGTTTCAAGAGCTTGTAGTAAAATGACAGTTGACAATTGTGTAAATTAGATATGATCTTGATGTCCAACTGACCCAATGATTTTTAGTCCATGTGCCAAAAATATATCAAGGAACAAATACTGATCTATGTTTTGTCAGCTCTGTTGTCCCCCCTTCAAGCCTGCATTCTGATTGGGAAACTAAGAACTTCTCCTGCAGGGAGGGGGATTTTCAAAAAAGGAGTGTCCCCCAACCGAGAAAATAAAGAAAAAGTAAACGTACACTGTAGAGACACAGAGAGATCTGTTGAGCCAGATGACACTTGCTTTACTGTCGATTAGTAGGAGGTGCAGCTTTTTGATGAGTTGGGTACCATGTTGCTGCCTTTCTCAAGGTATTGCCCAAGGCTCATGAGAAGGGATGAAGTGGGGCCAAGGAATTAGCCTCCAAATGCCCTTTGCCATGGATGTTGTCTCTATTTACCACTTTTAAGCTTTAGCTTAGGCAAGTTGCAGTTTCTTGCCAAGTGAGCTACAGACAGTAAGTACATCTTGAAGCACACGGCTCTTTCCTCCTCACTGCAGCAGAGAACCTCTGCATTGGAGCATCCTGAGACATCATCGGTGGTCATTTTTCATGTTAGGAATCAGTAAGGATGCTATGTCCACATGGCTGAGGAGGGTAAGATTTCAGTCTCTAAAGTGGTAATGATGGGTTGACCTTTTCACTTAAAGAGTCTCACATCAACAAATGCTTGTCTGTTCTGGACCAAGAAGAAACAAGTGTTTGAAAAAGAATAGCTTGAAAGGTCAGTGGGACATGCCAGGCATCTTCTTCATGTCTTCAGGTTCGGGTATCAAGCATGGGTTTCCTATCCTGAGTGATACTGACAATTTGTCATGCTCTGTGCCTCATGTATACCAAAGGCTCTTCTAAATAAAACATCTAGAAATGGTATCACTCTTGATATCTGTTAAACAGGTGGAGACAAAGGAATTAAAATTAGTCCCTAATGTGCATTGATTTTTTTAAAGACATCAATTTTATTGAAACTTTTAAAGAATTAAATAGACAGAAAATTGCAAAGTACCTTCCCCTTCTGGTAGAAAACTGTTCTGTTTTCCTTTTTTGATGAATGTGACATAGAATCAGTACTACTATTGTTTGTATTGTACTTAGTGTTTACAGAGTGATTCACAGATATTCTCCTATTTCATCTGTGCAATGACCTCTGGAAGAAAAGATTTCCTAGTTATGCTTTTTAGTGTCTATTTCTTAACTCTGTCTAAAACCAGATTTATTGAACTCCATTTGCTCAATTTAGAAGGCTGGACTGATTAATTGTGTCAGAACATTCCAGGAGGCAGAGGAAAGGAAGAGACAGGGGTTCTACATGATGGAAGCTGCTCCTGAAATGATTTGACCAGCAGTCTTATCCATTTTTCCCAAGTCTGGAAACAAAACACAACCCAAGACAAGGAAAACAGGGAGCCCATGTAACTCCAGCCTTGGCATGTAGAGTCACGGCTGTCCTCCTGTGCCTTGGAGAAGAGGATGTTTTGGGTCTCTGTTCTACAATCTCTGTTTTGCTTTTTCTCCACAGTGTCTTGTTTTACTGGCATATGCTGAAACTTGAGTTACATATCCTAGCATTAAAACAAAAATCAAGATCTCTTTATCATTTATTAACTATTTGGTAAATAGTTTTTGGTGAATCTTTAACTTTATTATTAGGACTTACCATGGCAATGTACAATATCTAGTTCCCCAGATAACAGCAGTGGCTTACACATGCTATATTTCTATTTCCCTCTTACAGAAAGAAGTCAAGCAATCGGTAATGCAAGGCTGGTTTGCATGAAGACCTCAGGGTCAGAGAACCAGATGCCTGTTATTTTCAGCCCGTCAATTTGATGGCCCAAAGTGTCTGCCT
Source organism: Camelus bactrianus (assembly GCF_048773025.1). Lineage (NCBI taxonomy): Eukaryota > Metazoa > Chordata > Mammalia > Artiodactyla > Camelidae > Camelus > Camelus bactrianus. The sequence continues at coordinate 583,627 of NC_133549.1, read as the reverse complement.
GAGGGTCAACCATCAGGTCCACATTCCAGGCAGCAAACAGGAGGGAAGAAAGGTGCTTCAGTTCCCTTTTGGGATGGTTCTGTGAAGTCCCGGGCAGCTTTCCTGCTTTTATCTTGCTTTAGACAGAGGGCTGAGAGACAGCTTGCTATGAGGTAAGCTCAGCTCAGGACCAGCCATCTCCCTCGTGGGGAGGGGAGGGAGGGGGCGGGGAGGCAGCACTCATCCTGCATGTGTTGTAAGGCACCATGATGAGCCGCCAGGGGCCTCTGCAGTCCCTCCATTGCTTCGGGCTGCACTGAGCGACTGGTAACGGTTGAGATTTTCATGTAGAGGTGTGTGTATGCTGGAACAACTGCTCGGTTCATTTAAACTAGTGGCTACCAGAGCACGTTGGAGAACACATTTTTTCTCACCTTCTAGCCAGTGACCCTCCCGCCAGGTTTCTGTCGTGCTGTTCATTTCCACATTATTTTCCAAGACTTCTGGAGGAAATGTAAGCAGCCTGATGCTCAAATGCTTTTCTTTGTGCTTCCCCCCTTGTTCTTTGAAGGAACTACAAATTGCCTAGAGAACAGTGGACGAAATGCCAACCCCTCATTTCTTTAAAGGTCTGAGATTTGGTGTTAGAAAATAGAAGAAAATTCCAGAAACACCCTTAAGAAATTTATTATTTCTTTCAAATGTGAGTTGGAACAGCAGAGGACAATATATTTTATAGCACAACTTTTAAGACAACTGAATTGGCAATAAGTTCACATAATGAAACTTCCAACAAGTCTTCATATTTCTCCTGGAAATTCCTTGGTTCTTGGTGTAAATATTTAATAATTAATATCAGCTTTCAATTCTTTCTATTTTTGTAGTTGTAGAGTTAACGTGAAAATAGCTTGTTGTGTCACTGAGAAAGCCTCCTGTTCAGCCTTCTAGTTCGTGTGCGTTTCGGTGGCAGGTGTGCTAAATAGTAATTTTCAGGCACTTGAGGGATGCCTATCACACCGGCACTGTGGAAACCTATTTCTCACCCACGACCAGGTGAGACCCTCCTTTCCTTCTCTACCTCGCCCAGGCCCCCGCATTCTGGTTCTTTCTCACCACCCATTTTCATCAGGTTCAGCCCTGCACCAGCAGAGCAAATCTTGATTTCTCAAGGACCAGGAACTTTGTTCTAGGTTTTCTGTTAAAGGACAGTGTATAAAATCTGGCAAATTGATATGACTTTTGAGGCCTCAGTATCTCTGCATTTAAAACAAGAACTTGAGTTACAATACTATTCTCTTCCACTTTTGAAATTCTAAAGTTCCACACAATAGTTTTTTTAATTAGCTAAAATTTTTTCTAGAATATATTTTCCCAAGATTCACAAATATCTGTTAATTTATATTTAAAGATGTTATTTTAAAGAAATGGAATGATTATTTACTTTTAAAAAGGAATTTAAGTCAAGAAATGTTTGATACTGAATGTTTACTATGAGTTCAAGTACTTAAGCTTAATTTTTGTGGTACTGTCGATAAACCACACAATGTGAGAGATGTGGGTTAAGGTTTATCTGGGGCAATATGAGGACCAGAGCCCAGGTGACAGCATCTTCGAGAGCTCAGAGGAACTGCTCTGAAGAGGAGGGGGAGCTCAGCATTATATGAGATTTCAGTGAAGGGGGACGTGCGGTCCAGTACACGTTTAGGCAGAGGCTGCTGCTAGTCGAGGAGCAGGTGTCTCTGTTAATGATTTTAGTGCTTTTCTAGATAGGAGGAGATGCAAGAATTTGGGCTCATAAGATTTCCTGAAAATGTCTAACTATCTGAAGGCTTTTCTGCCCATTTTCCAAGAGCACAGAGTGCCCCATTCCTGATCTCCACCCTGAAATACTTTCAGAGGGTGTTGAAGGTCAGCAGCTGCAGTGGCTCATGACTTAATGAAATCAGAGGCAGATGACAAGTGCCAATTTTTAGTTGACAATATGTATATATTGTAGGAAAAAAAGTTACTTTCCAACCCTACCCATGTTCTAGTTTTAGTTAGATATCAACGGATAACTGTGTTAGATGACTTAGGTCAGACGAGGGGGCGAATGAGTCGTCTCGTGAGCCGGCCAGTGTTCAGTCAGCCTCCTTGAACACATTCAAATTTCTTTCTGTTCAAACAGCATGCATCTGATTTTGTGAAGTTTGGAGCCTGTCGTGAGCACATGGGGTCTGGAGATGGCCCTGTTCCTGTGGTCTTTGTTTATTCTGTGAATTATGGTGTGAATCTTTATGTGCCCAAGCTTCATCATAATTTCAAACTTAAAGGATTTAAATATGGGAGATGGATGCCAAGTTCTGGGAATAGATTTTCAGGATAACAGCCAGGATTGGTAAAAAGTAGGGAGAATGGATACAGCCTTCAAAAAAGAAATGCTATTTTACAATTTCTGGCAGATAAATTAAAGTGTTTGTTGGGATTCTATCAGGAATGTTTAATTGGGAGACTTGCCTCCCATTTTCATGAAACAAAATAATTTTATTATTTGCTTAGTGCCTACTGTCTGGCAATGAAGTAGCCCCTTTGCATATAGTTTTATCATTTAATCTCTACAAAGAGTCCCAGGAGAACACACGTGTCACAGGTTAGGGAACCAACATAATCCAGGGTAAGTGGCAGGAAGGCAGATGGGCTGGAAGGCTTACCCTCCTTCAGGCTGAGACAAGGACACCAAGGTTTATTGACAAGCGTGTTGCTGAAGTGGTTTATTTAATACTTTGCTTCCATGATGAAGTGGATCTCTTGAAATTGTTTATGTCTGGCTTATCTTCCCCTCTCTCCTCTGCCTCAGGACTTCTCCTCGTAAGTAATATGAATTTAGCCTGAACTGATTCAGGAAAATCAGAAAATAAAAAATTAGCCCACACAAATGTCTGCTTAGTTCTTGTAATTAAGTACTTCTTAAAACTCCTAGAAATGCAAGGAAGGTGTGTTACCTTGGGGACTGAGTGCATTTGAAGAGTGAGAAATGTATTGTGATCTGGTAAAGGCACAGGCTCTATAGACAAAGATCTGGGTTTGGATCCTGGCTCCACCAAGTACTGAAAACATGACCACCCATAGCCTCAGTTTCTTCATGTGTTAAATGGGCTGATGGAGCTCACCTACAAGCGGTCAGGTCAAAATGAGATGGTACAAGTTACTCTCACGCACAATGCTTGGCAAATTGCTGCTTTATAAAGTCTTCTTAGGTAATTCCTTTGTCCATTGCCTTGCAAATACCTCTTCATTTGATTTAAGAAAAATAGCATGCCTTAAGAATTTTAAAAATAAGGAATGAAGATTTACTGATTAATGCTGGGTGTATTTTTATAGGTCATTTATTTAAAAAAAAGTAGGAGTTCTCTAAAGAGAATTTATTCAGTGTGCCTAGAATATGATTCAGTTAAAAATGATTTTCCTTTAAATTCTTTTCAGAAATTTTCTGTGATTTTTTATTAAATAGTAGTTGAAGTTTTCTGATGAGCTGTTACATTTTGAAAAGTTTATTCTAGTAACAATTGATATATTAAATAAATGATTCATATCCCTGGACAGCATAAAGCCCTGTTTTTTTTTTAATATATATAATTTTGGGGGTTAGTTCTATGACATTTTATTGGGTAGAAGTATTTAGCATTTCCATTTTACAGGCAGAGAATATGAGTCATACGATACTCATTATACAAGAGCAGCAGAGGCTGATTAACTTGGGCAGAGGAGGAAAAGTGTGTGGAGAAAAAATCCTTGATTCTCAAACTGGACAGATTCTGCTGTGCTGTGCAGCTGAAATGGTTTTGATTTTGCTTCTGGGTTTTCCTAGGTTTCAGCTCATGTGACTGGAAAGGTCTCTCGTGAAAAGATGCTAATTTAAGAAGGTTGTCATTCTAAATGCTCTTAAGAGGATTAAACAAATTCCACAGCAAATAAATGAATATGTTTGGAAGGTTTTCCACCCCCATGTAATTTCCAGAAAACAGACATGATTAACTTGTTAAACCAAACACACGGGTATATTAGTGAGCCTGGCTCACATGACTGGACAGCTCGGAGGGAGCCTCATCTATTTGCGTGGGATCCGCTGCAGGAATCGCACCTGAAGTTTTAATTAGAATTTATTTCCAGCGAGTGCTGCTCCGCCTTTTTCTCCCCAAAGTACAGAGCGCCCTCCTTGCCTGGCCGTTAGTGTGCAGAGCCCTGCGGCTAACACTCTCCCCTGATCATCAGGAGGATGATGGAGCCAGTTTGCTTAGAAACACTTAGCTACACTGGCAGCGGGGATCATCAGTCTCTTCTGTGTGTTCACCTCCACGTGCAGGGGAGAAAATCGACTTTTGATGTCAACAAACGCTAATTGACCACCAGTTGTTTCAGAGGGACTGTGATGTTGAAAGCTGGAGTCCCTTTCATTTTTATATGTTGGATGCTGACAAACTGCACAGTGACACCCCCACTGTAAGTACACCCACCAGGGAGGGGGTCAGAGTTTGGATCTGTGTGTTGTAGTATTCAGATCCTTGCACTGGTCAGCTTACAGTGTTCTTGCTGGGTTTGGGAGACTGTTTCTGTAGTGATTTCTTTGGTTTCCAATAAATTTGCACAGCCGTCTCCTTCAGTCAAATTCTGATGAGTTCATTTGGGAGGGGCATATGAAATTGGGGTGGGCAGAGAGGTGCAATGAAAACTAGCCACCATCTGGTTACCTGTCATTTTTTATGGGCCAAAAAATGCTTGTCTTGTTTTGTTTTCTCCTCCATCCACCCCTTCAGGTCAGGGAGTCGTCTTCAAGAATTTCTTCTTAAAATATAAAGTAATGATGAAGGCAGTGTGTCTCTGGTTGATTTCATTTGACTTGGGTTCATTGTTAAAGATTTTTCTGGTGAGGTTTTTATGAGCCCTTAAAAGCTGGAAGAGCAGCACAACGAAGGTGAGAAAGTCAGAGAAACGAGTCAGCGGCCCCTGTGAGGTCTGGGGGATGAGGGAAGGAGGTGGGGCAGAGGCAGCACCATGGCCTCCCCTGCAGCCCTGAGGCCAACGTGTAAAGCCAGCGTCTCTTGTCACCATGTGTTCTACCAGGACTCCAACTAAAGGAATCCGTGGAGATTAGGGGAGGCCTTACCTTTTACCCTCTTGTCAAACATCTTTAATGCTGACTGTATTTATTCAAGATGACACCGAGATCACCTGCAGAGTGTGAGGGAGCGGTGTTTGCTTCCTGTCTTGCCCGCCCCAGGATCACTCATCCGACACCTGATTCTTACAGTCACTGCAGTGCCCGTGAGGGGAGTTCTGCTCCTGGGGGTCTCTGCTCCTGTGGTGTGAGCTCTGCTCCTCGGGGAGCTGGACACAGGAGTGCTCACATTGGAGCCGGTTGCACCAGCCCTGATCCCACTCCACAGGGTGAGCCCTTTGTGTAAGTAGTACAGGTGGGATCCAGAGTCATCCTGTGTCTAAGGAGTTCTCCAGTAAAGCCAACTTGGAGGAAAGAAAGAAAATGCCTACTGTTCCATGACTGTGTCCTAAGGGTTTAAAGCTCAGTGGGGAGCACACGTGAGATCTCATTCAGTAAATACTCTGGGGTCTTGACTCTGACTTGTCATGAATTTGGCATTCTCAAAATGTTATTTCTCTTAAAATATGTCTAAGCAATCATTTTTGTGTGATGGTTATGTGTGCATAAGAGTCCTGAAGAAACTGTTGTGGATGGAAGTGTGGGCATCAGTGGTACCAGAAGGGCTGGTGGCCCTGGGGGCTCCCCGAGCTCCACACCACTTGTTACCAGCAGTCTTTCAGATTGCATCTTATTCCAGAGCTCATCGGGGCTCCCATCTCTCACTATGTGTCTTGAGAGAATATTTGTTCAGAGGGGAGGTGACAGGGTGCTTCTAAGTCTGGGTTCTGGGGTTCCCTGTCTAAAGGTGGCACTAGCACAAATCCTTTATTCATGGAGTAATGAAGGCCCCCAGTCTCGTGGCTAATTGGGCCTCCCTTTCCTTCTTCATGTTAGGAGCTGGAGGGATTGGGTAAGGCCCCCAAACCTGATTTTGGTGAGCTTTCAGCCCTATCACACCTAGGTTGTCCCATTTCAGTCACATGACTTTGATTTTTGCAGGTAGGTGTGAATCCTGGACAGTGCCTGGGACTTCCAGGTTTCCCCTACAGTAGGAACACTGAAGAAGGTTCACCCTGTAAGGTGTGTTTGGGGGCCTCGAGGACAAGTAGGGACCCACAGACAGATATCTGGATGGGTGGCGATCAGGCCCGAGTCTTGGAAGAACAGAGATTCCATTACTGTTGCAACAGTGAACTTAAGGGAGGAATTTGGGAAGGTCTGAAGCAGTTGAAATTAAAAATATTATCTGGTTTTTATTGTTAGCAGTAGTGGTTTTAACCCTTAGACCCAGTCCCCGCTTTTTATAAGAAATAACTTGTAAACTTTCTTTTTTGGTGCCCAGAATTGAACATCATAGGAAGTATAACCTAAGTATAAATATGATAAACAAATAGGTAGATGGAAAGATGGAGTACCTAAATTCTTATATTATGGGGTATTTTATATTCTATGCTAATTAGTGACCTCTCAGGACAAAAGGCACATACAAAGGAAGTCACGTATAATAAACTAATTTTCCAAGCCTTACCTAACTGGGAAACAAGTGGCTTCAAAATGTTAGAGCACCTTCCAGGCCCCGGGGAAAACTTCTTGTCAGAGTTACACTTCCTGATGGTGTCCTGTGCTAAGTGCAAGCAAATGCTGTTCGGAAGCTGCCGGGAGGCTGACTCCGGGGATTCCTTCTCTGTCGCAGCTGTGAGGGAGGGAGACTTGCCTTTCCTGACCACAACCACAGAGGCGATTTTAAATCTCTGAAAACTGCCATACCACTGTATATCACAACCCCCACAAGATATGTTGAATAAAGTAGAAAACTTTAAGTGTCTCCTTTAGGATAGAAATAGGATATAAAATAAACCATGATTTAAAAAATTCTAGTGCCCAAATAACTGCTACATTACACTGGTTGCATTATTATGTTAGACATCTTCATTACCACTTTTCATACCACATATTGTAGTTAGATTTTATTTATCTTTTTTTCTTAAAGAAAAAAAAATCATATGATGCATTCTTGTGTCAGAGGTGATGAGCAGAGAGCAAGTGTAAAACCGGGAATCGTGATGCTGGTCAGTCTAAGATCGGCTCCGTCACTGCACAGATCATCTTAACTCATTTTACTGCACTTTTTGGAATTAACTTCTCACTTGGAAAAACCCCTGTGTCAGTTAGATTTGTTAGTAAAACAATTCTTTTTCTTACCTAGCACATCAGTGATGTTTTCAAGATGATAAAAAAAACTTGCCCATGGCATTTAAACAGTTGCTTGTTCTCGTAATTCATGGCTCCCTGTCTCCTATTTGTCACAACTGGAGAACTGTGTTTTCTGTGTGCAAACTCTCACTGCTTTGGTGACGCAGGGACACGTGTCCTTACAGGATGGAGTATGATAGTAGTTGTTTGCATTCGCTTCTTAAATCTGGAGTCCTGTGTTATGTTTTCTGTTAACTTAAAAAATATGAAGTTATTTACCTAAATAGCTAACATCGCACCAGTGATGCATATCAAATTGGTCCAACTAGGAATTCCAATATTAAATGAGATAGTAAATTCACAACCCACTATTCCAAAAATTTGGATTGATGGTAAAATTATATCAGGGACATTAGCTGTTTTAATTGAATCAATCATTGCTTTCTTCAATAATAGTTTCCATTCCATCTGCTCTTTTGGTTTATTGTTTTTCAGAGTTTCATTTGCTTTCTTTCCCAAATATATATGATTTTGGCTTTTGTCATTGAAAATCATTGCTGGTTTTGCTACCTCATTCTGGAGAGGAAGCCTTGTGACTGTTTTATAGTAACTGATTTCATGGTTGTTTGTGCTTAATGCCACCTTGCAGGCGTGTGCAGACCTAATGAAGTGTGTACATAAAAGGCTTATTCTACACTGAGTGCAGGGTTAGTGTGAGCAGCCCATGTCATCAGTATCATAATTAATCCATTACAATCATCCTCTGTTAATCAGTTTTATCCTAACGTCTCCAGGAGAGGAAATGTAGTATTCTCAATGCAAATCTTTGCCAAACTTTTAGTCAATTCAACACCTTTAAAGCTTTGCTGTCAATAGGACTGTGTGCCTGGTATCCCGACTTTTGCTTCTCCTGACCCAGGACGCGGTCTCCACGGCTGATGATCCACGAGACACTGGATTCTTGATCCCATGGCTCTGTGTGTTCTGGGACATCTGGGGACTTCAGCACTGTTTTAGGGGCTTTGGGTCCCACCTCTTCATAGCATTGCTGAGATGATATCTGTGGGTTCACCCTGATTCTTGAGTGTATGGTGCATTTTTTCTAGAACCAACACTAGCCAGTGTGGCAGCACTGCTTTGACCACGTGCTGGGACAGCGTGTGCTTGTCAATTCTTCGGTTTAAAATTTTCTGTTCTAATTTCTAAAATGGGGTATATTGACAGATACACTCTATGTAAACAGAAGCTCTGTGGGGTTTTCAGCAACTTCTAAGAGCATAAATATTCCTGAAGCAGCTAACCTTCCTCCCAAGAAGTGAGGAGCAAGCCGGCAAGTCCTGGGTGCCTGTGGCGGCCAAGCTTTGCAGCCCAGGCTGCTCACTGAGGCGCAAGGAGAAAAACTTAAAAACCTACTTCCATGTTGTGTTTCACAGATTCTCAGAACTGAACGTTTTAATATTTAAAGAGGGGTGATTTTTTTTAATAAATTATTTTATTTTTTTCCTTTTTCAGTATTATTAGGTAGAATTATTACAGATCAACTCCACATACACATATTGCATGTAAATGCATGTATAGAGTATACTGCATTTTTTAGTTTACATATATGTACTAATTATTGTTTCTAAGAACAGATTAGAGCTTTAGATTTTTAAACTTACATAGTTACCAGAGGAATAAAGCCAACTATAAAAGAATAATACACAGAATATGGTAATCCAATCACAAAGGACAGTCAGATGTGCTTACACATATTCAAGACATCAAAATAATTAATTCATTGGTGGTCTTATTATTATTGTTATTAAATTTAGATTCCTCATAAATGAAGTCATGTGGCATTATTCTTTCTTTCCACCCCACTTCACTTAGAATGACAGTCTTCAGGTCCATCCATGTTGCTGCAAATGGCATCTTTTATGGCTGAGTAGTATTCCATTGTAGATATGTATCACCTCGTCTTTTTTTTTTTAACATAAAAAGGAATTTTATTTGCAGGGAGCGAGACTCTAGTCAAACAAGCCAAACCCCATGTCATCGTCTGACTCCTCTGACTCCTCCTTCTTCTCCTCCTTCTTTTCCTCTGCTATGGCTGGGGCAGAACCCGCAGCAGGAGCTGCAGAGCCTGGGGCAGCTGGGATGGCCACAGCCCCACCAGCACGCACGCTGGCCAGCTTGCCAATGCCTCTGGCAGCAAGCTTACCATGTACCCAGGGACAGAAACAGCTCCCCAACAGCTCAATTTCCACACAAGTCCCACCAGCCTGATGTTGCTAGGAAACCACATGCCCAACAAAGGAGAGCAGTGGCTGCGGTCCTCCCGGGCACCCCTGCTCTCTGCTCGGAACGCCTCTCACCAAGAGGGAAAAGTGAGACGTGTTTACAAACAGGCTCAGTGAGAGCACTGCCCCTGGGGTGTCTAGAAGCGCCCGTGAAGTGAGCTCTCTCAAACCCTGCTCACTCCTGCAGGTAGGACTTCTAGGATGCTCTAGTCTACAAGCAAAACCTGGCAGGTCACAGGCTGACCCGCAGGGATTAGGATGGACCATGTGTATCACCTCGTCTTTATATAGTCATGTGCTGATGGACATTTTTGTTGTTTCCATGTTTCTATTTCTATGTCCCTTCTGGCAGCAATTACTGATTTTAAATATTTTCCACCTTAAAATCCTTCCTGAAGGAGATGTGGTAACAGGAATCAAAAACAGTTACAGCACAGGGTTGTGTGTGATGGGCCCTGGGGGCTTTGTAGGAAGGTTGGCGGAAAGGATTTCAGATTCTGATCAAACGATTCCTCCTTTTGTAGCCCTGCTGACGGCCTCTCTCACTGCCTGCCCTACAAGTCTGACCAGTCCCTTCTGTGAATCCCACTGTATTGTGCACAAATTTTGTCCAATTGGTGTCATCCCGCAGGGACCTTAGGTGAAGCACCTAAGCTCCTGTGCTGGTTTCTTCCATCAGCCCTTAACTTCCTTGGGAGCCAGGACTGTCTCATTGCCCCCAAGGATCCCTAATGCCTAGTGAGATGTCTGATACAGCTGGTACTTAATGAGCACATGGGTCAAATGGAAAAACGTGATCAAAGAAAAGGCCCTCATTTTTCAGACATGCCTACTTGAGTACATAGGGTAAAATGACATGTCTTCTGGGATTTGCTGTCAAATACTTCAACAAAGGACAAGGAAAAGAACAAAGGTCTGAATAAAGGAAATATGGAAAAGTTTGTGAATTCCTTAATCTGGGTGATGGGCTTGTTGTACTATACTTATTGATGTATACTTAAGTTATTTTATAATTTTACTATCATTAGCTGAATAGCAAGTATTAATACGTATTAATTGAAATCCTTAGAGCTGACCAAATTTACCCCACACAAAATCCTTAATGTCCTAGTAGTCTGTCTTACAGAAATCTTTTCCCACAAAGACAGGAAAAAAGGGAAAGACAGATCCATGCAGTATTTCCATGTTGTCAAGAGACCAAAGACCAACACAAAATAAGAGATTCTAAAAAAGATAAAGAGGCTGAAATCAATGTCCTGAAAACCTAGCCAAGAATTCCAAATGGCCCAACTTAACTAACCTCAGCACTGCTGCATCAAGAATGGGGCAAATAGCACCTGGTGGATTTTTTTTTTTTAATAAATAAGTAATGATCCAGTTCCTACCACAGGCAATTATGATAAGACTGAGTATAAATTCTAACACCAAATAGTGTACAAATTATAATTTCTACTTGATTCAAACTGCTTCTTCTTTAAAATCTGAATCTTTTTATTCTTAAGACATATTTGTGGCATATGACCTAGTGATAAAATTTTCAACCCGCTTGTATTCAAAAAGTTCACCAATGTGAGAGTTTATTACATCAACTATTGTTTTTTGGGAACCCCTTGTGCCTTGTCATTCTCTTTCATAAGATTTCCTGTGGAAAATTCAACCCCTCATTCAGGAAAGGGCTGAGCAAACGGTCTGAAGGAAAACCTTCATACACTGCAACACAAGAAATTGAAAATGACTGTGAGCAGCCTGTGAAGCAGGCAGACACACACAGCGCACAGCTGTGTTCCCGCCTCGACTTTCTGTAACCAGCAGGGAAAATGTGCATCTCAAGAAATAGACATAAACACTTTTCAGGGCCTGAGAACACAACTTCCCTTTCAGGGTTTAGTGGGCTTCCATTTAATTCTATGAGAAATGTTTAAAACAACAGAACAACAGCTGAGATACGGTTTAAAGTAACTTTTATGTCTTAGTGAAAATAAAGCCAGCTGATAGTTATCATTTTTACTTTATTTGATCTCACTCTCCTACTTTACCTCCCCAACCTCCTCCACAAAATGACGGTGAATGTCCCCTCCTGGGTCAGAAGGCTAAGTAGAAAGTACCAATCACATGGAGGTGTGCTTTGTTGTTTTATTTTTCAAAAGAAACATGTTTAATTCATGTGATTTAATAATTAAGATCAAGAAACAAACTCTATTCAATAAATGGTAGCCAACACATGTCGTCATAGCTGCTCATCAGGTTTGGCCCCATGTTACACACATTTACATGGACATCTGCCATGTCCTGTCATGGGACATGGTGAGTGGGGACAGGGTCTCTGTTCTCACAGGGCACACAGCCTGGTGGGGGAGGTGGTGTTCAATCATTGCCTTTTTTTAAAATGTACTTACAAATCATGGTAAATGCTATTTAAAAAGAACAAAATGAGTCAATGAAAGAGAAAAATACAAGTACTGTATTTAGGCTGAGGGAAGACAGGGAAACTCTTTGAAGGGCTGACACTCCACTGAGACCCAAAGGACAACTCCGGTGCTGCAGGTGAAGGGCAGGGACACAATGAAAAAGGGCTGATATCCAGAATATACCCAAACCTCTTTAAACTCAAGAAGAAGAATGAATAACCTGATTAAAAAATGAGCAAAATGCCTGAACACACACCTCATCATAGAAGGAATCTAGATGCCAAAGAACTCTATGGAAACATGCTCCACAGCATCTGTCATCAAGGGGATGCAAACTGAAACAGTGAGGTACCACTGCACACCTGTCAGAACTGCCAAAATGCAGAACACTGACAGCACTGACTGCTGGTGAGGATGTGGAGCGACAGGAATTCTCATGCATTGCTGGTGGGAATGTAAAATGGCCCAGATACTTTGGAAGATGGTCTGGCAATTTTTTACAAAACTAAACATACTCCTAACATATGATCCGGCTACTGTGCTCCTTGGTGTTTACTCGACGAAATGGAAACTTATGTCTACACACAAATCTGCATACAGATGTTAATAGCAGCTTTATTCATAATCACCAGAACTCAGAAGCAACTAAGCTGTTCTTCAGTAGGTGAATGGATAGATAAGCTGTGGTCCAGCCAGAAAATGGACTATTATTTGGTGTTAAAATGGAATGAGTTATCAAGGCATGGAAAGACATGGAGGAACCTTAAGTGCATATTATTAAGTGAAAGAAGCCAATCTGGGAAGGTTCTGCAACTGTCTTATTCCAACTGTATGGTGTTCTGGGAAAGGCAAAACCACAGAGACTAAAAGATCAGTGGCTGTCAGAGGCTAGAGGGGAAGGAGCAATGAATGAGGTGCAGCATGGAGCATTTTAAGGTCACTAAGACAGACTACTCTGTATGATGCCGTGATGGTGGATACATGTCATTTTACATCTGTCCAAACCTGCAGAGTGCACACCACCAAGTGTAAATCCTAGTGTCAAGTATGGGCTCTGGGTGATGAAGACTTGTCAGTGTAGGTTCACCCGTTGTTGCAAATGAACGCTCTGGTGCAGGCGTCAATAGTTCATACACCCAATCCAGCCGCAGCCACCGCTGTTAATAAAGCTCTGTGGGTGTGTGGATTGTCCGGCTGCTATGGCGTCTGAACAGCAGAGCTAAGCAGCTGCACCAGAGATCTGGAGGTTTGCAGACACTGAAATATTTACTCCTAAGCCCTTGACAGAAAAAAGTCTGCTCAGCCCTGTTCTACACGAATCAGAATTCACCCTGATGAGACAGGACAGCAGGGCCTAAACCAGGCATGGTAAATGTGACTGAAGCAATGTTTTAGCTCCAAAACCTTTGCTGAAGTCCTGCAGGTCCAGTGACAGACTGTAGCCAGGAAGGGTCTGCAGAAGGAGTTGGTAGCAGGTCTTCCCGCCAGACTCTGGGATGCCGGGGGCCATGCGCTGCATGGGGGCCATGCGCTTGAAGAAGGCGGACTTGCAGTGGAAGCCGATCAACTCATAGAGTTCGGAGAGGATGCTGCACTGCTGTATTCTCTCCTCGGAATGCTGAAGCACAGGGAGAAAAGCAACAAGCATCTGAACGAAACATGTAAGTGAAAAAAGACACGTAAAAAAATGTTTACCCATAAAACAGAGACCTGATGACACAGGAAGGAAGAGGAAGGCTGACTTCGTGCACTGACAGGACCGGATGCAGAAACGCAGGGAAGCAGCACTGTGCAGACGCTCCAGACCCCCTGTGGGCCCCACCTCTCCACGTTCAGCCTGTCCTTTTCCTAGAAAGGCCCGTATTCCCTGAAACAGAGGAATCTGCTAACCACACATGAGACACAGAGAAGGGAAAGAGGAAAAGGAAGGGAAAGTAAAGGAACAACAGTTCATCTGTACCCCAGGATTTGGACGGGATTTTCACCAAACACACAACTCCTCAAAGCACAGAGCACACAGTGAGAGTCTGACAGAGTGACTGCGACATCTGCTCCTTAAGCACCAGCTACCTGCCAGCACACGCTGGGCCCCTTACTGAATCATTACAATCATATCAGCAACTATTACTACCCCAAATCACAGGCAAGGAAATCTGAAACTGGGGAGGAATTATTATCATCCTGGAAAAAGTCCAACGACCCAGAAGTGTCAGAGCCTCCAGTAGAACCTGGACTAAAATGCTCCACTTCACCATGGGCCCTGAGCCTCAGGCTGAGGGCATGTCAGTTCTGCACTGGCCCAGAGCATGAGTCTGTGGGACAGGGAATGCTCCCACTTGAAGTGCCAGGCCAAGACCCTCAGGAACCTATGAAATGAAACCAAATCCCCAAACACATTTCCAACCCACTGCCCTGTCCAGGAGGACTGCTCGGCACATCTGCACTGTCACCTGTGCACAGGCTTAGCAAGGGGCCCAGACAGTGATGTGATGTCCCAGTGGAAGTGGCTTGGAAACAACTTCATCACAGGACAGACTCTCCCAGCTTCCAACGTTAACTCTCCATTCCATTTCCAACTGGAAACTAAGTTTAGACTTGTTTTCCTCTCCTAGAAACAAAGAGAGTGGTAACATCAGCAAGAAACTCAAGACAGAGGAAGTCTCCTGGCCATCTGGAAGGATAGGCCAGAGAGGGAACAGAGACAGGGATCAGAAAGACCCATGTTCCAGTCTAAAGTCTGCATGTCACTCGATTTGACAGTTTCCTTATTAATACAGGTGATAAAATCTAATTATGATTGTTGGGAAAACTAAATGAAATAACGTATGCCACTAGCATAGGTCTAAAATCCTCCATGAGTGTTCCAGAAGTGGACGTGATCATGGTTAGTAACTGTCTGCCAAGTCTTGGGTGCTAAGCCCACATCAGCCAGCCAGAGATGTGCCAGAGAATCTCTCAGCAGCCAGCAGCCTTCTCCAACTTGGAAACTCCCAGTGTCTGAAGAACAGGCAGTGGTGGATGCTTTGGGACACTCTGGAGGTAGCACTCCAGTGATGACTTTAAAAAGCTGGGGAGAATTTAGGGGACCATACAGTTCAAATACAGAAAACACATTCCATGTCTACCCACATTGATCTCTAGCCATGATGATTCAGAGAGGAAATACATATTCAAACTTATAACAATTTCCCACATAAGTGCATCAAAACTATTTGGAAAGAACGTAACTTTCTTCTCTAGATCACAAAGCGGGGATGACAAGGTTTGTACTGAGAGCCCTACTTGTAAAACATCTGCTAACATAACTGGGTCCACTATCAGTCATCAACATTCGAAGAGAAGGATGGAAAAAAACAAAGCCAAGCTAATACACTCCAGTATTTTGTTGGGTTACAATGTCACAGAGGAGACGGAGAGGTCATCAAGGAGCCACTCTGCCGTGATCACAGAGTCGGGGAACGGGATGGGCGGCAAGATGTATGATGTAGCCTCAGCTGTGCCCGTGCTTCTAGGCAGGTACCCAAAGTCACCTCGACAAGGTATCAAACGCTTGTGCCCACGTCACCATCACCTGACATGTATTAAAGAGAAATGAAAACCTATAAACGGCCAATACCCTTGGTGGGTACACCGTCCAAAGAGCAAAGTCACTGTTTGACAACAGGTCATCCCGGTTCCCTGGGATTCATTCTTGGAGAACCTTAAAAACCACTCATCTGTCCTCAAGGAGTGCTGCCTACTTGTCCTATCTTTGGCTTAGGGATGGAGCACATTCACGTGGACTTTAATGTCTGCACAGATTTGACTGTCTTTCTCCTGGTTCACTTGTCCATTCTGAAGAGGCCTGAGCTAAGTCCATCTTCCATAAGATCAATTCCCTCCTGTGACAACTCATCGAGCCTGCAATTAAAAGCCAACTGAACAGGACTGTCCTCAGCTAAAAATGTCACCCACCCTTCACTGCTTTCTTAATCTCCTCTCCTGGCTAATTGCAACAGACTAATACCTCCCTCCACCCAGCTTCCCAACTATGACAAAGAGAAAGCAAGGTCCATAAAAGAGGAGACAACTCCATAGTCACCTCTGAATTCCTAGCATATAGTAATGTCAATAAGTAGACCTATGATTATGGCTACTTTCCTTTAAAACCTTTCTGGTTATTTAAATGAGACCTTGGAAGAGAGGGGTTTGGGTCCAGTATTTTGATCCAGAAGACTCTGGAGGTCTTTTTCGGAATGGCTGTTCACTGATTCTTTCAAAACACAACTTCTCATTCCTGGAGAAGCTGTGCTTTTCTGCCAGGAGTTTGTGGTCACTCTCATGCCAGAACAGCTTTAAACTAAATTCTTACTTTGGATTTGTTATTTTTCCCCTCTTCAAAAAAATTTGACTTTTCTTACTTTCTTGCCTTGAGGGATTTTTTTTTCTTTCTTTCTAATTCACCCTTTAGTAAAGCAGGCTTCTCAGGATGGGCTTGGCCTTACATAGGAACAGCCATCCAACTCCCAGTGGGAGAGGACTGGGGCTCACCTCCTGCCCTCCTGCCAGGGCAACTGAAACTCAGTTCAGGAGCCAACCGGCACCTGAGGGCTTCTAAGGCTCACATATCTCCCAGAATCCCTGCTTTCTGGTTTGTCTTGGCTTCTGAGTATTTCCCCTCACTTTCTTGACAATTAGCTGTGCAGCATGAAAGATGAGGAAGGAAGGTTTTATTTCTTAATTGGCATTTTAAGGAACTTGTGTAATGAAGGTTTTCACGAGTTTTTAGAACCCTCCATTGCCGAGACAGAAAACACACTAGATATTTTCTAAATTTAGGTATCATGTGCATTTTTACTTTGCTTTTGTTTTCTTAACTGCTAACAGCCATTTTTTAATAAAAAAAAAAAATAAGGCCCCTAATAGGATAGAAAATTGAAGGGGCAAACAAAATTAAAGGGCAAAGACAGAAAAATGATAAGTACTCTACAAAGTTAATACAATACATACACTATGGATCAGATCAGCAATTCTCAGTAACAACTAATTGAAACATGACCATAAGGTAAAACTTCTCACCTGTCAGGAGATGGCCAGCAGAAAATAGAATTAAAACAACAAATTAAAATTCTAAGTCTGGTGAGGTATAGAAGGCTACCAGCTAAATGTGTCTTCTTCTGGAAAAGAGGGAGGCTCACAAGCTCTTTACTGTGGAGTCTGAGCCCAGGGGAGGGCGTTGAAGTGAGCTCTGTAATTACCCAATTAGCAAAGTGAGTTATGAATAAAGAGATGTGAGCTTTGATGACAGAGATGATACTACTATTCACTTGTCCTGTAAAGTATGTCTTCACGTTCAGTGATCAATACCTCGGCATCCTCAGGGATTGAGATTATAGGAAAATGCACAGCCCGGGCCCATACCTCCTCTTTGAGCACGTGACACTGTACTTAGATGTCTCAAGGGCACCTCCAACTCTACCTGCGCAGAGCTGACTTCACGGTCCTCCTCCCATAGCCGTCCTGCCCAGGGCCCCTGGTCGGGGGGGAAGGTCTCCCTGCCTCTTCCAGCTCAGGCCCATCACTCACAGATGGGCCCGGACCCCTCCTTCAGGGCTCAGATTTCCTCAGTCACCGAGTCCCACCACCCACACCTGTCCTACCAGGTACTCACTGGCACTCACTCAGCACTGACTCTGTGCTGGGGACCATGCTGCACACTGTGCACATGTTATCTCACTGGATCTCCACAGCAGTCCTGGGAAGTGGGTCCATCACTGCTTCAATTGATTAGCTAAATTGTTTCACTTCCTTGAGTGTGTCGTCCAAAGTGACATGGCTATTGAGCTAGAAAACTGGGACTGAAAACCACTTGAAAATTGAACACTGCTACACCTCGCAGCCACCCTACTCTGACACATCACATCACCTCCTGCCGAGCCTTCCAACTATTCTACAATACAAAAGTGATCTATGAGAGCACCCCACTCCCCTACTTAAAATCTGTCAATGACGGTCCACTGCCCTTCAGAGAAAGCCCCACCTGGCCTGAGCACAGACTAATGACCCGGCATCCGTGTTCCCTGCACGACATCGCCGCCTCACCCACCACGCAGCCCTACACGTGCCGTGTCCAGGACAGGGATGCTGACTCCGTACAACCCGGGGCTCGTCTCACTCGAACAATGATCACCCTCTTCAGTGGTCACCCTTTTCAATACTGACTCTCAAAAAAGTGTTTTCTCAGGATGAATCAATATCTTTTTCCTTACAACTTCCAGTAATTGATAATGAGCTTCCCCCAAAAGAGAAGAACTATTCCTCAGACTCCTTATCTGTAAAGTGGGAATATTAAGGAAATATGTGAGGTTTTAAGAGAAATAATATTAATGTGAGTCTGAGTGACAATTCCCTACATACAGTAAGCACTCAATATGTGCTTACTTAATATTATTAAGAATATATTCCATTCCAGCAAACTTAAATCAATGTTTTATGGCTTTGTCCAACAGACTACAGACAAACTGTTGGACAAAACCCTTTGAGCAAATCAGCACAAGCATACTGGGAGAGGTAAGCACTGACTCCAGTTACAGCTGCGGCCAGCCAGCACTACGGGGCGGGGGCAGTTTGCTCAAACTCTTACATGTTGTTGGAGCATTTAGTTGTCGTTATTGAATAAAAACAGGTGTTCTTTAGTCAAAGCTCCTGAAACATAAATCTTCAAAGATTGATGCAAATTAGGTTTCAAGTACAACATTCTCACTAGGAGTTATTTGAAAATAATAGCCTTAGCTCCTCTGCACAACAAAAGGGCATGTTCTTAATGTATCTGACTATATACACTGAAAGGATTGTTTAAAAGAAATTAAGATGAAGCCATCCTAAATAAGCTCTCAGTATTATCTGCACAAAGCCCCACCCAAGGGTCTCATTTCTCACTTCCACATAGGTGTTCAGGTTGCTTAACCTGGGTCTTGGTTTCTTATAACACGGGGGAGGGAATAGTTGTGGATAGATTTATGTAGCAAATATATACCTAGTGTATTTGCTGTGTAGGAATCCTAGAAATAAACAAATTGATATATAGTCTCACCCTTAAGAACCTCAGTCTTTCCATTTACAACAGCATTAAAAATAAAATGGGAGATACATTTAACAAAAATTTACAAGATTTGTACATTGAAAATTTTGAAGTATCACCGAAAAAATTTTAAAATATCTACATATATGGAAGATATCCAATGTTCATGGAATGGTAGACAATATTGTTAAAAATGTTAAGACTCCCCAAAGTGATCTACAAATTCAATGGAATCCCTATCAAAATTCCAGATGACTTCTTTGCAAAAATTGAAAAACTGATCCCAAAATTCATATGGAAGTGCAAGGGACCCAGGTCAGCCAAAACAATCTTGAAAGAGAAGAGCAAAGTTGGAGGACTCACTTTAAAGTTTACTACAAATCTATAGTACTCAAGTCATTATTTTACTGGCATAAGTTTGGATACATAAATGTATGAGACACAATAAAAAATCCAGGGGGGGAAACTTACATTTACAGTCAGTTTTCCACAAGGGTGCCAACAACACTCCATTGAAAGAATAGTCTATTCAACAATTGGTGCAGGGACACCTGGGTATCTGCAGGCAAAAGAATGAATCAGAAATCTGGAACCCCCTATTGTATATAACAAATAAAAATTAATTCAAAATGGATCACAGACAGAAACGTAAAAACTAAACCTATAAACTTTTTAAAAGAAGACATAGTATAAATCTTTGTGGTCCTAGGATAGGCTATGGTTCCCTAGATATAACAGCAACAGCAGAAGTGATGAAAAAAAAAAAACAGATAAATTGGACTTCATGAAAATTAAAACCATTTGTTGCAAAGGACATCATCAAGAAAGTGAAATGAAAGGGGAAGCGGGTAGCTCAAGTGATAGAGAACGTGCTTGGCAAAAAAAAAAAAAAAAAAAAAGAATAAATCTAATTACTTCCCCTATAAAGAAATTGTTTTAATGTTTAAAAAAAAGTAATGTGAAACAACAATCTGCAGAATAGGAGAAAAATTTTGCAAAGCCTATATCTGATAAGAGACTAGTATCCAGGATATAAAACAAATGCTTACAACTGAACAATACAAAGAAAATCGACCCAATTTTTAAATTTCCCAAGGATTTAAATAGATGCAAAATTGGCCAATAAGCACATGAAAAGATGCTCAGCATCACTATCCAAATCAAAATCAAAATGAGATCTCATTTTACACTCACTAGGATGGTTATAATCAAAACATGGACAATAACAAGTGTCGGTCAGGAGGCAGAGAAATGGAACCCTCATACACAGCCGGTGGAAAGGGGCAATGGTGCAGCTTCTTTGGAAAAGTCTGGTGTTTCCTCAAAAGGCTAGAGTTATCATATGGCTAAGCAATTCTACTCCTACATATAGTGTCAACCCTCAGTGTCCTCAGGGGGTTGGTTTCAGGAACCCCCCACACTGGATACCATAATCCAAGGATGTTCGAGTCTCTTTACAATCAGCCATCTAGATCCATGAAGTGGAAGCTATGCATAAGGTGGGCCAACTCTACAGCCAACACAATGAAAACATATTCTCACAAAAACTTGCACATCAATATTCATAGCAGTATCATTCAGAGTAGCGAAAAGTTACAAACAATATCCATCCATCAATGAATGGATAAAGAAAATTATCAAGAATAGTCCCACAAAATTTTGGTCATTGAATCTTTGAAAAAGGAGCTGAGAAAATACAATGGAGTAAAGACAGCCTCTTCAGCAAATGGTGTAGGGAAAACTGGAAAGCTGCATGTAAATCAATGAAGTTAGACTTCTCCCTCACAGCATACACAAAAATAAACTCAAAATGCCTTAAAGACTTAAACATGTAGACAAGACACTATAAACCTCTTACAAGAAAACTTAGGCAAAACATCTGACGTACATCTCAGCAATGTTCTCCTAGAGCAGTCTACTCAAGCAATAGAAATATAAGCAAAAATATACAAGTGGGATCTAATTAAACTTACAATCTTTTGCACAGCAAAGGAAACAATAAGCAAAACAAAAAGACAACCTATGGAATGGGAGAAAATATTTGCAATGAATGAGACTGACAAGGGCTTAATTCCCAGAATATATAAACAGCTTTTACACTTGATAAGAAAGAAAAACAAACAATTCAATCCAAAAATGGGCAGAAGACCTAAACAAACATTTCTCCAATGAAAACATACAAATGGCCAAAAGGCACAGGAAAAAATGCTCAATATCATTATCAGAGAAATGCAAATCAAAACTACAATCAAGTATCACCTCACACCAGTCAGAATAGCCACCATTCAGAAGTTCACAAACAATAAATGCTGAAGAGGCTGTGGAGAATTTGGAACCCTCTACACTGTGCTGGGAATGCAGTTTGGTGGAGCCATTGTGGAAAACAGTATGGAGATTCCCCAAAAGACAAAAACTTGACTTCCCATATGACACAGCAATCCCACTCCTGGGCATATATCCAGAAGGAACCCTAATTCAAAAAGACAGCTGCACCCCAATGTTCACAGCAGCACTATTTACAATAGCCAAGACATGGAAACAACCTAAATGTCCAATGACAGATGACTGGATAAAGAGGTTGTAGTATATATATACCATAGACTACTACTCAGCCATAAAAAATAATAAAATAATACCATTTGCAGCAACATGAATGGACCTGGAGAATGTCATTCTAAGAGAAGTAAGCCAGAAAGAGAAAGAAAAATACCATATGAGATCGATCATATGTGGAATCTAAAAGAAAGAAAACAAAACAAAACAAAAAAAGACAAACTTATCTACAGAACAGAAACAGACACAGAGACATAGAAAGCAAACTATGGTTACCAGATGGGAGAAGGTGTGGGAAGGGATAAATTGGGAGTTCAAGATTTGCAGATACTGACTATGTATAGAATAAACAGCAAGTTTATACTGTATAGCACAGGGAAATATATTTAATATCTTATAGTAACTTATGTTGAAAAAGAATATGAAAATGAATACATGAATGTTCCTATATAACTGAAGAGTTGTGCTGTAAACAAGAAAATGATGCAACATTATAAACCTACTAGACTTCAATGAAACTATTTTTAAATAGACCAAAAACAAAAAAAAAGAAAAAAGATATTACACCAAAAGAATAAATTAATGTTTCAGGCTACAACATGGATGAACCTTGAAAAAGTATGCTATAATAAGCCAGACACAAAAGGGCAAATACTGCCTTTTAGGTGAAGTGTATCTAAGTGTTCATTGTACTACTCCTGTAAATTTTCTGGAAGTTTGAAGTCTATCAAAATAAAAATAAAGTGTACTATTCATTAAAAACATAAAACGATTCCTCACAGGAGGGCTTTAAATATTAAATGAAGAAATGCATGTAAAGCTCCTGGAACGACACTTTGCATGTCCACAGTCACTGCTGTCACTGATACTCAGAGGGTTGTGCCAGGGCTGATGAGAGCTGCCTCCACTCGCTCCCCTGCAGACAGGAGTGAGGGCCTGGGCTTTGACAGGCAGGGTGACCGTGAACCTGGGTCAGACAAAGCCACGCCCCAGACTGCACTACCCAACTTTCTTATACAAACTGCTACATGTAATGTAAACATGCTGCAGGTATGTATCTTACAACACAGGGAATACAGCCAATGTTTTACAATAAGTATAAATGGAGCATCTATTGTACACCTGAAACATATATCATATTGTAAATCAGCTATAATTTTATAAAAAATTAAAAAATAACTTAAAAATGTTATAACTTTAGTATTCAGTTCGGTTTTTAAGTAAATACTTAACAGCTTAGAATGTATAAATGCATTTAAGTGTGATAAGTTTGTTTACATATTTATTTACTTTCAGCCTCCTGCTAAAAGAGAAATTAAACAAGCTTTTAAACACAACTTAACAACAGTAACAACAAAAAGAAAAAAGTGAGAGTGAAGAGAAAATGGAGATTCAATACTTACATGAAACCAGAGGGAGGTAAAGTCATAAAAAAGGATGCCATGAAGTCAGGGTAAGTGTTAAAGGCCGACTAGAAATTCAGCTGTAAGATTCTTGGCAGCTAAAGCAAAAAGAAAAAGATGACGAGGCGGGTGGTAGAGCTCAGTGGTAGAGCGTGTGCTTAGAGTGCACGGGGTCCTGGGATCAAGCCCCAGGGCCTTCACTAATAGATAAATACACCTAATTACCTACCCCCCAAAAAGAGCTCCAAAGAAAAGAAAAAGAGAAGTTTCTTTCCGAAAAATCCTGATATTAAATTTAGATTAAATAATTTAAAAAAAGAAAGAAAAATAGAAAAAGATGAGTGACACAAGCGATAATGCCTGTGAGATAAATCTGCAGTGGCTGCTGGAAGGTCCCCATGTCCCACGTGCAAAACTCTGAAACATCCTTCTCACTACTCAGAGTCATCCTCAGCCCACCCCATCCCTCTCCCTGTTAAATGCAGGAGCACAGGCAGGGCCCGGCCTTTGCTCTCTCTGTGTCATCACAGTGAGACAGGATGGAAGGGGGCAAAGCACAGTCATTCAAGGAAGGCCACAGCAATTAACATCAAAATGGTGAAGGATTCAAACCCCAGTAGGCCTTGAGGCTCAGGAAGAAGAGATTTAACTTCTAGCAGATCTTGAGCTTCATTATACATCCATTGTAACAGTAACAAGGTGAATAACATGCCCCCAGGCACCATGGCAGTCCCAAGGCTAACCACAAAAGGTCAAAGGGTGGGAAATAGCCAACTCTCTGGGAATTCCATCCCCTTACCCTTAGGCAGGTCATGCTACTTATTAGCATATGAAACCGCCAAGCCCATGAAAACCAGCAACACAGCGCCACCTCGCGGGCACCCCTCTCTCTCCCTCTTCGGAGAAGGCCCACACTCTGTCTGTGGAGTGTGTACCTACTTTTTTTTTTTCTTACTTAGCATTAAAGATTTTTATTTCAAAATACAGCCGTTTTGTAAGCATTACAGCCAACAGATGACACTTAAAAGTCAGCAAGGCTTTGTTTACGCTTTAGCCCTAGTTCTAAAAGATTTCATACTCAAAAAAAAAAAAAGAGAGAGAGAGAGAAAGAAGAAATTGAAAAAAATAAAAAACCCTGCCATATTTGAAAGAATTAAGTTCAACTATGGTCAAATTTCAAGTAAAAATGCATTTCACAAAAAATAGAGAAAATGCTCAAAAAGGGTTTTATATCAGGAACCATCCCTTGAAAACTTCCTCACATTCTTTTTTTCTTTTTTTAACATTTTTTATTGATTTATAATCATTTTACAATGTTGTGTCAAATTCCAGTGTTCAGCACAATTTTTCAGTCATACATGCACATATAAACACTCATTGTCACATTTTTTCTCTGTTAGTTACCATAAGGTTTTGTGTAAATTTCCCTGTGCTACACAGTATAATCTTGTTTATCTATTCTACAATTTTGAAATCCCAGTACCTACTTTTAATCTGAGCATCCAACCCCAAAACCTCGTGGCGTTTCTCTTGCCTTTCAATGTATCTCTCTGAATAAATCTATCTTTACTCAACACTGGCTTGTTCTTGAATTCTTTCCTGCACAATGCCAAGGACCAACATCTGGTGGGGCACATCCCAGGGGCTAAACCAAAGCCTGGGACACAGCCATTCTCATGCCCCACGTATTTTTTCTTGTATCAACAGGACTGGGTTTTGAAGGGAGCTCTGAAGCCCCAGCTAAGGGACAGAAGCAGCCCCAAGGGATCGAATTGGCGGGAAGCCCCTCCCCCAGCAGGGGCCCTGGGGTCGACCCAGTTTTCTGTGGTCCCCTGTTGTGCTGACTCCCCATCCAGAGAGCGTTCTCCCTAGGCCTATCCCCACAAAACCCTTCTCTCCAAAATACAAGCACATCATATCACAATCCTCTTGTTCAACCAGGAAATGCCCAGCCCAATTTTTCCTTCCCCAGAAAAGAACCTAACTGTCCTCCATCCCATCCTACCACCTTTTTCTTTGTGAGAACTCTGCACTCTCCACATACCATCTTGAACTCAGCTGCCTTGCTGGCTGGGACGGAGATGTTTCAGTCTCACACAGCCTTCGTCCTTTCACTTTCCCCTTTCTACCTTAAAAATCCGTTCCTAAGTCTCCTACCCCTCTGATTCTAAACATCACAAAGTGCTGAGGTTACAGTCACTATGTGCATACCTCCCAGGGTTTGGCTAGGTTTCCTTCTCAAGATCTTCATTAAGGAGCTGCATCAAGATGTTTAAAGAAGCTATTCTTACTTCCGAGCGGAGAAGCCTGCATAAAATTTAAATGGCTTGGAAGAGAGAGTTAACCAGGGACAGAGAGGTCGCAGGTCCTAGTCAACAATGTCATGAGGCAAAATGTTCTTCAAAGGCTCAGAGTGGCTTCTGAACACGGAGTCTGCAGGGAGGAAGTGCCAGGCAGTGAGTGGGGTGAGTGACACAGAGTACGCTCCCCCAGCTGGGGAAGAATTGGATTTTTTTCTATTTTTCCAAAAAATTTCTTACTACCTTTTTCTCCTATTGTCACATACCATTTCCTACGAATTAAGGAAATCAATGTCAGTCATTTGGGCCACTTGGGAGAAGCTACATGATGGCATTCACAGGGCGGGGGCATGACAGCCACACCAGTCTAAGTTGAAAGACCAGTGGGGGTATTTCCAAGGTAATCACAGGCATGCAACAAACTTCCCAGCTTCAGTGACCTCATCTCAAATGTGGGGCCAATAAAACTACCAAGCAAAGTGTGTGATGATTTTGGGCGACATCTCTTTACTAATTAAGTGCCCATGACAGCTGCCGCTTAATGGGGAATGAGTATGATCAACGAGGCCCAGTATACCTGGTCACACGCGCCCTGCCTTCCTGCCTTGGCGCGGGAGCAGAGCTTGTTTAGCTGAGATGAATGCCCCAAGAGCAGCCCCGATGGGAAAGCTCCCAGCTCTGCACAGAGAGAGGTGTTCCTTTCCTTCTCAGAGCTGATCACAGTTTGCAGTCATCTGCTTTTATGTTTATCCCTTTAGTAACTGCCTCTCCTCTGGAGATTTTGCTCAAGCAGCACAGGGCCAGGTGTGTCTTGATGCCTGCTGGATATTCTGGGCTAGGAGACATCCGACCACACATCTGGCTCTGGTGCTGAATGGAGAGGGCAAAAGGCCCAGGGGCTCATGCTGAACCGAGGCCCCTGCACCCAAAATTATGGTCTGAGTTTGAGCAAATTACACAGTCTTCTTTACCCTGAGATTCGTCATCTGTCCATGAAAATAACTGCCCATGGCACACACATTTACAAGGATTAAAGGAAATCACCAAATTCACAACCTATTCAAGGGGCTACCAGTGCATCCTCAACAGAGAAATGCTGCCTTTACGGCTCTGACACACGCCAAGCGGCGTGGCCGCACACAGTGAACACTGCTAAGTGCCAGTGTGTTAAGTGCTTCATGTGTGCTATAGTACTCTTTACAACTTACAACAATCCCAGGAACAAACGAATATTATCATTCCCATTTCACAGATTCACTAACAGGTTAAGAGAGGTTACATAGTAGCCCAAGGCCCTATGGTGAGGAAATGGCGATTTAAACCTGAATTTGGGCCCAAGCCTGGGATCCATTTCTCTCCCATCCACCTGACCACTTGCCTATGAAATCCACCTGTCCAATACACAAGTTTGCAGCCGGCCAGCTCTTAAATGCAATGTGTGCCACCGTTTGTCAATGTTGGTTAATTACCATAAATTGTTCTCAGAAATCACTACAGAAAAGAAAGGTGGACTTACGTCCCTGCCCACAAAGGAGAGGAATTCTTCCTTGCCTTCTCCTGTAATGTGCAGAAACCCTTCCCTACACCACCAAATCCAAATGTATGCTTCCTCCGTGTTTGTTTGCACACGGCTTATTAAAGTAGAAGGTACCTGCAGTAATTCCATCTCGGTTGCTTTCCAAGGTTGCAGATTATCCATAATCAATCTGTGAACGAAAATACTACAATGTGAATGAAAATACCGCAACCATGTCAGTAAACAAAGAATGCTGAAACCAAGTCATCAGCGGCTGCCAACACACCCCAGCAAGGACAGA
This sequence comes from Camelus bactrianus, assembly GCF_048773025.1. Classification (NCBI taxonomy): domain Eukaryota; kingdom Metazoa; phylum Chordata; class Mammalia; order Artiodactyla; family Camelidae; genus Camelus; species Camelus bactrianus. The sequence continues at coordinate 556,495 of NC_133549.1, read as the reverse complement.
CCTGCAGCCCAGCCTCTGCAGCCATTCACAATGGTGCCCTCTGAGCAGACTCAGAAGAAGAAAGGACAGGATACTTGCCCTAGATAGCTAGGTGCTTGTCTAAAGCATGAATTCAGTGTGTCCGAATGTTTGCTTCCTCCCATACATAGAAAAGCACTAGATAATCGAACTTGAGATACCGGCCTTTCTTTAGATATCAAGCAATCTTTTATTGTTCCAACTACCTGGTCTTTGTTGTAAAGTTCCTATATATCCTAGCTCCTCCTCAACCTCTTGGGAGCAGTCCCTCAGAGCGATCTGAGAGTCTGTCATCCCGGCTTGAGTCCTCCCACCAAATAAAACATAACTCTTAACTTTTAGGCTGCACATGTATTTCAGTCAACAGTTTTGGAAACCGTGAATGGACCCAGAGCAGACTTCTCTCTACCTGAACTCTCCGAGTAACCAGAGCCTTGGTACCAGCAGTGGCCCTTTGTGCCCATCTGCCTCCTCAGGGAGTCTAGATGAATTTGGGTGAGTCTCTCCTGGTTCTTGGATCTCCCATATTGGTTGATGATCCTGAGTTTTATTTGGTGGTGTAACCAGGTACCTGGCCCTCCAGTTGAAAGATACTGGGGGGAATTACCCACCCAGTGGAGACATACTGGGTGGGACCTGGTTGAAAGATAATGGGAAATACCCACCTTGAGGAGACGTCCGAAGTGGGGCTGGTGGAAACATACCAGGAAAATACCCAGTGGAGACGTCCTGAGTGGGTCCAAGTTGAAAGACACTGGGTTCAGGACTGAGTGGTTAGGTAAGAGGCTGGTCTAATGTTTTCCTCAATTTGGTTACCTCCATTGAATTTTTCGGGATAAAAGTAAAACTCTTATGAGGAACCTTTCAACTCCAAAAATGGGACCCTCCTCCTGGCTGGTAACAGCTTTCTCCGGTGACAGGGAAACTTGCAGGAATGTTAGAGGCAAAGACTTCATGCCATAGAGTTGTCCCTGTGGGAAATCTTACTAGCAATTTTTTTCTGAGAACCCGACCTTACAAAGGGGAATAGAACTTTCAAAAAAAAAAAAATAAAATAAACAGAAAAGAAAAGAAAAACAAATAACAGATTGCCAGCCTCCAACTAATACCCCAGCCAGGTTTATATACGTACAAAACTTACAACAGTATTTGGGAATTAGAAAAAAAAAAAAAAACTCACTCTGAAAGTAACTAACCAGGCCTGATAAAAACATTTTTTGGAAATCTGAACTTATAAAAACAAAATCCCCTTTAGGGGAAACTTGGATTTCTCTTCCTGTGTCCTTGAATTGTAAACGTTTTATCTTTCTCTGAGTGTTTTTTGTGTGTGTATGTATGTATATATATGTTTCCCTTTTTTTAAAGGAAAACTTGGACTCTGCCATGCAAAAGGCAGAAGTATTGTGTACATATGGTGGGCACGCAAATAAATTGGGATTCTCAACAATCCTTTTGTAGTACTAATTTTCAGACATTATGCCATCTTAATCTTTGTTGCATCAGCCTGGACCACAAAGGCCTTTACCTTTTGGAGAGTAAACTTTTGAATTTTATTTAGGCAACTCCTCCACTCTCATGTGGAAAAGCCTCTTCATCTTATTGGTTTAAAATCACTATATATATATATATATATATATATATATAAATTGATGGCCATATGATGGATCCTTTAATTTGGAAAAACTTTTCAATTGATGAAAGTTGAAAGAGCTCTCATTATAAACAGCTGTTTTATTGGTACCTATTAAAATGAAGTTTAAAAGGAGAAAAATATATCTAATGCTTAACCTAAGAACTTAGTTAAAAAAAAAAAAAAACGGGTTTCAAAAGCTACATTTGTGTTTTTCCTTTCCGATCAATGGTTTTAGACATGCTAATAAAAACTTAGAATAATTAATGTTAATTAGGTTGAATAACTGGAAAAAGGATTGTAAAAATGTAGGGAAAAAAAAAAAAGATAAGGGGCTTATCCCAAATGGATAAATATTTTTATATGGTTATTTTCAATGAGACAAATAAAATGGACATTTTTGGATTTAGATACAAGGTTTTGATACTACACTACGTAAAGTTAAAAAAAAAAGGACCAAAGAGATCACCTAATACTCCCCAACATTAAAGTTCAAACAAGTCCGTTTTATTTACCACAGTTTAAAGTATATGTATTTATAAGGCTAAATATAGATAGATAGATAGATAGATAGATAGATAGATAGATAGATAGATAGATAGATAGATAGATGATAGATAGATAGATAGACTGAAATACTTGATGAATGTTTGGGACAACAGACCAAATAATCAAATTAAAAATTGAGAAGGCCCTAAGCTCTTTGGCTCAAACTTGGGGATCCCAGAGACTTTTCTATAAAATTAGATACAATGCACAAACACACACACACACACACAAAGGCTTCTGGCACTCCTTCTAGAAATAAGAATTACTGATTAAACCTAATAAATATAAAAATTAAAGGTATAAGATTTAATAAAATTGAGATAAAAGTTTGTAAAATTGGTATATTTAAATGGGCTTTATATAAACCTGCTTAATTATGTTGTGGGATAGATATGTTTCAAAGGAAAAACGCTTCCCTTCTTGGTATTATAAGGCTGGGCCCATATCTGTTCCTCAAAAAATATTAATTTTACAAAGTAAAGGAAACCAATACAGTTACATGAGCAGTCCAATATAACGTAAAATTAAAAACTAATATTCAGTGGCTAATAAAAAAACATAATAAGAGGTTTACCCTGGGTTTAACTTATAACTCAAGGAAAAGAGACCTTACTAAATGCCTTATGCAAGCTTTGGAAGACATGATAAAGTAAACCTTAAAGTTTTAAACATGGAATTCTCTGTTTACACCTCTTCTCACTGATACAAAAAAAGCCAATTAAGGAGATACAATTGGGCCTGCGTGACAGAGGCTTTCACTGGGGAACTGGACGCGTGTGTCTTTGTCTTGCAGATCAGAAATGTAAATACACCAAACAGTGACCTAGGACTGAGCCTAATTAGCTCAACGAGATAAAACTTAAGGCCAAGAAATTTTTGGCATTTTAGAACTCAGAACTCTGACGGGTCCTTCAGACTTTGTCAAGAAATCTTAAATGTCTGTTTCATAAATAGTAAGCCTTAGTGATTTGGGCAAGCAAATTCAGCTTAATCCAGCTATTATTATACCTATCTTATAAGTAAGTTTTAAAGTGAAGCTATGAGATCTCTAGCTTTTGTCTCTTTATAAGCCTGCATACACATTATAGATGTGAGATATTTCTACAGCTTAAAAACAAAAACAAAAACAAAAACAAAGTCAAAGAGCTCTACTTAATTGACGTAAAAAGTAAGAGCTTACAAATGAAGTATTTTTAAAATAAAAACTGACCAAATTGAATTTCAGCTTCACGTGAACCGGAAAATATTCAATATTAAGATAATATTTGATATTGTTTAGTTTAAGTATGTTCTAATTAATATAGACATCTTTAAAGTCATCAATATTAACTATAATACCTTTACTGTACCTAGGTTTAATGAAAGTCAAATAAGATCCTGTTATATCTGGTGCAGATTTGTCAAGAAAAAAATAATAGTAATGTGGCGTGGTAAAATTTTAAGTAAATTAAATGCAAATGAGATGAGAGCTTTGGGCAAATTTTTAAAATATATTTTTAAAATGTATGCTTAAGATAATCTCTAAATGATTGGTATCTTTAAATTCTAGAGTTGTGCTAAATTAAGTTAAATGATAGGATTTTATTAAATAGCTATGCCATTTTCAGATAAAATAAGATTGAAATATGAATTACTTAACATTTAACTTCCTCTTACAGAGAAACTAAAGCTGTTTAGAAATATTAATAAATGGTGCCACCCTGAAATAGTCTCTATTGTTAAGGGAATGATCTAAGTATCTTAGGAAAGCAAGATAAATATGTAAAGGAAGATATAAGAATGGAATTATATTTTGTTAATGGAAAATACTGACTTTCTCCTGAAGCTGGCTCCTTCTGAATGGAAGAGAAAATAAGGGACACACTAATATGAGTATAGAAAGCTGTGGAAGGCTTGTGGAAGAGGAACCCTGAGGAAAGAGTTTTGTACATGGTCGGAATTGGCTAAGTTTAGAATGAACTTGGGCAAAGTAAATGAATCTTAGAAGCAAGCTGGTACAAGACTAGATTTGGTTTTCTCACTGTTAAAAGGACAAAATTTTCTTAAAATGTTAATCCACTTTCAGTAACAAATTGTAAAACTTCTTATACCACTTAACTGATCTGTTCTGCCTTTACCTTTGACGTATTTTCTTGTTAATGAATAAGCACTTCTTTACAGTGATCTATAAGTTTATCTGACAAAGTGTTTAACAAGCTACCCAAATATCAATTTCTAATTAAAGTTCTTTTAATCTCCAGTTAATTTTGGGATGCTAGAGAGGGCCCCTGAAACATCCCAAAGAGAGATTTTAAACTAGGAAGTTTCATTTGGTATGTTAAATAACATGGTATTGTCAAATGAATAATAAATCTTCCTAGGTTATATTGTATGAGAAAATATTATTCATATAGATATTCTAGAAATTATATGGACTCCCTAAAATTCTGGTATATCTGAAATGTTACCAGTCATAATTCTGGTTACAGTGACCAGGTTTCTTTATAGTTTATAGAGTAACCGTGTTTAACCATGCTTTTAAATCTTTTGTCATTTATAGACAGTTAATTGTTTTCTTCTGATGATTTTGCAAAATGCTTTCTCTTTAAGGAGATTTACTGATTTCTGATAAATTTCAAACTATAGCACTGAATTAAACTGGGTAAGAAATTTTAAATATCTAATGAAAACTCTGATTAAATGAATTAGTTACATAGGACTGAGTAAACTGGAAAATATGATTATAATTTTTGATTTTGACTGAAATACTACTGGCTTTTAACCTGTTTCCCAGACATAAAGAAACTCTTCTCTTTAAGCTAGTTATGATTCACAGCAATTTGATAAATTATACCTATGTAATCCGACTTGGAACAGTTATCTTTTCTCTCTATCTGATCCCTGAAGAGACTAAAAACCCTTAGGTCCCCAGTGGCTCTATCAGACCAATGAGGAAGATCATCTCCTAACAGATATAGGAATCTCAAAGTATTTTAAGGATTTTAAAGAGAAAAGAATTTACCTAAATCTGTAAGGCAGAAACCCATGACAAGCCCTTGACGTGGCTTTCCTGGCCTTTGGAAACCTTATTAACATTCTACCCTGAGACTCCTTATTAAAAGTTCCAACAAAGCCAATTTAAAAATCCCTATATGATCAAATAATCAGACTTAACTTGTAAACATATTAATCATGATTTGGCTATATTTGAGAAAAATGAGGGTAACTTTAGAAATGAAAAAGATTATATTTTAGTGGATATTAAATTCTAGTTTTGTTAATTGAGGTCTATATTTACTAAGACACTTCCCAGATCATTCCTTGCTGTTATGTCACATTGCTGTAAAGTTTAATTGAATTATGTAAAGGATACTCTAGGTTTGTTTCTGAAGCTCACTAATCTATCCTTGGGTAAAGTTCCAATGCCCCATGACCTGCAGCAAGGGGATTATACACACTGGAACAGGCATGACTTAAAGAACTGTCTCCAACCTGAATGGAAGGACCCTTTATCAGGTACTCTTAACTAGACCATACACACCAAAGCTGAAGGAAACGGACTTTTGGATTCATTTCCTATCAGAAACAGACCCTACAGTGCACTGGCCTATAGAGCAATGCAATCTTAAAACAATGCCCAAATGGAGAAAAAGCTACCAGGCCAGGATGAGAAGAAGACGACATCTGAGGTAGACAGCTGACCCAAGACACCGGACCACGCCTGTATACCAATTACTTTGATAATTTCTCCTACCTTTGATTATGAACTACACCAATTGTTAAGTTTATGGTAAATTACCTATGTCTAGTACTTCTGTGTTACCTTGGTGGGTTTCCCTACTCCAAGGCTCTAACTAGATAGCTCTCAGAAACGTTATTCTAAAAAGGAAATTATAGTTCTGTTTAGGCCACTGTTGATCTTACAAGGTGGGAGACCTCACCTGGCCAATTAATACCTGCTCTGACCCTGACCATAAATATGAAATTTCTCATAAAATCACTCAAACTCAATCAGAAACACCAGCAAAATTTTGAACCAAAAATATAACTTCTCGACTATTAAATTCTTACTCGTGACTTTATTAACGTTACTAGTTGTATTTCTTATATCCTCTCGATTTTATAAAATTGATGTCTGTTACATTTCCCAATGTGTAACTAGGCCTACAAGATTGCTGATGGCTAAACATCTTGAAGAAATAGATAAAATTTATAACCCTCCATAAAATAATTTTTATAGTGTGATTCTAGGTATGGGAATGAGCAACGAAGGGTGAACATTTCCTGGATCATAATAGACTAGTAAGACAGGCGATCCAGAGAACTTTTAGTATCAACAGGGCCTGATAAAAAACTAACACCTTGAATGACAGCTCAGAAGATTCTTCACCTGAACTAGGAATGAGCCATCCTAGCACCGTGGGACAAAATAGGTCATGAAATGTCTCTCAAAATATTGGTCGAATTTAGGACCAAGGGGGAGCACTGTGAATGAAAGTACTACAATGTGAATGAAAATACTGCAACCATGTCAGTAAACAAAGAATGCTGAAACCAAGTCATCAGCAGCTGCTGCCACGCTCCAGCAAGGACATGCCAGAAACTCAACCTCTCAGCCACTCACAGTGGTGCCCTCTGAGCAGACTCAGAATAAGAAAGGACAGGATACTGTCCCTAGATAGCTAGGTGCTTGTCAAAGGAATGAATTCAATGACCCAAATGTTTGCTTCCTCCCATACATAGAAAAGCACTAAATACGTGAACTTGAGATACCTGGCTTTCTTTAGATAACAAGCAATGTTTTATTGTTCCAACTACCTGGTCTTTGTTGTAAAGCTCCTATATATTCTAGTTCCTCCCCTACCTCTTGGGAGAAGTCCCTCAGAGTGATCTGAGAGGCTGTCATCCTGGCTCGAATCCTCCCGGCAAATAAAACATAACTCTTAAATTTTAGGCTGAACGTTTATTTCAATCAAATCCCAGAATAGACACAACTCATCAATCCTGTAATGGAACACACTGGATCAGGAACCAAAAGCGTGTTATAGTCCCAAAAATCTACGGGTTCCTCTTTCTTCCTGTCATTATACAATCCCACCAGAACTCATTACTTTGCTGTCTGCTCATCTGGCAACCAAACTCAGAGAAGAGTCAACTCAGCAGACTGCCCTACTGGGGAGAACACCCCGCAGAAGAACTGCAGGCTGCTTGCCCTCCCGCACGCTCTGCTGACCCCTAGTGTCCTCCGTGGAGACGAGGCCAAAAGAGGTGTTCCCAACAGCTGCAAAGTCCCACACGTTAAATAAATCTTTTTATTTTATATGATATGTTACATATATACCCATCTCTGAAAATAGCTTTGCCAGAAGCCCAAATCTTCAATATTAATCTGCAAAGGCAAATCCGGTCCCCAAGGGAAAACAAGTCTTAAGACGACACTAAGGCCTCCAAAGTCTCCACGACCATCAACCAAACTCACAGCAGGTCTTCAGCTGTAGGAGGCTACATGTCTGCTTTTAAAGCAACCCCTTCCTGCCCTCGTGTGCTACAATATCCCTCTATGCCCTCCCATCTCAGGGTAAGAGCAGCCCCTGTGGAACCTTGCAGGGCAGCACTGACAGGACTGGACAAAGAGGATCAGAGCTAAACTAAGACTTCTGATGACAGGATCCTGTCACTCTGTCACTTTACAGATGAAAATATATAGAGAGAGAGGTGGGGTGATATTGCTCAGTCACACAGCTAATAAGTGGCAAAGTCTATAACTCTGCTCCTCCCTCCAGCATGACGTCCCAGCTGGGACGCCCACAGGTTTCTCTTTTGCCTGCCTGACCAGTCCTTTCCTGTCACTCATAATCCACCACAGGGTCTGAATCTAGCCTGCCTTTTTCAGCATCTTTTCCCACCAGTCTCTCAGGAACAAGGCTGCTCGGGCCACTGTATGATTTCCGGCTCCCCAAACCCTCCGTGCTTAGGCTGGTCTTGCCTATGCATTCGGCCCCCTGTTCAGAGGCTCTTCCTCCCCTGCAGGAGGAGGTTTCCACTCTCGGCAGGGACACCAACTCAGGGGAGCCCTCTTCTCCCCCTCAGCACGGCAGGTGTCCCAGGCCACATCCTTATCTGCCCCATTAGGACTGCAGCTGCCCAGGTCTGCTAATCAGACCAGCAGCCTCAGAGCCAGGGATTATGCCCGGGCCACTCAGCAAACCTACTGCCCGCCTCACAGCCCCGAGCCAGCAGGTCACCTGGAAGTCACAGCAAGTGCCCCGACCAATCCAGAAGTCTCTTCATTTGCCAGCACCGCTGATGACTGGTTTACAAACTTTGGTCAGTTTCACACAAAACAGCAGCTTCCACTGTGAAGCGTCCGGTTTTCGCTTCTGCTCCCCATCCTTATTGGAAACATCAAGGGAAACCAAAAGGCCTCTTCTCAACCCTTTTCTGATGACACCCTCCCACCCACAATACTCATATTCTCAATAGCTTTGGGTCCACTTGATTTTGTTTCCCTTATGCTAAGGGGCTCAAAACACTGCGGGATTCTTTCTCTTTTGAGGTTATTTGTACTCAGTTTATCAGCTTTAATCTGTTTTTGTCTCTCTCTTCAGTATCTCTAGCAGTTGCCACTTCTTACTCCCTTCAGCAGCCTCCCTCCCAACATCTAGTCTAGGAAATCAGCTGTGATGAGTGACCCGGGGGCAGTCACAGAAGATGCCACTAGGGCACAGAGAGGCTACATAATTTGCCCAAGTAGATCTGCTTCAATCCCCAACAGTGTGTCACATCCCTCTGTTTAACTCTTATGCTAAGCAAGCTAACTTTTTGTAGATTATGGTTATAAACAGATGAGGTATCAAAATACATACAAGGACACACATCAATTCTAAGATGTTGATTAACTCCACTATTTTGTTTCTATTTGTTTTATTTCTATTAAAAAAATTAAGAACCTCTGCAGTCAATATAGCAAAATGTTACAGGGCTTTAAATCCAGAATATAGAGGTGTTAAGTCTGTCATTACTCATACTTATTTGTATGTTCACAAGACAAAATGATTTGAAAGTCTCTCTCCCCTCCCCCTACTCACTACTGGCTCTCACATGAGCTCCCAGACCATACATCTAACAGCCTTTCACTTTACCCACAGCTGAACTCATCAGTTTTCCCCCAGAGCTCCCTCTGCAGCTTTCCCTCATCAGAGCACAGCAGGACCATCATTTACCTCATAATCCACCCAGAAACCTGGGCCCTACTCCATCCTACCTTCACAGACAGCATTCATCCTTTCCTTTTTACCATCTAAACATGCCTTCAATCTGTTCGCTTTTACACACTGACCATCCCACAGCTCAAGTGGAAGCCACCAACACTGAGCACCTGGACTCACAAGTCTCCCAAGTGGCCCCACAGCTGCTCTCCCCTACTTGAGACAAATGGGATTATGTGACTCCTGCGCTTTTAGAACTCTTTTCAAACCCACTCTTCTTAGAGGAAACTTCCAGTTCTTCACCCGGTGAAGGTCTTTACCATGAAACTGTCATCTCAGGGAGGGCAGGACACGCCCTCTCCCCTCAGCCCCTCCCTTTGGCAGAGCATCAGCTTCGGAGGACCTGCAGAGCTACACCAGCCTGTATTCTAAACCTGGTCTTGAGTTTTTAGCAAACTGCTTCACTTATTTATACAAATCCAAGGAAGATTAGAAATGTTTTAAATGTTGAGCTAGACTATTTGGGGATCTTGCACTAGCAACCTGCAAGTACATGTTCTAATGATCTGTATTCGTAAAACCACACCCAGATTTAAGTATTATTTGTGGAATATCTTCGGAGTAAAAGGGACTGTACTTTTACAGACTTTATGTTTTATAATGTGAACAACCCAGACAGGGTCACAAATGGAACCGCCTCACAAGTGACAAGACATGTGAGATGCATATAGCAACAGGTCACAAAGATGGTAAGAGCAAAATTGTTTCTCCAACCCCCGAAAAATTCCTCAAAGAACACAAAACTCTGAATTTTGAAAGTAAAATACTATCATATAAAGAAATAAAATAAATAATCCTCCTCATCAGGGTTTCAAGATCTGACTCCAGAATTTTTAGCATGCTATACTGAATCCTAGCACAGGAAAATCAGATGGACTAGTGGTGAGTAAGTTCCAGGAAAACTGCAGTAATTCCTCCACTTGTAAAAGGACACACACTCACCTGTCGAAGGTGAAAGTAAACCACATTCTGGAGAAATTCAGAATTTCAGGCTCTGCTTCTGGACAGCAAGGACACGGAGAGCTTCAAAGCATGCTTCTAACTGAGTCACCGGCATTCTTACACTGCAGGAGGAAAAGGAGGCCCTCAGTCATGAGCAGAGATGTTCCTGTCGTGTCTCACAGGCCGTGTCTCGGGGACTCAGTGCCCTGTAGCAGCCCGGCACCAGGCGAGGACCCACAGCGTGGCCCACCCAAGCAGGATGGGCACTGTGCCTGAGAAAGCCCATCCCCGATGGGGGCAAGAGGGGCTGGTGGGGTTGAGTGAACCTATAAATGCCCACAGAAATACACCTACAGATAATCAAGTGATACAATTAACAGGAGCAGGCAATTTAATAAAATTTCAATTGTCAGTGGTAATTTTACCATTCCTTTTCATTTGTCCCCTGAACTCTGAGACAGGCTTAGGCTCTCTCACACCTGCAGCTCTGATGCAATAGTTGTAAAGTTATTTTACTTTGCTGCAAGTGTCCTCGCTCCCCGTGTCACTGTGACTGTCATCTCTTAACACAGTCAGATGTCTTCCTAGATCTCTCCCTGAGTTCCTTGCTCCTGCTTCTCAGATCCTAAGATAAAGGGCAAGTGAAGACACATGACCAGAAAAGGCACTGTGGACTTGACCAAAGTCCTCAGTGGCCCCTAGGTGAGTGCTGCCCACCCCTTACCTTCAATTCTCAATGTTCTGCCCAGAGTGACATCCAGACAGGAGAGCATCCTGGGCCAATTAAAAGCTGTGTGGCTTGGGTGCAGGGACAGGTGCAGGAGCTGGATCCGGAGCCGGGCCACTCCCCACCTCTGCTTCTCTCTCTTCCGAGGCCCCGCTGCCAAGCCCCCAGTCTCCCTGATCTTTCCTTCTCTTCTACTCTACTCCAAGCCCTTTTCCTCTTCCTTTATTCCCTAATTATCCCCAGCTGGAGTCATTTTTCAATCACAGTATCTGAGAAAATTTCCTGCAGCTGAAAAAGAGGTCTCCAGAGGTCAATGCCCATATGCTGGTTCCTGAAGAGAGCCGCTGGTTAGGGGGACCCTCACCAACACTCACAGGGCATCAGACATGTTTCAGGGTCGACCACCCCCAACAAGAGTTTTCTGTGACCCCAAGGCATGCACAGCGTCCTTGATCACAAAAATGTAGTTGGCACACTTATCCATTATTAAGAACCAAAAATAAAAAAAAAATTGATCATGTTTCTTACTAAAATTATTTATGAGGTGGAAAAAGAAATTATAATAGAAAAGAACAAATTTGACTCCATCTTAGATGTGTTCCTTGGGCTTTAAACCTGTGCCCTGTTTTCTAGGCACAGACTTGCTAGCTCTGGACCTTTTGTAAAAGAAAGTTGCCTTTAGCCTGAAATATCCAGGAGAGCCTATTCTCCGGGCTCTGATCTTTAAGGATGTTAGCTCTTCTGCACTTATATAGAGATGGCAAGTTGTAAAACATAGAATAAACTTTGTTTTTTGGGGTTTTTTTTGGAGGTTTTACAGGGGCACCATGATTTGACCCACATGGACAGCTGCAAGAACAAAGGATTCCAAGGACAAACAATTCATACAGCAAGAAGTTTGCAACAACCAACCACTCCCCCGCCCCTTTTTAATATAAAAGGAGACGGAATTCTGACTTGGGGAAGAGGGTTCTCCAGGATATCAGTATGCCATCTTCTGGGTCTGCCAGCTTTTCAAATAAAGTCACTATTCCTTGCTAAAACAGCTCATCTCTCGATTTATTGGCCTGTCATGCAGCAAGCAGAACGAGTTTGGACTTGGTAACAAAATGACTGCATTGGAGGTAGTATGTCTCCACTGTTTCCTCATTTCCATTATGTCACAACCTACCAATTTTATTTTCTGTTTAACAACACAACCAAAAAACCTATCATAGGGAATTGATTCCACAGAAATAAAATTATTTCTACTCCTTCAAAACTTTTTCTTTTCTATTTTATTTTGTTTTGCGTATTGAAAAAAAAATAAAAACAAATCATTTTATTTCACGTATTTTTGTTATAGCTACATATTTTAAATACTACAAAGAGATTTAAATTGCAATAAAAATTGTTCATATATTAGTATAAAGATATATAAACAATGCAGATTAGGAAAGGAATGGATATTTACTAAAAATCCACTGCACATCCAGGCTTTTACAAGCATATCCTGGAATATAAGCTCTATGATCCAGGGGTCCCCCACCCCCATTCTCACTGCCGAGTCCCTTAGTAATCAACTACCAAGGCACCACCATAGAACCATGCGATCAGTATTTTAGGCATAAATGAGGGAATTATCTCATTTAATTCTATAACAAAAACCTTAAAATAAATACTGAACTTATTTACATATAAAGAAAATTGGACACAAATAAGTACAGTTTCTTCCCCAAGGTCACAAAGCTAGGAACTGTAAAGGCAAGATTTGAACGCTTCTGCCTGATTCTAAAAACTAAGGTGGAAATCTCATTCGACTGTGGAGGGTCCAGCAGCACAGCCTATCACCCTATCTTTGTACAGATCTAGCCTTAGACAGCCTGAGACAGCACCCCATTCCTATGGAACTCGAGGGCAAATGATAACAGTAAGGATTTTATATCCAGTAGTTTCTTAGGTCTCATTTATATAAAGTGTCAGCAGGTCAGCAGAAAAACTGTGAGAAATATGAATGGATCCAGAGCTTTTTGCTGATTAGAAACTCAGTCTATCAGGACAGAGTGACCTTCCCATGAGAGGCCACATGGACCTAAACTAAAGGCAGGTGAGCAATGAAAACAAGCAAGACCCTGGGACTCAAGCAAGAAGGATCCCTACCATCCCACAACCATTTGCCTCTTCATCCGCTTAGACACGATGGCAGAAGACCCAGGTTTTTGTCCAAGTTACACTATCATGCATACTCACCCATAAAAAGTTATGACTCTATGCTGTCTTAAGTCCTTTCCAACTCAAATATGATGACACCAATATCTCAGCAGAATGTCTATGTCTCCACTTCCTCTCTTCTATTAGGAGAATAATTCTATGACCACAAAGCAGAAATCCAATTAAAAACACCATGCACGAAGCCGGGTGAATGTCTGCATAAGAGACTTTGTTCTCACGCTCACTGAATGAAAACTCAGAAAAAGTGGTCCTTTTCCCTCAGCAAGTGGGAGGTAGCCTGATTGTGTGTGTGCATGTGTGTGTGTAAATCAAATACAATGAATTCTGGGATGTGTACAGATTTTTTTTATGTTACTATCATTTCATGAGGATGAGCCAACTTTTAAGTAATTTGAATCTAGTGCTCTGAGAGTCTCAGGCTCTTTTGGTGGAGGAGGGGAAAGGGGAAAGGAAAGGAGGAAAGAAGTAAATGAAGCTAAGGAGTAAGAATACTGCTAGGGATAGGCAAGACATTAATTTTGTTCCTAATTGCATCACACAAAAATTAGGGACTGGCTTTCTCCCATGTCTTGTCAAGCACTGAGTTGCAGAAGAAGAGGCGACAGCCCATTTCTCACTGACCTTGTGACTGTACGTGGCATGTTATAGACACAAATCATTTACCCTGATCAAACACTCTAGCAGCAGACCGTAATTCTCCTATTTTGAGAGACAAGAAAACAGGAGTTCAAACAGGGTATAAAACTTGACAAAAGTCAGAAGAACAGTAAACAAGAGAGGATGAATTCAAACTCAGATCTGAATGCAGAGTCTGATCTTCCCACTCCCAGGACTGGAAAATCCTTAACACACAGGCTCCCCAGCTCCCCTGCAGTGTTCCTGGCACCAAGCATTTCCCATGGCACTGGTCCCCAGTTCTCACAGACACAGCACTCTGTGCAGCCAATGACCTCCATTGGACCTTGATCATCCATCTGCCACGCCCACCAGGCTTCTCCATAAAGGCAGGAAACCTGGCTTTCAATTGCATACAAATCCATCCCTGGACTTACCTGGGCTCTTCTGAGGCTTCTTCATCCTAAAGGCAGCCATGAAACAGCTCAGAGTTTGTACATGAGCCACACTACCTCTCTCCATCTGTCTTCCCACCTATACTACTTAGCTATGACCATTTTGATAATCTTGGAAACAAATTTTGAAAAACACAAAAGAAAGGATTCTGGAACAAGTACTTAATACTTACAATTTTAAATGACAAGTTACAAAGTGAGTATTTACAAACTGAATCTGCCTTCCTAGGTGTGAGTTTAAACAGTTAAAAAATATAATAGCAAAAAATTCTCACTTACAATATTAACAAAAACATCAACAATAATCTGGAATAAACTCAAAATTAATGCCCATGTTCTACATGGAGGAAACTATAGGACTGTACTGAGGGGTAAAGTAAGAGGTGTGAATGTAGAGACATCAACATATTGCATGGAGGAAAGCAGTTTTGTAAAGATGTAAGTTCTCCTAAAGATAATTCAAAACTTACTAAAAAATCCCATGAAAACACTTATCTGTTTTTTTTTAACTTGAATAAAGTATTTTAGAATTCTTCAGGAATAATAAAGTCATAATACTAGCCAAGAAAATTTGGGATGGAAGAACAGAATCAAAAAACATCACACTGCCAGATATTAAATAAATTTTTACAATATGTAAGATATAGCACTGGAATAAGAAAGTAAGATTGACAGAAATAAACCATGAGCTCAAAAAGAGACTCTAGTGTACATAAGTATTTTGTACACTTGGGATTTCAAATCAAAGAGCAAAGTATGAATTCAATAATTGTTCTGGGACAATCAGAGAATCACTTGGAAAGAACAAATTCTATTCCTGTCATAATGACCACAAGAAAAATTACAGATAGTGATGTAAATATTAAAAAGTACTAATAAGAGCAAATACAACCCTTTGCTCATATTAATTCAACTTCTCACTATAACAAGTACTATTATCATCTCCATCTTAGAGATTAAAAAAACCTACAGAAGAGAATTATACCATTATAAGAAAGTATTTCTAAGAATAATACCAAAGATAAAACCCAAAAGGAAAACATTTAATATCTTACAATATGTTGGGCCACAACAAAAATAAACCTACTGAACAAAATGAAAGGCAAGAAATGACAAGAAAAAGCTCTGTGATACATGTTGATGAAGACAAGGGGTTAATGTTCATAACATAAAAAGAGCTGTCACAAAGCAACAAGAAGCTCCCTCACTTAACTGTGTGCAAATGACAAAAGGGATCATTCACTTTTTAAAAGTCAGATGGCTAATGAGTGAAAAACACTGAATACCTCACTGGTCATCAAATGCATGCTAAAACAATGAAAAAGCAATTTTGCTCATCATATTGGCAAATATTTATAAAAGATATTCTAGCTAGTGTCCATCTGTGAGAGAACAAACTGTGAGTGACATTTTGGAGGACGACATGTCAATGGATATATAAACTCTGAAAAACGTGTGTACACATAGACTCAACTCAACTTCTAGGAATCATTTCATTTAGAAAAAAAATCAGCTCATAAAGATGTACTCATCAGGGAATTTACACAGCACTGTTTACAATGGTGGGAAGAAAAGCTGAAGTGAAATATTATCCAGCGATAGAGAATTGGTTACATAAGTTATTCTACATCTTTTCATTCCCCACTGGGGAAGGAATTTCTAGAGTCACATGAAAGGAGCCTGTGATGAATGTAAATGTCACATCCACGGACAAAATTTCCAGAAGACTTAACTAAAGGAATACTCATACAAAATCACAGGAATGTTTGTACAAGAAGGATGCCAGTCAAACATCATTTCTGACAGTGGAAAATGGAGAAAACTTGTGTCCACCATCAAGAAAATTATGCAGTATATCACGGCGAGCTGTGGGCTCTGAGGGGGCCAGCGTTTCGGTGTGGTCCAGGGCCTTGTCCACCGCACTCTCCCACCAAAGGTGTCCTTGCACAAGAGACCACACCTGCACATCAGGAGACCCCTCCACTCTATCTGAAAGGACCGGGTGAGTCTGGAGTGGGAGGACGCCTATGATATGCCCCTGAGTGAATAAAGCGAGCTGCAGAAAACATATAGTATGGCCTTATTTTTCAATAAAGCATATAAACACACACATATACATAGATTTCTCATATACTTGTATGTATGTACGTATGTATGTATGTGTATATATATATACATATATATGTCATAGGCATAAAGGTCATGAAATATATACACATTGTCAACAGCTTTTACACTCAGGAAATAAGGGGAAGGGAGGTAGGGAACTTTCAGTACCACCACAGTTCTCTTTTCAGTAATTAAGTAAAGTATATTTGGAATTTAAAAGTTTATTTAAGTCTGAAGTAAAATGGACGATGCCTCCACAAGACAGAATGCTATACTGGTCATTAAAAATCATGCCAGGGGAGACAGAATATTGCAGAAAAACATGTAATAAGCGGAATGGAAAATGGAGGTCTCCACACAGTAAACAGGCACAGAGTGCTCGCTGGTTTTTATGATAGAGGTGATACACACTGATGAAAAGGACAGAAAATAGATGTTAAAGCGTTAATTATTATCTCTGAGTAGTGGGACCAGGATAGCCTCTTTTGTCCCATTTTTCAGACTTATTATATTAAATACACATTATTTTTCATCTGAAAAAAGCATTTTTAGATGTCTAGTGCCACACGTTGGAGAAAACACATGAGTACTTACAGAAACAAATAACTAGGAGACACCGTAGCAGCATCACACAATGTAGAGTGGGCGATCCTGAATAACACCGCACATTTACATAAGGACCCACAAAGTGAGAGCACCTGCTGTAACAGGGCGTGGCCCCCTTCTATTTGTCAGTTGTGTCTTCAGGGCTGAGGCAGTTCTGAGCACGCCCAGTGTCAGTGCTGGTGTCTGGATGGATGCCACTGGAGGTAGGGGCACCTGCAAGCCGAGAGGAAGAACAGAAACCATCCTCTGCTTTTTCTGTCTTGTTTCTTTGTTACTTTAAAAGAGAGGCATTAATAAGATAAACTGTGTATCTTCCCTACTGAAATTTCAGAAATGAAACCGTTTTTAAATTCTACACAGCTTATATTCTGCCTATAACTGTCTTTTCAACAAAGCATCATATTTATTAAATGTTAATTAACTAAATTAACTCCCTGTTGAAACCTTCTATTAAAGAATATGAAATGCACTACGTGAAAGGACCACGCATGCAGTGACTACCTTAGATGTCTTGACGGCAGTGCAGTCAGCCCCCACCATCCCGTGGCAATGAGCTCCTGATGCTTGTAAGAGAGCACGCTGCTGCCTCAGATGGAGAGAAACTGTGAAAGCATTCTCTGAATCTACAGCACTGACAAAACATAACTGACAAACCCCAGGCTCCTTGGAGGCTGTCTTTTTCTGTTTCTGTCCAAAAACCGTCAATGAACAGAACCACCCCATTCCTGAGACATGGGACTCACTTGGGAAGCAGTTTTGGAGAAATTTCCAGATATAGAATGTAACCAACTATATATAGAACTCTGATAAAAGAAACGATGAAATACTCTGATTTTGGAAGACACCCAAAATATTCTCCTAAGCCTTAGTAGCTGGAAAGGCCGGGCTTCTCCTAAGCCACTTATTTATTTCACAGCCAATGAGCATCTCCCACAAACCCCGTTTCCCTGTGTCTGCTGGGAGCCTCAGGCACACTCTTGCTGTCCATCTTATAAGTGACAGGGCAGAAGTGTGTGTCTCACGCCTGCAAACCTCACACAGGCTGGCCTTCTAGCCTCACTGTCTGAACTTGGCCCCATTTTCTCTCCTGTTTATTTGGTATCTGTTCTTCCTTAAGCTGCCTGAAATGCTTTTTGGAACAAGTCAGAAGAATGAGTGGGTAGAGAAATGGACAGTTGGACAGGTGAGACGTGGGCAGACAGACAGAGAGACTCCAAGAAAATGGGAACAAAGAAAATTCCCTATGCAGAACCCTCTTCTAGTCAGGGAAGAAAACCGCCACGGAGACGTGTGAAGAGGCAGGTGGCTTAGGGCTGTTTCCTGGATTCCATGAAAAGTCACACCAAGAGATGAGAGGGTAGAACTAGAAATAATAAAAGAAAAAAGCATGCATGCTTGAAAAATATATCTACAATATGTACTTTCTAAAGAATAGTTTCAAATCAGCAGGGCCCAATAACACAATCCTTGGGTATTTACAGAAGTGAGAATCCCATCTCCAAACCACAAGGCATCCCTTTAGAACACTGAGAGTCTACACGGGGCGGTCATAAAGCCATCTCTGCAAAAGCTATGCTATTCTGCACTTATGAGGAACGAGCAGCTGTGCTCGGGCTGCCCATGCGTGTCACTTACACCCCACAGCACCTCTACGGGGGGGACGCCTAGTGAGCCCCGTCTCTGCAGGACAGAAAACAAGTCTGGGAGAGGCTAAGCCAACCAACCAGTTCTCCATCTTACAGGGCTGGTCACTCCAGAGCAAGACTCGAACTCGGATCCACGTTTATAGCCACAGTACTACCGTGCTTTATGTGTTTTGTGTGTATAATACATTTGTTTCTGGCATGAAAGGATATTTAATAAATGTTCGGTTGTCTTGTCTATCTCATTAGCTCAAAGTCAATCTCTATACTGTTGAATTATACTCTTTACTCCTGGAGAAAGGAATGGAAACAGCAGGGGTCAGAATGAGGTGGGGCTCCATTCTTTACCTGGTACCTCATCTCATCCTAGTCCCCAAACGAGGTGAAGGAGCAAATGTTCTCTTCATCTTTTAAAGAGAGGACTCCACTGAGGGTGACTTACTCAACTCCAAAACCAAGGCTGGGGGAAGGGCACAGGCAGCAACCAGAGAAGTATCACCTGTAGGAAGGTGAAAAGAGCTCACAGGAGGGATAAGGGGGTGTGCCTCACTTAATTTCAATCGGTAAAACAATACCACAGTCTAAAAATACTAGCATGCAATGGATTTGCTCTTTCTTGATATCTAGGAAGTTTCCACAGCCCCCATGTAACATTATCATGTACCAGTGAAAGGAAGAGTCTACAGACAGGGAAAATAAACGCCACAGGCAGGCTGAAAACCAGGCTGGAGGAAAGGAAGAGAAAGGGCATAGTTAAGAATAGGGGAAAGGCTGGGAGGAAGACATCATCACAAGGACTCTCAAGCATCATCCAACAATCATATAATCATTCATTCAAGAGAGAGTTACTGAGGTCTTATTTTGTGCAAGATTTTACAGAGGGCAAAGCAAGAGTGCAGCGTCCATGGTGGCAGCAAGTGGCGGGGCTCAAATACAATTCTGATCCCGGTACCTTGCACACTTGTCCTCAGTATAAAGGCAAAGAAAAAAAGTAAAATAATATTCTGTAAACTCAACACAGTGTTGAAAAAAATTAAACAAGACCTAAATACCTGGACAGACACACCACACAGATTCCTGGATCAGAAGACAGCGCTCTTGGAATGGCAGTGCTCCCCAGAGAGATCCGTATATTCAACGTGGTCTCGATCAGAATCCCAGCGGGCTCCTCTGCAGAAACTGACTAATTGCTGCAACAATTCATATGGGAATTCGAGGGTCTCAGTAACCAAAACATACTTGAAAAAGAAGAACAACATGAGAGGACTTGTAATTCTCAATTTCAAACCTTACAACTGTATCTCCATGTGAGATTAGAGGCCATTTTTAAGTTATTATTGTGTTTATCCTTATTTTCCAAATTCTCTACAATGAATATAACTGTTACAATAAGAAAACTAAAAAGTAACATATCTTTTAAAACATGCACACCGATTCATTCATTGGGAAAAAAATATTTTAACTATAAAGAGTTAAACAAATATCTACTGAAAATGGACTACTTAAGAAAAAGAGTGCAAATACATTTTTCATAAATTGAAAACTGAAAAGAACAAACATATCAAGTTTCTAGGGAGACCGATGCAACATATTAATAGTTATTTCCAAAATTCTAATTTAACAATGAAAACTCAAGAAAGGAAAAATCGTGATTGACAGCCAACTGCAAACACATGGAGAGCAAAGGCCTAGAAATCATAGTTCCTTTAACTCTGCTACTAACTCAATAGGAGAGGAAATTCCTCACTGAGGGGACAGTGGAATCCCATGCATAAGACAGGGTACACAGTACAACCTGCACTATAATCGGGGGTGATTTTCTAGAAGAATTCTAAAGTTACAACATTGTTGAAAAACTATAAAAACACTGACAGACAGATTAAAACACACAGTCATATATATAATATAGAAACATAGGAAGTCTGCTCCCATGTTGCATAGAAATACAAACATATTTGTTCATTTATGGGCACTGATTACTTTATCCCAGGTAGAATATTTCAACTAAAACAAATAATCAATAATACACTCCTCTTGAAAAATCTAGTTGATAAGTTACTCTGTTATGTAAACATAATGTGTCTAAGATAGATCTAAAATTAGTGAATAAGAGCTTTGTATGGTTTCTTGAACTCTTCTCAAAATTCCAAGCCTAATTTTAAAATAGATCTGAGCAGTATTTCTATATTATCTTTTCCCTCGTGAAATGAACAACAGAGTCTGTTGTCAAAATTCTGTCTTTACAATGATTCATGAGCATCGTATCCTAACAAAACTGCTGGACAGCAAGGCACTATCCAGACACTGTGACCAAACAAATGAAACACAAGGAAGACAGTGACCCTATTCTGGAGGGCTTCTAATCTGTGTCAACACCGGGGATTGTATTTGATTGGTTTGATTGGGTAGCAAAATGAAATCAATCAAGTATTTTCTTCTTTGAGCATTCTGTAAGTCATGACTGTTTTTAGTGTCATGAGCAGGAAAGACTTAAGCATGACTTGATTAGTTCAACTAGCAACAATCATCACTGGAGAGTGAGTAATAAAGAAGTTAACTGATAGCAATTCTTCTGCCTACATGAGACCTAAAACAAACCTACACTGACCTCTGCAAGGAAAATGAGGAGATGAGGTCCCCAATGAGAAAACAAACTAACAAGAAATCAAAAAAAGAAAGACTTCTTCATTAACGATTCCAGGAAGGAGTGGAGCATGCTGGTGAAGAGCACAGATGCTGGGGGCAAACATGAGGGTCTGAATTCCCACAGCACTGGGTAGCTGTGACACTGATATGTCAGTGAAATTTTCTGCATCTCAGTCTCCTATCTATAGACTGGGGCCAAAAACAGCACCCATCTATTAGAACAGCCCTAAGAATTAAGTTATTTTATATATAAACTTTTAAATAAAATACCTCAGATTTTAAATGTTACCCCAAAAGCACAAGGAACAAGGAAAACAGACATAAATTGGAGTTCATCAAAATTTAAAACTTTGCTTCAAAGGACACCATACAGAAAGTGGAAAAAAAAATCACAAAGGAAAAAATTTTTTCAAATCATTTATCTGATTAGGAATTTGTATCTCCATATTAAAAAAAAAAAATCTCCTACAACTCAACAATAAAAAGGCAACTCAATTAAAAAGTGAATAATGGATATGAAAAGGTATTTTTCAAGGAAAATATACAAATGGCCAATAAGCACAATGAAACGATGTTCAATATGTTTAGCTATAAGGAAAATAAAGTCAAAACCACTAGGATAAACTGCTTCACACTCACTACAATAGGTTATAATCAAAAAAAAAGACTAACAAGCACTAATGAGGACACAGAGGAAGCGGAGCTCGCAGCCCTTGCTGGTTAGGATGTAACACAGAGTGGCCACTTTGAAAAACAGCCTGGCAGGGCCTCAGAGAGGTAAACAATTGGTTTCTGAATGACCCAGGAATTCTGATCTCTGGGCACACACGTAAGAGAACTGAAAAGAAATGTCCACATAAAAACTCCTACAGGAATGTTCATGGCGCCATTATTCATCACAGCCAAAAAGCAGAAATAACACAAATGCCTATCACCTGATGAATGGGTAAACAGTGGGGCCCAGCCATACAGTGGAATATTATTCAGCAATAGCAAAGCATAGAGTACTGACCCAGGCCACAACGTGGACAAACATTGAAAACGTTACTCAGTGTGAAAGAAGTCAGTCACAATAGACGGTTCCATTTATATGAAATGACTCAATTTACATGAAATGTCCAACACAGGCAAATCCACAGAGAGAGAAGAGTGGCTCCTTGGGCCTGGGGGAGGATGGGGAAAATGGGAAAGACTGCTTATGCGTACGGGGCTTCCTGTTGGGGGTATGAAAATGTTCTAAGATTGACTGGGATGCACAATTCTCGGTACAGAGTAAAAACAGCTGTATGTTTTAATGGGTGAATTGTATTAAAACTGTTAAGAACAAAAGCACCTCGGGCCAGTATCTTCCCATAGTAAATGCAAATTACTAACTTTTATTACAGGAAGAAGAAACTGCCCTCAGCATGAAGGCAGGAGATCAGCAAATGTGAGTTAACTGAAATTGGACAAGAGCATTTCACTTGAAGCAGTTGCTGAATGTACATGAAATATTCAGAAATAGGAAAATCAGTTTGACATCACAAAGAAGTATTCTGCTTCAAATGAAGATCAAGGATTCGGCAAGCGCAGCTGCTAGAAATGACCAGAGGAGAAACCTGGTTCTTAAAACAAGCACCAGAGCCAACAAGGAAATGGTGGTGAGGAAAGCAGGCGGCCGAAAATCTGGAACAGTTTGCTACAAATAATTTCTCCAATGAAAATTCAAAAATAAAATGAAAGTGATGCAATGCTGTGTTGACCTCATGTGAATGGGCTACCTCCGGTGCTCAAAACTTCTGTAACCCAGAATGAGAGACTCAGGAGAATCAGCATGGCTCCTGGGAGCCCCAAGTGACTACCCACCAGCCCGCGGACCACCATCACATCTGCCAGGGTTTAATTGCAGAGAAGAGACCAACTTCTGAAAGGCACAGGAAATGTTGACCAGGGAAGAAAAGGCTGTGGTCAGTCCGGGACAGAGGCCCTGTGAGCAGAGTCCAGAAGTCTGCAGGTGAACTGGAGTGGCCTTGGGGCAGGAAGGGACCACAAGGAAGCAGATCTCAATTATCTTCTCTCTCTCCCTCGGGTAGGAGAGATAAAGCCTGCATCCTTCTCACCTGGAACTGTGGGTTCTGGCTGTCAGAAGTCTTACCGACACGGAATGATTATTCAAGACTGTGGAAAAAGTCCAGAAATCGATAGGGAGTAGGGAGCCAACTCCACAAGCCTCTCAAATTCTCCCATGTTTTTTGTGTATAATCAAAGAAAATAGTCATTAAAAGTTCTGTGATAGTAAGCAGGAACTTGGGGAAAGTCTGGATGAGACAGATTGTAGAATCCACCATGAGTACAAAGTCTTAGTGTATCTTTAGAGAAGTCATGGGGTGAGAGGAACAAAATACATTCTTTAGATATGTGAATTACAAAGCAGACCACCGGACCAGCCAGGTCCTTGTTTTGGGGATAACAGACTATCTAACTGCACACAAGCCCAGCTTTTATAGCTGAGGTCCTGGGTCATTGCTTTGCAATGAGTAGAGTGCTATCTAAACCCTCAACTATGCAAGCAAAGCATTGTCTCTGCTTTCTAAGGCAAGGAGACAGGAGTGAGGATGCACAGGCCCCTGCTTGCAAAGCAGTTACAAAGCATAATTTTTCTTCTTAAAGTTGACAGTCGGCTGGGGTCTGTTACAATCTTTTAACCCAATCAAGGGCTTCCTCATGGAACCATTATGCAGAACACCCTGGGATGACAAATCCTGGTTTTGGGTCTTTTCCTGCCAGCTTCAGCCACTCTAGCAAGGTCTAGGCACATTCCTGAATAACGAACCCACAGAACCACCCACACTCTTAACTCCTGGTGCTTGAAACTTAATTTTAGCTCTACACAACTTAACGTAGAAAAGTTTCAGAAATAAAAGATATTATATAATTTTTATAGCTCATCATAGGACTGTTTTTTCTGATTGCTCTAAGCTGCTTCTACTTGGTAAAGCACCTAACTCTGCAGGTGAATTCAATACTTTCCATTGGGCATAACTAGCCAGTTTGGGCTCACTAAATTCTATTGGTCAAATACCGATACACTTAATTGATTTCATTGTTCATCAATTTCAGGAGGGAGGAGAGGGAGTGTCACTCTGTTCCTCAGCCCACCCTCAACTATTTTCTCATCAGCAACTCAGGCCTCCTGAAAACAAAACGAACCATTTGTTTCCCTTCTTCTACACTTTCCACAAACACAACAGGAAACATCAGCCTGAAGAAAGAATTCAACACAAATTTTAAAACAAAAATCTATAAACCTGAAGTATCTCCATCTCCGAATCATGATACACAGTGACATAAGAGTAAGTGTGTCAGGCACAAAGCATGTGTGAGCCTAACCATCTGATTCATATTCTTCAAAGGAAGGAAGGTTTCTGTATTTTTTATTATCACTCTTTGTCATTGTTTCTGATTAAGCCAAAAAATATTTTATGAAATAATTTAGCACTGCAAAACAGATTTTTGTTGTATCAATTACAGAAGACATTCAGAGGGGATAGGAAAACCCACCTCTGTAAAAAAAATTCTAAATATCTTCCCCTGTTATGAACACTTATGAAAAATGCAACAGAGAATTCAAATTCTTGCAGAGAAGAGCAAAAGCCACAGAACCAAAGCCATTACTATGAGTCAATTCAAAATTCACTGGACAAACATGCTCAATTCATTCAATGAATTTTAAAGGCACACTGCAAACCATTCACTTAATGATCTACAGGCTAGAGGAAGAATTTCCCTCTTTAACAGACAGCAGAAATCAATAGGGTGCCCCAGCAAACAACAACCAAAGAACAATCAGGTTTTTAACAGTTATGATAAATCAGCATGTTCTAAAGATCAAAATCCAAAAATTTTAAACATTCATTCACACCACAATGAAACAAGCACTTAAAAAAAAAAAAACCCAAAGAAACTAAGCACACAGATCATGTACATAGATCAATGAGAATTTCTTGTGCCACTGGAAGAAAGAATAGGCTATAGCCTTTTACTTGAAAAATAAAACTACTTTTAAAGATAAATGCTAAAACAAATTTCATCATTCATGTTGCCTTGAAAAATCTGAGGCACTTGTATCTGATTAGAAAAGCAATTCTGAGTAATAGGATGTTACAATTCAGTGCCAGTTTGCTTTAGAAGAAAAGAGAAAAGAAAAGCTACTGTTTCTCATATCCTGCACACAGTGTGAAGTCCCTCCCTGCCTCTTTCTCCTCCCGTTTTCTAAGCTCATGCTCCCCAACCCTTCTGAAACAAGTATGAGAACCTCTTATTCCCACCAATATTCCAAATGACAAAAGAAAATCAATTTATTTGTGTAAATATATGCCTATACCTTGAACTGTAGGAGAAAGGTATCAGAAGTCTATATGGAACTTATTACTACATTCCTGAAATCACACACACAATAGTTCACACAGACACAGACACATATCCCCTGGATTACTGGGTACTTCATAAGCTTAGGACTTCCAACCTCTAGAAGATAACTTTGTAGTTAGTTTAAAATACAAAACTGTCAGCTTTTGAAAGCCTTGATCATCTGCTAAACCATCCAAATATCAAAGAGACCCAATAAGCCTTCTCTGTAGAATGAAATTTCCCATGATGGCAAAACTGACCCTAAGAAGTACTGGATCCAAGTCACGAGTTTATCACTAGCTATGATCGTTTTTAAGCACATTAACAGATTCAAAAAGTATGTCCCAACAACATTTATTCTTATTGAAATAGTATACGTGTTCAATTGCCTATAGAGAGACTAGGTACCATGATGGTGTTTAAAAGCTATTTTGTATATTGCAATATGTATTTTTGAGTGCAGACAAGGAGAGTGG
Source organism: Camelus bactrianus (assembly GCF_048773025.1). NCBI lineage: Eukaryota > Metazoa > Chordata > Mammalia > Artiodactyla > Camelidae > Camelus > Camelus bactrianus. Next base: position 530,232 of record NC_133549.1, on the reverse strand, counting down.
GTATTACTCAGTTGTAGAGCACCTGCTTAGCATGCACAATGTCCTGGCTTCAGTCCCCAGTACCTCCAAAAAAATAAATAAAAATAAGGGCATATTTAAAAATAAGAATAAAGTTATAAAAAAATACCGACTAAAAACCACTGCAATCTAGGAGCCACAATTACAATAAAAAACAAGTGTTTCCATCAAATATTGACTATATGCCAATCACAGAGACAACCACAAATCACACCCGATAATCATCACGTGTGATTCTCAGCAACCCTACTAAGTAGACACGGATGAGAAATCCGGCACTGCGGATGAGGAGACGGAGCTTGGAGGAGCCGGGGATGCTGACCGTCCTGCTCCCCATGACAACACGTCAGCCCAGGGCAACCGCTGACAGAGCTGCACTGAGGGGACACCCAGCTGCGTGGAACCTTGGGGAACTGGGGAGTGCCAGAAAACACAAAAAATTGTTCAGTGAAAAACCAGCTCAAATAAATTACACTGTGCCACATCCTTTAAACAGGGAAAATGACTGAGACCTTTTTGATGCCTCTGTGACCTTTCTGTCATCATAAATTATTTGCCCTCTCAGCGCGACCAGTGATGAACTGGACCCCATATGAAGTGCACTCAGATGGAAGAGATTTTAAAGCTGTTTTATGAAGTTTGTAGGACTCTGTCTATGCCTCAGACAGGCGGTCATCCATCACTTCTCCCTGGTGTGGATGTACCACCTGAAATCACTCCTTTCTGCTGTTTAAAATCCCTTCATCTACTCCAGACTTTTCAACAGCAAAGAAGCAGCTCAACCACAGACAGTGGACCGCTTCTCACCAAATGGACTTGAACAGCCCATCGGACTACCTGGAAACCCTTTTCTTCCATTAAACCCACTTCCAGGTACTTCATCATTTTCTAATTGTTGGACTTGGCCTTTGACTGGCCTTCTCAGAAAGCTCGCAGCCTCACATCCGGGGGTGGGAGAGGACCCTGCTGTTGGGGGAAATCAGTGTGAAAGGCGGACATCCTCCAGTCAGGTCTGCAAGGGTAGAAGTGCCACAACGTGCTCAAAAATTATGCAGTCAGCACCCCTGGGCTCCCATGGACTGGTTTCACATTAACCAAACTCATGAGACACTGATGCAAGAAAACCAGAAACTTAACTTATTAATGTAACAGAAGACATGAAACTATGAACCAGACTGAAATATGAGTGTTCAACCATGAGTACATGTTCTCCTCAACAGCCCAATCACGGGCAGGCAGTCACATGGCAAAAATGGACAGAAGCTGAGCAGGAAGGGTTTCTAGATTAACTCAATAGACTAAGTTTCTCTTATACGAACAGATCTACTGCCTGGAAAACAATTAACGCTAATCATGGTGCACTCTTCGTGGGCAGTGGCCGAGACACGACTGTGAGCACCTGTGTAACTCTCCTTTCCCTGTCCTTTCTGGGCTAACTGATGCACACAGGTACAGAGATCAAGGCATGCAGATACCTCTAAACAACCAAAGCCCAACACTGTGAGCCTCAAAACCAGACATCCAGGGTTTAAATACCAGCTCTGCCACTTACTAGTTCTCTGATTTTGGCCAAATTACTTACCCTCTGTGTGCCTCAATTTCCACACTGTAAAACTGAGATAACAATCAAACTTTCTTTACTCGCTTGTTGAGAAGATTGAAGGATTCATTTCTGTAAAATGCTCAGAAAAGAATGTAGCACATTTTTAGTGCTCAACAAATGTCAACTTAATATTAAAGTGATTTACAAGTCTCCCTTCTAATCATCATCTTTGTTTCCTGGCTAGTCTAAGTCCCAAAGAAAATCCTTATTTCTCCTTTTATAAACACTTGGGGAGCAGCCTTCTGTTCCATCCCACCACCTATTTAAACTGAAGGAGGGGATGTCTCCTCCCCACTCCTCTGGGCCATGGAGAGTGTTTCTTCCTTCACACTCCTGACCCCTGGCCCACAGATAGCCCTCGTCACACTAACAGAGTGAGGTGTGAGTTCAGGGAGACAAGCAGGGCATGTGAAAATCTTCCTTTCCCTCCAGTGTTGGCCACCCTTGGGAAGCACCCGGGATGCTCAGCTCCATGGCAGAACAGCCCTGTGCATGATGGGGCAGATCCTCTCAAGGGAAGGATCGCTGTGGCCCAGAGATACCTGGGAGAGGGTAAGTCTCTACTTCTGGGACACAGTATCACAACACGCATTTTCCCACAGCCCTGAAGTTCATGGAGAACATGGCTTCATCAGTAACATAGAAGACATTTATCGCCTGCCTACTCTTTTGTGTCATCTCTCAGTTGGCTGCTGGAAACAACATGTGTATAAGTACTGGTTCCCCTTAAGCCCCAACATATATGAAGTAACAAAAACTTCTGTGGCTTAACATTGGTTCAGGGTGACTGTGTAACAGTTCTGACTCTGCTGATGCTAAATTATGGGTATAGGAACTATGGAACCTCCTTAAATATCTTTCATAATAAAACCAGGTTTTCTTATTTTCCTGTTTCTTAGTAATTGCCAAAGACCATCAAATGATGCCTTCACACAAAACAGCAGCTAAAGTTTATGAGCCCTCTTGACATACTCACTCGGGTAAACACTTTACATAATTTCTAATTCTCACAATTCTACAAAGCAGATATGATCGTCCCCATCTCACAGACGAGGGAAAAACTCATAACGAACTGACTCAGGCTCACGTGGCTCAGTGGCAGCATGTGCACGCAAACACAAGTCAAAACACTACACCCCTTCTTATATGTACCAAATCACCTCCCACAAATTGACACACTGTGGCGGGGTCAATACTCAGAGAACTCAATACACTTTTCACCTTTAAGGTGTTCCAGAGGCCACTTCTAGCTGTTTTATAAAATCCCGGCTCACTGGTTTCTAACACTGGAAGCAAAGTCCGATTTTGCCATTGTTTGCACAGCAAGTCTGAAATGTTCACAGCGAGATGACAGAATAAAAGTAAGATATAAGCAGAATAATTTTTCCAGGTAGACAGACACAATGGACATTGTGCTATTCTGAAGTGTTAAGCAAAGAAATCAAAATAAAATAACGTTGTTTAAGCTTTCTTTTACAAACAGGAATATTAAGACTGTAAGAAGGTGTTACAGCACCACCTATGGCTAAAAAGACCTTCCACGTTGCCGGGAAACATGCAACACAAAAATTGCCTGTAGGATCAGAAACAAGAATCAGGTAACTAAAAGCTTACGTACCACATACTACACTTTGCTTCGGAGGAAGGGAGGGGTATTCAGTATTTAATCTGATATTGCTAATAGTCCTGAATATAAACAGAAGACATAGGCTCATGGAAACTCACCTTAGAAGAGGGGAGAATCCAGTCCAGCCACTTCATTTTACAGGAGGGGAGACTGAGACCTGGGATCTGTCCTCCTGGCAATCCGCAGCAAAGCTCTCCTAGGCCTCATGTCTTGCACTGTAGCAAAAACCAACAGATCTGTAGTAGGCCTATATTCATAAAAGTCACATCTGTATTTTTCCAACAGCAGGTAATCTAAGTATCTTGTAAAATACTTCTCAAAGAGCCAGGAAATCATACAAGTTTGTTGAAATACAAAAACATGTATTTACATAATAAAACAGCATGAGATTTATTCTCTGTATTAAAAAAGTGACACGTCAAATCAAAGTTTTGATATTTTAAACCTCTTAAGAGTGCAGGAAAAAAATCAAAATTTTCTTTAATCACAAAAGAGAGAAGCTTACTCCCTGAAAATGATCAATGTGGATTTTTCTAAACTTAATGGATCTGTTCAGAATCAGACGAATTTAAATGTCTAAGTGGATGGTTACACGGCAACATGAATTCTGAGTTGTAACAATACATATTCTGAGTAAATAATCTTCAAGGTCGTCTGCTTAAGACAATTTAACTAGTCCCTGTCTCACTAGAATGATACAGATTTCATTAAACCTTCATACTGCACTAAAAAAAAAGAATCCTTGTTACTTTAAACCATATTCATATATATCATATATATACATATTGAATATGCATCAGAAATAAGCCACCCTCTTTAGTATTCACAGTTGATCCTTCTAAACTATCTGTCATTGTGACAGCACATTTTTATTAAGCACCTCTACGGTGCTTTGTATACAAGGCGTCTAACTCTCACAGTCAGACAAGGTAAACGATATTACTCAAATTTCACAAATGATGAAATGTACTTAAGCCATGAAAACAACTTACATATTCATCATCAGGAAAGAAAAGAGTAAAGATTTTACTTACAATATTCACTGAAAATCTTTTCCTCCATACTAAGACTACATAAAACCAATTCAGGCTTTGTAAGTATTTCTGTCAATAAGGGCCACTAGAGAAAAACAAGTAACATCATTAGCAATGGTTGGATTTTCAAAGCCCACTTCTCTTTTGCACTATAATTACTTTTAATGTTTTGTTTTTAGTGTTTACAGAGCACTAAAATAAAAAAAAAACACTAAATTTTTAAGTCATTAGCTGAGAATAAAATGTTTGTGAAAATGTACAATTTTAATTTATGCCACTCTGTCTCACATTCTCACTGGTGTCTCTCCTTTCAAGGCCTCTTCAGGCTGAGATCACTAAAATCGGCCATTTATGGACTCAGAGAATTTCGGGAAACCACTCAATGGGAGGCTGATTAGAGGAGCAATTAAGAATGCATCCTGTGCAGCCAGGGTTCCAGCACAGAGCTAGCCACCGCCAGTTGCCTGTGATTTGGGACAAGCTGCTCCATCTCAAAATCCCTCAGCTGCAAAAAATGAGACACTGATACCTACCCTCAAACACCTGCTATGAAGTAAAACATGAGGAAAGCATTTTAGCCTTAGGTAGGTGTCCAATCACAGCGAGTTTGGTCATTATGATAATGAGGATGGCTGTTAATAAATTAAGCTAGACCAAAATGTAGAAATCACCATAAAGGAGAAACATTTTAAGTCAATGAGCATTTCCTTTTGGAGTGGACTTCAGAATATTCTATTGATTTTTTAAATAAACCAAGATTGTCCATTAATTACAGATTTACAGGTTCATGGACAAGTCTCCAGAAAAAGAATTAGAGGCCTATAACCTCTGAATATTAAGAAAGTAAAGTTTAAAAAAAATCAGGGGGGAGATAATACCTCATTTGGGAGAGTATGTGCTTATCATGCATGAGGCCCTCAGTTCAGTCCTCAGTAACTCCATTTAAAACTTTTTTTTTTAACAAATGGAGAATTAAAGCAAAATGATGGAGGAATACAGAATTTTTTTAGAGACTCAACTCAGATTTAAGATGGGGAAAAAAACATCCATTACTCAGAGGAAATCTTGAGAACTATGTAAATTGGATCTGAGATGTCTAGTCTTTTAACATTATTCAAGAATTCATATTACCAAGTCTTAAAACTACCTGATAACCCACAGTAGTGATACTGATTGTAACAGCTGCCAACACGGATCGAGCTCCAGCTAGGACTGCTCTGTTCTGACATCTCTGCCCCTGAGGCCTCACCAGGCTGAGAGCACAAAATTCGGTCATTCATGAGCATCTCGTGTAAGTCCTACTTTTGTGCTTCTCACTCACCCCTCACCAGCCCCTCTGAGGGAAGCACTGTTATCATCTTCCCCACCCGCAGATAAGGCCACTGAGGCACTGAGACTAAACCCGTTCCAGGTCACATCGGCATTAAAGGACGTCTGTATTTCTGCTGTTTTCTTTTGAAAAAGGAATCTGAGATATCAATTCAAGGGAGACTGTTAAATAATCAAGTCTGTCTGGTCTTCACCTCAAAGAGCAGAAAATATAAATTCCTGATGTAGGATGAGGCTGCCGCCACAAACTGACTCAGCTTGAAATTAATATCCAAGATGAAGCAGCGGATACATGTAAATATTCACGATTGTCAACTCCGCTCACGGGTCTGGGCCCTTCACTGCCTGAACGGGGGTGAAATCCCCACCCGTGTCAGGGAGGGAAGCACAGCTCTTCCGGGTCTCACCCAGGCTTCACGGGCTATTTCCCCCAACAGACTGTCCTCAACAATTAAAAAGCTCTCAAGACTTTTACACCATGCAAAACTAAAAGACATTTCTGCAGATGGAGCACTTTCTCAGGCTTAAACCTTTTTTGCCTACACTTAGCAAGGGGGGAAAAGAAACCTGACTCTGCAAAGTCTCTGAGCCTCACCACTCACACGAGTAGAACGGCCTCAGCACAAGATGACTCTTCACATTGCAGGGTGAGAACAAAATAAAGCCGCCCCAACAACAGGCACTCCCAGAGACAGCGCTCAGCAGTCTTCTGCACACTCACAGTTGTGCAGCCCTCACCACCATCTATTTCCAGAACACTCCATCACCCAAGAAGAAACCCCCTGTCACTAGCAGTCACTCCCTAACCCCCCTCCACCCAGCCCCTTGCAACCATCATTTGCTCTCTCCCTCTGCATGTGCCTATTATGGGCATTTCAGATCACTGTAATCAACAGTATGTGGCCGTTTGTGTCTGGTTCCTTCACTTAACATGCTGTTATCAAGGCTTTTCCATGTTGAAAAGGTATCAGCATTTTTTCTTTCTTTTTTTTTTTTTTTTTTTGAAAATGTTAAAGTTTAACAGAAGGTGGTAAGTACTATCAAAAAGAGTAGAGTGGAGCATAAGGGATGGAGATTCAAAAGGAAAAGGGCGGGTTGAGCAGTCAGGGTGGAGTTCCAAGAGCAGGTGGCCGTTTTCATCTTCCCCTTTTTTTTTCTTTTTCATTTTTTTCATTCTAATATCAGAATAATATTCCACTATATGGAGATACTACATTCTGTTCATCAATTTAGCAGCTATATATGGATGAGGTCCAGAATAATATGTGTCAGAGGTGACTAACAGGGATGACATTTAAGCAAAGGGCAATATGTGCTTTTAAAAAAGGCCAACAAATAGAGGCACAGGATATTCAGCGCATTTCTGAGAAAGTTCATGCTTGTTTCAGAAGTACTGCTGTGCAGGGCTGTGAAGAAGTGTGACAGGATACACAGTGAGGGAGTCACCTGAGAAGTTTTCCCACTGCAGGCAGCTCAGACAATTCTCCTCCCTCATCCAGTATTTTAGAGCCATTTTTCTAGGTTTCCTCTTATTTCAAGTAACAGCACTTTAACTACACATCTGATCATCTGCATCAGATCACCTTACCTCCAAGCCACAGAAAGTCATTCACTGTCTGGAACAGCTCCAGGACAAATGGTGATAGACCAGGGAGTCCTACAGCATCCCGGCCAGGTGACGTCCAGTAAGTAAAATGCACAGAAATGTCTCTGCCGGTGCACGAAGTCTGCCCCAAAATTTCCCTGAAAGCATGCTGACAAAGCACTACTCAACCCTCTCACTACAAAAAAAAAAAAAAAAAAAAAAAGCAAAGAAGGCAAATTTAGGCTCTGCCATTGAAAACCAGCAACCTTCACTGCAAGTATCTGAGCTGGAATGGTCCTGACTTCGAAAAACACTGCATAGTTATTTTTCAAACATGAAAGTCATAAATGTATTTCACATACATAATATTACTGTAGGATTTTTCTTTCCAAAATTTCCAGTGGCAACATTAGCACAAGTATGTTTATGTTTCAGCTTTTTAAAAAAATCAATTATATTCCAGTTTCTTAATTTTGAGCCTTTTGTTATTTTATAAAGAGAGCTATGCTGCATGTTATAAACCAACTGTTTGGATTCTGCAAACAAGACTTTATGACCTCACTATTTCAGAGCATGCTTTAGTGATGCTTTGAGAAGTGGGGCCTGGGGTACTCACTAACAGCTCTTTAAATACTGACAAGGATGTGCTATTAAGTAATGCAAAGTCTCTAACTCCACATCAACTCAGAAACCAAAGAAATTACACCAAAGACTTACTTTATCATTTTTAAATATTCCTATTCTTTTGAATATTAAATTTATTTAAGATAAGATATTGTTTTTGAGAAAAACAGTAGCTGTATTCAATTTCCTCTCACGAAGAAAGCAATTTTTATCAAGAATAAAAACACCTATGGAAATCCAAAAGACGAGGCATTTCTAGCTAAGTGAACGTGCAGATCTCAACACACACATAAATCCTATCAGATCTCACTCAAACGAGCTCAACAAACTCCTGGCTACCCTGGAACTTAGCTCTTCTGTTCCAAATGTTGGCTGAGCAAAGATCATCACACAAGGCAGGGAAGGAGAGAAGAGGAAAGTCCACCTGGCAGCCTCCATCTGCTTTCTTCAAGCCACAAGGCACCGCACTAGGGCGGCCCCACTAACAAGCCTTCCCCATAAGGAGATACTGCATCTGCACTGCCCCTGCCATCCCCAGGCAGCCCCGATGGCCCTCTCCCACTGATCATCTCCCACTCTGTCAATTGTATTCTAATGACCCTCTCACTTGGTGGCACCCTCCCCTTGTTCCCAACTGCACACAAACACACACACACACAGCCAGAGCAGCCTTCCCAAAACACAAATTTGATTACATCACTCCACTGCTTCAAGCCCTTCAGGGGTTCCCTAGTAGAGTTCTAGCCCCACCCCCAACCCCTGCCCCTAATTGCCCAGCCTCACTGCAGTACCCAGGCCCCCAGTGACCCCAGGGGCCCCCTGACCACCTTCTACTTCTCACTCGCCTCCAGGCTCATTTTCACTATATCTAAAGGAAGCCTACCCTGCCTCCAACCCCCACACTTTTAGTTAGGTGCCCCTGCTGTGTTCCTAGAACATTCTACGCTGGGTCAACTTCTGAAACTGCTAAGCTTGCAAGAGGCAAGTATGATTTGCTTACTACTGTGGGTCTATCCCTCTCCCCTACACACTCAGAAGTGTGCATGTTATGAATAAATGAATGAAGGGGTGGGTCTCAAAGGGACAGACAGAGCTGCTATCGCCCGTCCCGACCCCTTCTTTCTGTAGAATATCAGAAGCAAAACCAAGACTACCTGTCCTGAGGGTCACTTCCTGCTGACACCCTTCACTGCCTCCTGTGTCAGTTCTAGTAAAACCCAAGCTCTTCCAAAGCCCTCCACCTCAGGCCAACTCCAGTGTCCTCCACAGCAGGGCACCCTCCACCTTAGACCACACAAGGCACTCTCCCTGAGTCCCCACCCACAAGCCTCCAGGCCTCTGCCCGGCTGCTCCTGCCACCTGAGCCACCCTCTTGATTCCTTCTCCTGGCTGACTCTTACTCTGCCCTCACAACTGAATGTAGAGCCCATTTCTTCCAGGAAGTCCTCTCTGATAATGTCCTTTAGGTCTTGGCAGGGGTCCCTTGAAAGCAGCACTGCATGGTGATCAACTGGGTGTTTGCCGGCTCCTTTGAGACCACTACCTCTTGGGGGCCACGTGGGAAGGAGTGAGAGATTACAAGAGGGGTGGGGGAAGCAAAAAGCAAAACTCACAGCCCAAGTCCCAAATTCAAGGCTTCTTTCTCAGAAAAAAAGAATAAAATATTTCACACATGTGCAATTTGGCTACTATTTTTGTGGCTTGTGGATAACAAGAGCTTGGTGTTCTAGTCCAAAACCCAGGTTACATACAAAGAAATGTATATATTCATATCCAAAGGAAACCAGAGCTCCTCAACAACAGTTTGCAGTTAGAATTGAAAGGATCTTTGATAAAGGCAATCTCTCTCTCTTTCTTCTTTCTTTTCTGGCATCATATAATTTTAGAAGTATTTGCGTGACTAAGAGGTGTCTACAGCCCGTGATTCTGCACTGGAATGTTTGGGGCTGAGTAAGCCCAGATTACATTCACTGTGTAAATGCAATCACACCAACACACTGACAGCCACCCTGGTGGTGGAGCTGATGTTCCAAAGCAGGCATCCTTATGCTGTAAGAGAACTCTAAATAGAAAGGAAGAAATGCAATGTTCTGTACTCAATTTCATTCACTATATGGGCCATGAACTGATAGTATACCTTGTCTAATGAAACCCAAAAATAGTCAATGTCGATTTCTTCATCTGACCATTTTATGCTAACTTTGGATATCAAACCCTCACTCCATACGGAAAGCTCAGGCCTACGCTGCAGCACAGTTACATCCCGTGGAAGAAAGTCTATCAAGGGAGAACTGGAGAGTTTCCCTTCAGAAGCTGCTAAGTCTGGTTTTGCTCCTGTACGTCATTTGCAACCACGTCATCGTCAAAGGAGTAAGACCTTACATCTGTGGGGCGTAAAGCACTGCAGTGCTTCTGAACCATCAAAGAACACTGAGCTTTGTGAAACAGTCCTGAGGCACATAAATCGCACTTTTTCTGAAAGGCTCCAAAACTGACCCACTTCACCATTCCAGGTTCAACAGGGAGGTACCAGAATTAGTAGAGAAAACATGCCCTTGAAATCTGACAAGGTCCTACTTGAATCCGGCTACAGCATTTACTAGCCTCTAAATGGACCAATTCCTTAACCCCTCTGAGCAGGCTTCCCAATCTGCAAAAGGGGGCTGCCACCGCCCACCTGGGAGGCATGGATGTGAATGCAACACGCAATTAGAGCGGCCGACTGGTACCTGACACGGGGCCTGGCTAGTTTCCCTCCGCTGCCCTTCTCCCCCTTTAAACTTGCTCTGTTCCCACTGGTAAGGGTCAAGCCCCCGGAACAGACTGCCCAATTCTTCTGAGTATCCCCGGATACATGACTTACCCTTAGGAGGCCAGAAAAAGAACTGTCTCCTCCCCAGTCACTATCAATCTTCTTAAGAGTCTGAGTTTTTTTAACTCTATTTTGCAGTGAGACTATTCCAGAATTGTCCAAGCACAATTCTCCAGGTTGGCTCCTTTCCCAGTGCCCATCCCTTCTCACCTCAGATCCTCTGTCTGATTGCATTCTCTTCATGGGAAAGCGAGTCCGGTAGGGTGGGGACTCCCTAGGCCTCCCTCCCTCCCTCACAGGTGAGTGTGACTACCTTCTCCCCACTCCCCACTCCAAATCTAGCTTCTGAGGAGTCTCCCCTCCAGGACCCTGCAGCCTGTGCATCGTCCCAAGACGCGCACACATGGCCACAACCCTCCCTTCAGATTTCTTCCTGGGTGGCCCTCCCCACCCCCCGGCCCCTTAAGGATAAATGGCGTTGCTCTGAAAATCACAAACGCCACTAACTGACACACCAAAGCTGAATGGTCTGGGATTTCCTCCAACCCAGGCACAGCCCTGCCCCCCCTCAGCCTTAGTCTGCACCTCTCTAGATGAGCTCATCCACCTACAGGGCTGTGAACACCGGCTAAGAATGATGACTTCCAATGTGTATCTCTAGTCCGACTCCTTCACCTGAGCCCCAGGCTCATAGACCCAAGTGCCTCTTTGAAGTCCTAACTTGGATGAAAAATGGCATCTTAAAAATGCCTCATGTCCACCATTTACTCTGGAATTCGATTCCTGGCAGGTACCTCCCAGGCTCCCCATTTTAGTAACAGCCCCAGCACCCACCTAGGTGTTTGAGGTCACATTCAATTTCCCCTGTTCCTTCCCCCTAGCCCTGCCCTGGAATCTGTCTTGTGATTTCCATCACTAAGCCCATCTCAAGTCTGGTTCTGCAGGGACCACGGCCGGAACCCCACAAGCTCACAGCATGGTGTGGTGAGTCACAATCCTCCGAAGGGTGCTCCCTGGAGGGGGAGGCATCTCCTGGCATGGGTCACCTCAGAAGGCACTGGATTCTCACAAAGGAGGCCCAGGAGAAGGGACTCAAGTTTCTCCCGTGGTCTGAACTTTGAAGGGCCCGAGGTCTGGGGGAGCTCCTAATTAGCAGAGACACCTGCCAGTGAGCAGATGAGGATGGAGGAGCCCAGGCAAGGCTGTTCTCACTCTGACCCCTGGGTTCTCAGGATCCACGGGAAAGGCCTGTGTCCAGGGCACAGCCCAGCCATCACAGATCCCAGCCTGCATTTCCCAACCCTGACAGCCTAGACTCCTTCTACTTGTGACACTTACTTCTGTTCTGTTCCCCCTGAGAATGTGATGGACTCTTTCAGAAAGTCTGGCCTATCTTAAGTGAGACCAAGTCAGTGAAGGATGAAGTGTCCACATTTCAACCAAAGCATGAAAGGAGAATCAAGGTCTCATGGCCAGCATGATGGTGGTGGCCAAACCCTTCCCCCGTGTGAGATGAACCAGCTTAGGGGGTGAAAATGCAAGGTCCTAGGTCGGTCAAAGCATCTCCATTCACGGCTGACTGGGGTGTTGGAGTCTCACTACCACAAACTAACGACACGGCCATCAGTGGTGGACGTCAGCTGCAACAGACACAGAGTCAGCTATTTACTGCCAATATGGGTTAAAAGTAAAGGCTGGTGCAGGGAGGCCTGCACGGCTGCTGATGCAAACCACAGGCCCGGCTCTGAATGCCCACTGGCTGAAGCAGAGAGGAAGCTACCGTCCCCGTTAGTGGTCCCTGTGTCCACCAGATCCAAGTGAGCCAGCTACTTAGCAGAAGGCCACATTTTCCTGATTCTCAGAGAAACCAGCGTCATAAACGGAACAAAAGAGTGACATGGATTTTAGGCCCGCTTCTGCCCCTTTATGAAGGCAAAGTAAAGTAAATGGCATGGGGAAGGCAAAAGCAAAAGAAATCTGCTTTCTCCAACAGCGCCCCTTGTGGGCTGCTCACCCCCCCGGGCCACATCCTTCTCAGTGACCACCGGCCAGGAAGGGCCGTCAGGTTCATTACATAGCGATGGCCAGGAATCGCGTGCGAGTAAAAGCCAGAATCAAGCAAGGTACTGCAGACTTTGACTTTCCAAGTGAAAATACCCATGAAAAACTTCCCTCAGAAGCCTCCTAAGTCAATTCGCATCTCACTTCCTCAAAACAAACAAACAAGCAAAATTAATAATGGCTCATTTGTCACCAATATAAGGAGGACCAAACAGGCTCCTCCAAGCAAGGATTTTAACAGGTATCAAACACCAGTGCATGACGTGTTAACAAAGCAAAAATTCCAAAACATTAGAAAATAATAAGATGACTAGGATAATAAATGGATCAAGGCAGCTGTTAAGTTTTTGATTTTTAAAGCGATGGGGGCAGCACGAATTGAAATGTAGGTATTTCCGATGCATGGTGTGCACAACCCACCTTTTTAGACACAACAGCATGCTCACAGGGGTTAAGAGAGAAAAAGGAAAAGAGGAGCAAACAAAAGTTAGAAATACACAACAACCAAAATAATTTTGACAGCATGAATATAAGAATTTACATGAGTGTGATGAGGTCAGAGACACGGGGACAGTGAGACCCACCCTCACCTCCTGCTCTGGGGAAGCCAGGGGCCTGAGGGGAGCGTCACTACCGTGGGGACCCCAACGTCGTCAGTGCCCCAAACCAAAACTCCACCTACATGCACCTAGACAGCTTTTGATCTACAATACTTGGTCGCATTTCAGGCTTGACTGTTTTACTCATTCCCACCAAGAGTAGCAGGAGAGTATTAGGCTCTGCTCCTGCAGCAAAGCATTGTTTTAAAATTTGGGTGACTATGGAATAAAACAACAATGGAGTAAAAGTGATGGGAGGAGAACGTGTTTGACCGGAGCTCACTGGCTGCATTATCTCACTGACGTTCAGACGCTGGCCGAGTGCTTCTGGTACCAGAACAGACAAATCCAACAGGAGGGAGGTTTAATGTGCTGCTGTATTTTGATGCCCAGGGCTGTGCCTGGTAGATGAGGTTCTGGGTAAACAATGGTGACGGTGTCAATCACTATGCACTAAGCACACTGTCCTGAAACTAGCTCCTCTGCCAAATCCCGAGGACAGACTTCAAAAGGCAAAAACAAGCTGGCAATTTCCGGTGGGTCTGCAGACTCATAGCCAAGCAGCTGCTGAGCAAAAATGTCACCAGTGCCTCCTATGACAAAAGAGGAGGCACTGGCCAGGGGGCTGGAGCAGGGCTTCAGGCTTCCACCGCTTACCCACCAGTCTGTCCAGGGGGAGAAGGTGGTCCCTGCTGATGCTGCAGCGCTGTGCACACGTGCAGCGCCACCTTAGTGCATCACCGATGTACCTCTCTCGCCTAACGCCTGGGGGCTCAGCAGGAGGTGACAGATGATGTGAACAGAGCCAGCCTGGTAGTGGCCTGGTGCTGGCAGCTGTGCCCTCAGCAGTGCCCAGGACCCTAAACTTGACATCTCATCTCCAAGGAGCAGAAGGGGGTTAGCTGTGTAGATCACAGAGCCCTGCAAGGACAAGTACGCATCATGGCCACAGCATGTCTCGCCATTTCCTTAAGACATAGAGGCATATCCGGGGAAGAACTGAAAATTCATCCAGAGCCCGCCAGGCACCACACGCAGGTGGGACTCGGGTCCCCTGTGCCTTTCACTCACAGGGCTAGCTGGGACTTTCTTTTCATCAGTACTCTGGTGTCTTCTCCTCTAACTTACCAAAACCCAGAAAGTGTGGTCTGACCTTAGATGAGTCCAAGAATTACGGAGACTTGACTCCACAGTGGGCCCGGTAGCCTGTGCCAGGACCACCAACCGTCACCTATGAGACCAGCTTGCGGGCTCTCCAGCATGGGAAGAGCAGACTCAGGGCCCGAGGCCAGAGGCCGGGGGACACAGCTTCCCTCGCTCTCCCCAGCAAAGGGGGACCACCTCTCAGCAAAGGCATCTCGCCCTCTTCTGCCCGAGGGACGGCACGATGGCCACACAGGGAAGCAGAGCTGAGTGTGGCAGAGTGGGGCAGATGGCCCAGAAGAGCTCATCTGCAATTCCAGGGCAAAGTGGAGACACTGACCTAATCACAGGGACAAAGTGAGGACGAAACTTTCCATACTCTGTCCCATACTCCATGACACGCCTTCTCCTGTGTAAGGAGCTCCTTCAGAAATCCCTGGCGGTGTTTCTGATGTCCTAACCTGGCATGGTGGCTGTCGGGCAGGAAGAACAGCCTGGGAGGCAGGAGACACAGTCTCCACCCCCAGCTCAGCTAGTGCCTCGATCTGCTGCATCTCGGGATTCAGCCCCTCACCTATACATCAAATGGACAAGACTGTCCCAGGACAACGGGAATGCAATGAGAGTCACACAAAGAAAGTTTTCCAGTTGCCACATTTAAAAAAGTAGAAAAACAAATACTTTAAAGTGATTCTAAGAACAGATCTAATTTAATGTAATATGTATTATACTATCATTTTGACATGTAGTAAATATAGAAATTATCAAGACAGTTTACATTCTGTTTTCTAGACAAGTCTCAGTGTCTGATGCCCATTGGACCTTCTGCACATCTCAGTTTAGACCAGCCTCCTCCCCAGCACTCCCAGCCTCTTTGGCTGTGGCTACCCTATTGGACAGCAACTCCAGGGGTCCCACCAGGGGTCTTGGTTGGAAAGGGGGAGTAAGTATCCAAACTAACCCTAAATGGATCTCTCTGAACTAAAGATGAATTCATTTTTAAAACTTTGAAAACCGTCAGGCTGCATCTCCCTCCCCCCTTGGCTGCAAGACAGCTCCCCTTCTTGCTGATCCTTTCTGGATGTAGGAAAGCAACCCAGGCACACAGCCAGGGCAGCCGGGATGCTACTTAGGCTTACCTGCTGTCTGTGTCCAGTCACACCAAGTCCCTCTTCTCAAATGGGATGCAGAGGAGGGAGATCTTGTCCCCAAAATTGTTGGTGGCCCTATCCAGGTGCTCGGACTCGAGCACGATGAAGAGAGACTCAATGAAGTCCTTGATCCTCTTCTCCACCATCCCACAGTCCTCGTAGCTGGGGTACAAGGCCACATCAGTGCGCAGCTGCTCGGCGAGCTTGCCCTTCAGCACAAAGACGAAGAGCCATGAATCGTCCTGCGTGTTGCCACACAGCTCCTCTGCACAAGGAGCTCCTCGACCTGCAGCCAGTCCTTGGCCAAGCAGTCAGTGATGGTGACGAGGCCCATGACCCTTCGGTGGTTCTGGAAGTCTCCCCACTCGTTCTTGTGTAGGTAGTGGTACTTGTAGTGGATACAGAATGACTGCTGGAAGCCGCACAGGCTGACCTGGCTCACTGAGGAGATCTGTTTATAGATCCATAAGAGATTCTCCTCCAAGATGATCCCCACTTGCTGGACCACCATGGGGAGAATCTGGTGGTCCTCAGCACACTGCATGTAGTCAGCAATGCTCATGTTGCAGGCCCTGCCAGGAGGGGAGAGGAGACTGAGGTACACGCTGTGCTGTGGGCTGCAGGCCCCTCTGGGATGTGGTGACCTGTGTGTACCAGCCAGAAAGCAAGGGAAGCCCAAGCAAACCTGGGGGTACAGTCTGTCCTCAGAGTCTGCACATGGCTACCATAGCTAGGATCACATTATCCTGCTTTTGGTCTAGGCTTCCAGCCCCTGCAGAAAAGGGTCATTTTTTGTTTTCTTTTTCCAACATCTAGCCAGGCCCTGATGCTCAAAAATGCTGAATAAATGAATGAACAAAAGAACTGCTTCCCCACCCCTCAGCAGAATATAATGAAAAGAACCACAGTGGGATCAAAAGATCTGGATTTCAACTCCAATTTACTTGAACTCCTACGCTGCAAAATAATGGATAAGAAAACCTCCCCTGGGGAGAAGGGTACAGTTCAGTGGTAGAGCACATACTTACCATGCACGAGGTCCTGGGTTCAATCCCAAGTATCTCCATTAAAAAAATGAAACAAAAAATAAGCTTAATTACCCCATAAAAATTAATTAAAAATTAAAAAGAAAAAAACATTGCAATTAACACAACATTGTAAACTTGAATATACTTCAATTAAAAACAAAACAAAACAAAACAAAACAAACCTTGCCTTACAAGAATATATCTAGATCAAGGCAGATTGCAAATGCAAAATGCCTAGGTTACCACCTGCATAAAAAGGGGGGACTGTACAAATTTACTAATCCCTCCTTTATGAGCTGTATTTCCTTTGGGAGGTTTTATGACCTCTGAGAGTTAATTTTCACAGATGAAAAAAAGAAAACATTAGCTGATTCTCAGTACTGCTGAAGAATTAGATAACCCTATGAAAGCATCTGACCCACAGAGTGTACTCAATAAATGTTTGTTGAATGAATGAATAAACACACAAGTGAATGCTGCTCCCTGCCACAATCATAATGGTACTGCCTTTAAATCCTTAGCCCATGTTCCACCCGACTCTACACTAAATTTGTGGGTGACCTGGGCA
This sequence comes from Camelus bactrianus, assembly GCF_048773025.1. NCBI lineage: Eukaryota > Metazoa > Chordata > Mammalia > Artiodactyla > Camelidae > Camelus > Camelus bactrianus. The sequence goes on along the minus strand of NC_133549.1, from coordinate 513,050 downwards.
GGTCTATGTGCTTCTCTAAACCCCAGTTTAATCATGAATAGAAATGAGGGTAATAACACAAACCTCAAAGGGTTAGTGAGTCAATAATGAATTGTACCCCAACATTGCAAGATGGAAACATTAAGGAAAATTGAGCAAAGAGTACATAGGCTGTCTCCGTATCAGCTCTTACAACTGCATGGGAATCTTCATTACATCTCAAAATAAAAAGTCTACTTTTTTAAAGAGGCTATTGAGAATAAATGTGCTCACTGTCTTAAATAAGGAACACACAGTACAAATAGGACAATGCACAGCCCATGAGATACACTCAGTAAACATTCCCACTGAACCTACTGGTCCCTCCAACTGCAGAGCACAAGGATGGGTCCTCATGGCCAGAGGCCACTGCACCTGAAACTAACAAAGCTAATCGTCCCCACTTCCAAGAGCCCCTGCCACCACCATAGGTCTAATTTTGCATTTGTAACTTTGATTTCTTTTTCTTAGATAGGAACCCCCAATTGCATAGCCTTCAGGTCACGAAAACCTGACCACAGAAATCATAACAGCAGCCCTCCCCAGTGAAACAATAAAATTAAAAGCCATATCCACAAGAACTCTGTATAATTTTAATGGCAGGAACTTCATCCTGGACTGAGAGGAAGAGGACTGGGGAGGAGGGGGCAATCTGGGGCACACAGACCCAGGGGCCACCTGTCCCATGATGGACTTTAGACTCAACCCTCACCCTCCTGGAACTTCAAAATACACATTGACAGCATGCTATGGACAAGGTTTTTTTTTTTTTTTTTTAAAGAAATCCCTGACTACCTAACAGGTCATGTTTCTACTGAGAAACTAATGACTTATGTGTATATTGTTTCATGAAAACCCTAAAATAATAACATTCCAACTTGACACATGAAGAAACGGAGGAAAAGAGAGGTTTAAACATTGTGCAAGATTAGAGAGAGGCCACGTCAGAGGCTGTATTTAAACCAAAGCCCCTGCTCCAGCACTTATACCAAAAAGTTTGACATACTGTCCCCCTCCTGCCCCCTCCCTGCAATAAATCTCTGAAGTCTTTTCTGCACCACTTGGAAAGAACCAAAATCACATCAACTTTCCACAATGAGCTGTGTCACCCCTTGGAGGATGTATCAAAATCTGAAGGGTTAGGGTGGGAGGAGAGATTTGAGTTCTTGGTTTCTCGAAAGGAGACATGGGTTTAAAAGAAACCAAAAAGCACTTATGTAGTCCAAGCTCTCACTGTGCAGAGAAGGAAATGAAGTCTCAGGAGAGATGAGGAAAGGGACTTATTAACAAATATTGCCTCAGTGCAGCACCAATCCAGCCCTGAGTGCTGCTGGGGGAGGATCTGGGAGGCCCAGGAGAATGAGTGTTAGAAAAAAGGAAGGAGAAATAGTATATAAAGCCCTGTCTCAACACCGCCATACAATGAATTTCCATCAAATGATCCACTACAGGTGCAGCCAACATTAAGGTGGGCTAAACGTAGGTTACAGAAACCCAGAAGTCTAAATCGTACTGGAAATTCCAACCTTTACTATGTTTTTCCCAGTTCAAGCATGAGCTCAGTGGGAGCTCCATGCCAGGCACTACACGAAGCCTGGAGTTCTCCCAAATACAGATCTCTATGAACACATGTGCAAACCACATGCAGGCCCACCAGAAGAAAAACACCTACAGATAAGATGGAATTAATGAAAGTGAAGGCAGCCAACCAGCATATATTACTAGCAGAAAGTATGCTGCTAGAAATACTCATGGACATAGCAAACTGTTGTCAGCAGGTGGGAAAGGGGGAGGGACAGATTAGGAATTTAGGATTAACAGATACACATAACTATATATAAAATAAATAAATGACAAGGACCTACTGTATAACATAGGGAACTATATTCAATTTCTTGTAATGAGTTGTACTAAAAACACTCTGAAAATTATATGTGTACATATGCATAAATATAACTGTATCACTGCTGTACTTCTGAAACTAACATTGTAAATTGACTACACCAATAAAAAATAAGAATTTAAGAAATAAATAAATAAAAGTAAAAGCAACACTATTAAAAAAATTAAAAGAACTCTGTAATCTCCTTAGCTGTAGGAGGGAGAGAACACTGGTTGCAATCACCAAGTGCACTGGATCACTCCAGCACTGGCTGTCACTCTTTCTGACCATCAGGGAGGCACTTGGCTTCACTGAGGTTAGTTTTCTCTTCTGTGAAAGGCTACAGTCACAACTAATGATGTATATAATCTCATCATTCACAGACCCAACAATTAGTAAGGACTTCCCATTGGCCACGCTCTACAGAGATAAAAAGATAGGGTCCCAGATATACTCATGGATAGAAAAAGTTTATGTCATAAAGACATTAATTCTCCCCATTCTAATATATAGATTCAACGCAATTCTTATTAGAATTCCCCCCAGATTTTTCATGGAATGTAACAAGTTAATTTATGCTCAGGAACAGCCAAGAAACTTCTTTAGAACTGGGGAGGGTTGGATGGGTCATTCATTTCCACAGCTCTTTTTGAAGCAATGAAAACATTCTGGAATAATGATGGTTGCACCACTGTGAATATGCTAAAACCCACCAAATTGTACCATTTAAATGGGTGGACTTCATGGTGTGTGAACAAAATTGCAATGAAACTGTTATATGAAAAAAACATTTCCTGACAAGTATTTTTCCCTCTATACTAGTAGTATGCCCCACAATTTAAGAAAAACAAAAAACCAAAACCGAACAAAAATTTTCCAAGGGATCTTTAAGACTGCAATATTCTTGGGTCTCCAATGCCTCTGGCGGTGCTGCTCCTGTTAACATACACTAGTTGAGCTGGACTAGTTAGAGACTGTGACTATCTTTTTAAAATTGACAGTCATATGTTTCACCCTAGGAGGAGAGAGGATGGACGATGTCTCATCCCTCATGCCCTCAGCTCATTTTTAACTGAACCAAGCCCTGCTTTCAACACTGTAATACCTCTCGCTATAAAAACACACGATATTGGAGTTTAGAAGCAAGATGGAGGAGTGGAAGATTGCTCGTAGCTCACTCTATCCAACGAATACACCAAAACTCACATCTACGGACCCACCCAGCCAACCAGAACACCTGCTGAACGCAGACAGAACATCACCTTCTTCGAAAGAAAAAGAAGTGAAAAAACCTGTTTTATTCCTGCATAGGCTTTAGGTAAATAAATACACTCCTTAAGGACCACAATAGATAACTGATAATCCTTAAGTCACAGTGCCAGAGAGATATGAGCAATATGAAGAAGCAGAAGAGCCACTCCCAATTAAAAGAGCAAGAGAAATCCCCTGAAAGCACAATCAAGGAAGTAGACATTGATGGCCTACTACATCAAGATGTCAAAGAAAGGAGTGATCAAAGTACTGAAGGAACTAAAAGAGATAGTGTTTAGAGATATAAAATATGTCAAAAATGAAATAGAAGCTATAAAGAAGAACCAAGTAGAATTGGTAAACTCATTGGCTGAAATGAGAAGTGACCTAAAAGCTGTACATAGCAGGCTAGATAATGCAGAGGAATGAATAAGTGACCTAGAAGACAGGGCAACAGAAACCACCCAATCAGAACAGCTGAGAGAAAAACAAATAAAAAACAATGAAAACAATAAAGGGACATATGGGATAATACAAAGCACGCTAATCTATGCATAATAGAGTTTCCAGAAGGGGAAGAAAGAACAAACGGGATTGTAAAGGTATTTGAAGAAATCATGACTGAAAACTTCCCAAACCTAAAGAAGGAATCAGACACCCAAGTACAGGAGGTTCAGAGGGTCCCAAACAGGAAGAACCCAAACAGACTCACACCAAGACACATCCTAATCAAGATGGCCAGAGTCAAGGATAAAGAAATGATCCTAAAGGCAGCAAGAGAAAAAACAAAAGTGAGTTATAAGGGAATCCCCATAAGGCTCTCAGTTGATTTCTCTACACAAACACGACAGGCCAGAAGGGAGTGGCAAGATATATTCAAAGTCCTGAATGAAAAAATATGCAGCCTAGGATAGGCTATCCAGCAAGGCTATCCTTTAGAATAGAAGGAGAGATAAAGAACTTCACAGATGAGCAAACACTAAGAGTTTAACAACACTAAACCCATGCTAAAAGAAATATTGACAGGTCTACTCTAAATAGAAAAGAAGCAGGATGATACAAAAATGAGAAACTCAGAACTGAAAAGGAGATGACTGCCATGAATTACAAATAGAATAAATCCAAAATTGTAAAAGAAGACATCTAAATCATTAAGAGTGGGAGAGGGAAGCAACAAAACATACAGTATTTTGTTTTTCTTTCTTCTTTTAAAAAAAAAATTGTTCTCAGTAGGATGGGTTTGAGCTAATATTACTATCTATTTAGTACTAACATTTACTGTAATAGGTTAATAGGCTTACAAAAAAGGGTAACCACAAGCCAAAAGCTTACAAGTGAGTCAAACAAACTAAATGAAATCCAAGATAATACACAGGAAACTTACCAAATCACAAAAGGGAGAAGAAAGGAACAGAGAAAATACCAAATCAAATGCAAAAATAGGTTGAAAATGGCAATAAATACTCATCTATCATTAATTACTGTAAATGCTAATGGACTAAATGCTCCAGTCAAAAGACGTAGAGTGGCAGACTGGATAATAAAGCAAGAACCGTCAATATGCTGCATATAAGAGACACACTTTTGGAAAAGGACACATATAGATTGAGAGTGAAAGGATGGAAAGTATATTCCATGCAAATGGAAAAGACATAAAAAGCAGGTGTTGTAGTACTGATTTCAGACAAAATAGACTTTAAAACAAAGGCCATAAAGAAAGATAAAAAGGACATATTAAAATGATTAAATGATTAATACAAGATGAGGATATTACAATCATTAATATATACGCACCCAACAAAGGAGTACCTAAGTACATAAAACAACTACTAACAGAGATAAAGGAGGAAATTGATGGAAATGAAATCATTGTTGGAGTATTTTAACACCACATTAACATCACTAGACAGATCTTCCAGACAGAAAATAAAGAAGGCAACAGAGAAATTAAATGATACAATAGAAAAATTAGATTTGGTGGGTATTTTCAGAGCATTGCACTCCCCAAAAATAGGATATACATTCTTTTCAAGTTCACATGGGACATTTTCTAGGATTCATCATGTACTTGGGCACAAAAGAAGCCTCAACAATTTTAAGAAGATAAAAATTATCTCAAGCATCTTTACTGACCACAATGCCATGAAACTATGAATCAACTACAGAGAAACAAAGAAGAAAAAAAGGAAAGCATGGAAATTAAACAACATGCTATTAAAAAACCAATGGGTCAATGAGGAAATCAAAGTTGAAATTAAAAAATACCTTGAGACAAATGAAAATGAAAACACAACCACACAAAACTTATGGGATGCAGCAATGTCAATGCTAAGAGGGAAGTTTACAGCAATATAGGCCTTCCTCAAAAAAGAAGAACAATCTCAAATAAACAATATAATCCACCAGCTAAAATAACTAGAAAAAGAAGACCAAAAACACCCAAAAGTCAGCAGAAGGAAGGAAATAATAAAACTCAGGGAGGAAATAAATAAAGTAGAGACTAAAAAATAGAAAAAGATCAATCAAACCAAAGGCTGGTTTTTTGAAAGAGTAAATAAAATTGACAAACCTCTGCCCAAACTCACAAAGAAGAAAAAAGAGAGAGTGCAAATAAGCAAAATAAGACAGGAAAATGGAGAAATTACAACCAATAAACATGGAAATACATAATATCATATGAGAATATTATGAAAAACTGTATGGAACCAAAATGGATAACCTACAGGAGATGGACAAGTTTCTGGAAACATACAATCCAACAAGATCGAATCAAAAGAGACTAACACTTGAACAAACTGATCACTAGAAATGAAATTGAATTAGCAATATAAAACCTCCCTACAAATAAATGTCCAGGACCGGACAGCTTCACAATGGAATTCTATGAAACATACAAAGAGGAACTAATACCAGTCCTTCTCAAACTCTTTCAGAAGACTGAAAAAGAGGGAATATTCCCAAACTCATTCTATAAAGCCACCATCACCCTGATACCAAAACCAGGCAATGCCACCACCAAAAAAATAGAATTACAGACCATTATCACTGATTAACATAGATGCAAAAATCCATACCAAAATACTAGCAAATACAATCCAACAGCACATTAAAAAGAGTACACATCATGATCAAGGGGGGTTCATCCCAGGGACACAAGGATGGTTCAGCATACACAAATCAATCAACGTAATACATCACATCAACAAAAGGAAGAAAAAAAAGGAACATGATCTTCTCAATAGGTGCAGAAAAAGCTTTTGATAAAATTCAACACCTATTTATGATAAAATCTCTCACCATTGTGGGTATAGAGGGAACATATCTCAACATAATAAAAGCTACAGCCACCATAGTACTCAATGGTGAAAAGCCCAAAATCTTCCCACTAAAATCTGGGACAAGACAAGGCTGGCCACTATCACCACTCCTATTCAATATAGTCTTGGAAGTCCTAGCCACAGCAATCAGGCAAGAGAGAGAAATAAAAAGTACTCAGATTGGAAAAGAAGAGGTAAATTGTCACTATACGCATATGACATGATACCACATATAGAAAACCCTAAAAGGTCCACACAAAAACTACTAAAAATAATCGAAGAGTTCAGCAAGGTAGCAGGTTACAAGATTAACATTCAAAAATCAGTTGCATTTCTTTACACTAATGGTGAATCAACAGAAAATAAGTAAAGAAACAATTCCCTTTAAAATGGCACCCAAAGTAATAAACTATCAGGAGTAAATCTAACTAAGGAGGTGAAAGACTTATACATGGAGAAGTATACAAACACTGATTAAGGAAATTAAAGAAGACTTTAAAAAATGGAAAACATATCCCATGCTCATGGAGTAGAAGAATCAATATTGTTAAAATGGTCACCCTGCTCAAAGCAATCTACAGATTTAATGAAATCCCTATCAAATTACCCAGGACATATTTCACAGAACTACAACAAATCTTAATAAAATTTATATGCAACCACAAAAGACCTAGAATTGACAAAGCATCACTGAAGAAAAACAAAGAAGCTGGAGGAAAAACCCTCCCAGACTTCAGACAATACTATAGAGCTACAGTAATCAAAACAGCATGGTATTGGTACAAAAACAGACATATGAACCAATGGAACAGAATAGAGAGCCCAGAAATGAACCCACAAATTTTTCATTAACTATCTTCGACAAAGGAGGCAAGAACATACAATGAAACAAAGACAGGCTCTTCAGCAAATGGTGTTGGGAAAACTGGACAGCAGCATGTAAATCACTGAATCTATAACACTCCCTTACACCATACACAAAAATAAACTCAAAATGGATCAAAGACTTAAACATAAGACAAGATACAGTAAACCTCCTAGAAGAAAACCTAGGCAAAGCATTATCTCTCATACATCTCAAAATGTTCTCCTAGGGCAGTCTACCCAAGCAATAGAAATAAAACAAGAATAAACAAATGGGACCTAAGTAAACTTACAAGCTCTTGCACAGCAAGGGAAACCATAAGCAAAACAAAACAACAACCTACAGAATGGGAGAAAAGTTTTGCAAAAGATGAAACTGACAAAGGCTTGATCTCCAGAACATATAAGCAGCTCATACGACTTAATATGAAAAAAACAAACAATCCCATCCAAAAATGGGCAGAAGACCTAAACAAGCAATTCTCCAAAGAAGAAATACAAATGATCAATAGGCACATGAAAAAATGCTCAATATCATTAATTATCAGAGATTTTCAAATCAAAACTGCTGTGAGTTATCACCTCACACCAGTCAGTATGGCTATCATTCAAAAGTCCACAAATGACAAATGCTGGAGAGGCTGTGAAGAAAAAGGAACCCTCTTACACTGCTGGTAGGAATACAGTTTGGTGCAGCCACTGTGGAAAACAGTATGGAGATTTCTCAAAAGACTAGGAACTGACTTACCATACGACCCAGGAATCCCACTCTTGGGTATATATCCAGAAGGAACCTGACATCAAAAAGACACCTGCACCCCAATGTTCACAGCAGCACTGTTTACAATAGCCAAGACATGGAAATAGCATAACTGTCCATAGAAAGATGACCAAAGAAGATGTGATATACCTATACAATGGAGTACTATTCAGACTTGAAAATGACAATATAATGCCATTTGCAGCAACATGGATGTCCCTGGATAATGTCATTCTAAATGAAGTAAGCCAGAAAGAGAAAGAAAAATACCATATGTTGCTCATATGTGGAATCTTAAAAAACAAAAAACAAATAAACTTAAATGTAAAACAGAAACAGACTCACAGACATAGAATACAAACTTGTCATTGCCAGGGGAGAGGAGGGTGGGAAGGGACAGACTGGGAGTTCAAATTTTGTACATACTGACAGGTATATATAGAATAGATAAACAAGTTTATACTGCATACCACATGGAAATATATACAAGATCTTGTGGTAGCTCATGGTGGAAAAGGATGGGACAATGAATAAGCGTATGATTGAAAAATTGTGCTCTACATTTGAAATTGACACAATATTGTAAACTGAGTATAACTCAATAAAAAATAAAATAAAAAGAATATTAAAAAAAAAAATAACAGTTGTCCTGGGGTCCCCTACTCCTCCCAATGCCAGAACCCTATGCTGGGGAGCCTGATGCTGGGCTTATAATTCCCACTTCTGTTGTAGGTTCATTGTGACTTATTCTTCCCACCTTGTGAGTTGCCCACAGTGAGGGATATGGGGCCCACCTATATCATGAGAATGCCCCTCTAACCATCCTGCTGTGGTTCCGTCTCTGTTTCCACTGAAGATCTTTTGCTAGGATCCAGTGTTGTTTTTTTTTTTTTTTTTGATGCTTGTTTAGCAGTCAGTTGTGGTTTCACTGTAGTCATGAGGAGAGACAAATAGTGGAAGCCTATCAGCTGGCTTTCAGCAGAGTCACTGCAGGCCAGAAGGAACAGCCATGATATATTTAGAGTACTCAAAGGAAAAAACCTGGAATCTAGGCCACCTACTCAGTGAAGTTATTAATCAGAATTGAAAGAGAATTAAAAAGCATCTCAGATGAGCAAAAACTGAGTTCATCATTCCTAAACTGACGTTACAAGAAGTATTAAAAAGTTTCATTATGTGAAAAAGAACAAGAAGTAAGAACTTATGTGAAAGGGGAAATCTCATTTTAAAGGCAAAAATGGAGCAATGGCTGTGAATCAAACACTTAAACAAGCTACTACAAAGACTAAAAGACAAAACTTGTAAAAACTATACTTACAATAAACACTTATAGGATGCATATGAAGATGTAAAAAATACAATCAATAAAGGAGTGGACAGGGAGTAAAAGAGGAGATCTTTTTTGAACTTATATAACCTTAAATGACAATCACTTTAAAACAATCAGATATTGTAACAAAGCAACTTATATGAACCTCATGGTGTCCATAAATCAAAAACCTACATTAGATATGCAAAAACAAGTGAGAAGCACAAATGTAACAATAAAGAAAATCAACTACCCATAAGGGAAGAGTATGAAAGAAGGACAGAGAAGAACTACAAAAACATGTAGCAAGGCGGCAGGATACAACATTAACATGCACAAATCAGTTGCATTTTTTTACACTAACAATGAAATAGTAAGAAAAGAAAGTAAAGAAACAATCCCCTTTAAAATCACAACCAATAAATGATAAAATACTTACGAATAAATCTGACCAAGCAGGTGAAAGAATTATAAATGGAGAACTACAAAATACTGATTAAAGAAATTAAAGATGACTTAAAGAAATGGAAAGAAATACTATGCTCTTGGATTGGAAGAATCAATATTGTTAAAATGGCCATACTGTTCAAGGCAATCAACAGATTTAATGCAATCTCTATCAAGTTACCCAGGACATTTTTCACAGAACTAGAACAAATAATCCTAAAATTCCTATGTACTCATAAAGACCCAAAATTGCCAAGTCAATATTGAAGAAATAGAATAAAGCTGGAGGAATGACCTTCCACAACTTCAGATGAACCTACAGAGATACAATAATCAAACAGTGTGGTACTGGCATGAAACCAGACATATAGATCAATGGAACAGAACACAGAGCCTAGAAATAAACACAGACCTACAGTAAATTAGTCTTCATCACAGGAGGCAAGCACACACACTGCAGTAAAGACAGTCTCTTCTGCAAATGGTGCAGGGAAAACTGGACAGCTGCATGCAAATCAATGATGTTAGGACACTCCCCCACGCCACACACATAAACAAATTAAAAATGGCTTAAAGACTTAAATATAAGACAAGACACTACAAGCCTCTTAGAAGAAAACATAAGCAAACCATTCTCTCACATACTTCTCAGCAATGTTCTCCTAGGGCAGTCTACTCAAGCAATGCAAATAAAAGCAAAAAATAAACAAACGGGACCCAACTGAACTTACAGGCTTTTGCACAGCAAATGAATCCTTAAGCAAACAAAACGGCAACTTATGGGATGGGAGAAAATATCTGCCAATGATGCAACTGGCAAAGGCCTAATTTCCTGAGTATATACACAGCTCACACAAGTTCATAACACAAAACAAGCAACCCAATCCAAAAATGGACAGAAGATATAAACAAGGTATTCTCCAATGAAGATATAAGGCCAATGGGCACATGAAAAAATGCTCAATACTTCTCAATATCAGAGAAATGCAAATCAACACTACAATGAGGTATAACCTCACACCAGTCAGAATGGCCATCATGAATGAGAAATGCTGGAGAGGTTGTGGAGAAAAAGGAAGTCTCCTACACTGTCACTGGGAATGTAGTTTGGTATAGCCATTATGGAAAACAGTATTGAAATGCCTCAAAAAACTAAAAATAGACTTACCCTATGAATCAGCAATCCCACTTCTGGGTATATATCCAGAGGGAACTCCAATTCGAAAAGGGACCTGTACTCTAATATTCACAGCACCACTATATACAACAGGCAAGACATAGAAGCACCCTATAATGTAGCAAAAGATGACAGGATAAAGAATTTGTGGTATATTTATGCATTGGAATTCTACTCTGCCATTAAAAAGGATGAAATAATGCTATTTGCAGCAAGGTGGATGGACCCAGAGAATATCATTCTAAGTGAAGCAAACCAAAATGGGAAAGAAAAATACCACATGATATCACTCCACATGATATCATGTGGAATCTTAAAGAAAAAGAAGAAAGAAACAAGGTCACTATGAAATCATCTACAATACAGAAACAGACTCGTACACGTAGTTAACAATCTCATGGTTACCAGGGAAAGGGGGTGGGAAGGGATAAATTAGGGAGTTTGAGACTTACAAATGTTAGACACTATATATGAAAATAGATTTAAAAAAATGTTTCTTCTCTATAGCACAGAAACTTACATTCAATATCTGGTAATAACCTATACTGGAAAAGCCGCTACTGCCACCACCTGAGGAAGCAAGAGAAGAAAGGAGAGTGAGTTACACTGGGCTAAAGCCCGGTCCTCCACAAGTCCTTGCCCGCTGTTGACGCTGCCCTACACAGCACTGCACCCTCCTTCCAGGAGCGGGCTGGCATGAATATATGTCTCCGAACCCGGGCAGCAGAGGCCGCCCCGAGAACAGGCCCTGGAGGAGATGGGAGCAAGTCCACCTGCTCCCCCTAAGGACAGGCACCCTTCCTCTCAGCGGCCGCCCACTGACTGCACCGCACCAGCCTCCAGGGAGCAGGCCATGGTCTGAGGGCCGGTTGGAGATGTTCCAGGGCCACACTCGTTTTCCCAAACCCGGGAATAAGAGTCAGGGCAGACGCGGGGTTCAGGGACTACTAAGGAGAGGGGACAGCACCACTAACCAGGCGGCGGCCTCGGATCCTCCTCAGGGTCCTAATGGGCCTCGTGGCCCGGGACTCAACTAAGCACCCCTACCCATGCGCCTCCCCAGCTGTGCAGCTCAGAACGCACCAGCTGGCTCAGTGCCCAATCCAGCGCCCCTTCACCTCCCAGGCGGTGGCAGCAGAGGAGACTCTAAACGCCGGCCCAGACTCCAGGTGGTGCCCCTTTTCAGGGAGCTGCTCCAGGAACACCTGGCTCCCACCTGGCTGCCACATGCTCTTCACAGGTTCCGCTGTCCGCACGTTTGTGCATTTGCGCATGTATGCCCCTCCCCATCCCGCCGGCATCGGGGACTTTCGGCTGGGGCTCCTGTTGTACCGGAAGTGGAGCCTGGGGCCAGGAGGACCTGGGTGGGGCCCTGCAGTTGGGTGGTGGGCTGGGACCCCACCCTTCTGCAGGCCCACTCTCCTGCAGCCCTACCCTCCTGCCAGCCTCACCGCTGCCCGCCATTCCCCAGATCTCCATCCCCAGTGCCCCCATATCGCCACTAATGGGGTCCTGGCACTCAAAGCCACAACAGCCCTGGGCCGGGCCACACCCTCAGCCCCACTCCCCTTGCTAGCCTCCCCTTCCCGATACTATCCTCCCATCCTGGACAGGTCCAGTATCCCACCAGACCCCGAAGGTGGGGCTCCTTCTTCTCACACTGAAGTCCCTGTCACATACTCCATCCTGCTAGGTCCTAACTTATGGACCCTACACCCCAACTTCACCCCTCATGCCTCACCACAGGACCTCCAACATCCCGAAGTGGTCCCCCTCACCTCTCAACTGGGTCAGCTCCTTCTGAGCAGCCCATCACCTCTCACCCTCTACCCCCTTCACCGCAGGTTCCCCCATCACTCCTAGTGCACCCCTACCTGGAGATGACTGTCTCACCACTCACCCCATGGTTGGGGTTTGGTAGTCCGGACTCCAGTCCCCATGGTGACTGCCACCAGCGAGGGTTCTGGCCTAGTGTGCACATGCATGGCTTGTGTCTGAGGCTACAGGGCCAGGCGGGCCAAACTGGAGGCCGATACAATTCCCGCCCTGGTGTCCTGAACCCTGTGCACTGTGCCTCATCTGAGTCTGAGTGTCAGGGTGATCTCTGGCTGCCTGCAACTGGCCTGTGGACCTGGGGTGGTTGATGGTCCTGATGGTGGTCCAGACCCCTAGGGCAGAAGCACTGGGAATGTGGACCTGCAGGGATTGGGGAGTTTGGAGGGTGCAGCTAAGCCCAGAGATGGAGAGCAGGCAGTTGGCTGTGTGCACAGGGCTGTGTGCATGGCGTGGGCTCAGCCCACGTGGGTGCAGGGACCTTGTTCATTCACACTGGTCCAAAGGGAAGAGAGATGGGAGCTTTTAAAGTGTTCATGTTAGGAAACCAAAGCTGGAGAACAAAGCAGGCAGCTTCGCTGGCCAGGCCACCTTGGAAACCGCCATGTTGCTGGTCCCTTGCATCAGGGGAGACTGACCGTTGACTGGCCTATGAGATGTTCCTTGCCATGGTATGGTTTACAGGCAATTGAAGGGACTTTGACTGCAATTTTAATCACCAATAATTGTTACTTTCTCTGCAGGAGATCAAGTCCACAGTCATGGTGAACCTGGAAGGACTCCTGCCTGAACCCCAGACTGGGACAGAGGAGGACCCACCTGTAAACATCTTCTTACCTCTCACCAAAAGGCACTGTAATAAAAAAGAACAGAACTGAATCCATATTAGATCTGTTCCTTTTCCTTTAAACCTGTCTTCTGTTATCTAGGCTTATTCTTGCTTGCTCTGCACCTTTTGTAAAACAGTGTTGCCTTTAGCCTGAAATATGCATGAGAGCCTATTCTCAAGGCTCTGACCTTTAAGGATACTATCACTTTTGCCCTCCTATAAAGGTAACAAGTTGCAGGATAGAACATAACCTTTGCTTTCTTCGAGGTTTTACAGGGATACCATGATCCGACCCACGTGGACCGCTGCAAAGGATTCCAAGAACAAAGAAATCCTGCACCAAGAAGTTTGCAGCAATGAACCACAGCCCCTCCCCTTTTCAATAGAAAAGGAACCTGAAGTCTGACATGGGGAAGATGGTTCTCCAGGATGTAGTCTACCATTTTCTTGGTCTATAGCTGTCCACGTGGGTCAGGTCATGGTGCCCCTACATAACCTCTAACAAAACAAGTTATTTTCTATTTGGCAACTTATTGTCTTTATATCAGTGCAAAAGTGTTAATATGCTTAAAGGTCAGAGCCTTGAGAACAAGCTCTTTCATTTACCAGACAAGGCTAAAGGCAACACTGTTTAACAAAAGGTGCAGAGCCAGCAAGGCTAAGCCTAGAAGACAGGGTGCAGGGTTAAAGACAAAAGAACAGATCTAATATGGAGTCAGGTCTGTTCTTTTCTATTAGAATAACATCTAGTTATATGTTATAAGTTTACAAGAATAAAGTTTAGCCTTTTCCCATTTAAAATTCTGCAATTCAGGAGCATTAAGTGCACTCATAATGCTGTGAGACCAACACCACTGTTTGGTTTCAGACTATTTCCTTCCTCAAAGTAAAAACTTGTATTCAAAGCACAGCCCACATCCTCCCTCCCCCAGCCCATGAAAAACCAAAATCCCCTTTCTCTTTCTGTGTCTTTACCTATCCTAGAGGTTCCCTGTTAATGAAATCATATAAAAGGTGGATTTTTGTGTGTGCCCACATACCTTAAGAGGGGACTGGTGATTTTTTGTGTGTGTGTTTATGTGAATTAGCATGTTTGTATTTTGAAAGGAAAAATCCAGATGAATTAAAGATGATATGTACAAAATAAAACCCTTTTAATAACTCTGCATCATCGGGAGAAGGCACTGCTGTTCTAATTATGAAACCAGAGCCAAAAGGGAGATGCTTAGCTCTTCCTGTGGCAAAACAAATCAAACAAAACCAAAAAAACAAACAAAGGCCAGGAAAGACAGCTGGAAAGCCAAACCACAACGTGGAAAAAGCTTTCCTCATGACCCAAGGTCAGAGAAAGATTTCATATCCCTGTGGGCCAAAAACCTCATGAAACCCAGTGTTCTAAAAAGAAACAGAACACACACATGCAGTTCCAATGAGAGGCAGTGGAGGTGGCCAGTGTGCTCGAGATGCTCGACCTCTCAGTTGAGGACACAGGCAGACGGACACACTGTGGAGGCAGCACTGGTCACCATCACACTGGCAGGTCTTTAGTCTGGTGACAACGTGAGGAGACAGAGGCCCCAGCGGGTCCCCTGGAGGGAAAAGCAAACAGACGCTCCTCTCTGGGGGAACACTGGGCAGGATGCATCAAAGGGCCACAGGTCATCCCTTCCCCAGTGGTACTGATCCTTAGAGCTGATCCCACCAAAGTGTTTGCACAAATTTCAAAGACTATTTTTTTCTTCAGTAACATAAATACCACATAATATGTCATCAAGGCATTTTCAGAAGTGTTCTGCCCTGGGTCCTAACAATACACACACATGAATACACACATATACACGTAAACATATGCATACATACATACAGGAAAGAGACAGACAGGCTGAGATACAGAGAGGCAGAGGGAGAGAGAGAAAGAGGGAGACAAAACAGACAGAGAAGCACTGAGAGACAGAGAAAGAATGAACACTGGAGCTGGGAATGTGTGGAAGTCATGCACGTTTTCACAAGTCAGTCTACATGTCAGAACCTGGTCCCAATGTCCATCCACCCTGCAGGGGAGGGTGTGGGGATCACACAAGGACGTGTGACCAGAAGGCAAACAAGCAGGGAGACACTGTGGGGCAGCTCACCCTAGAGGCCCAGATGAGAAACTGAGCCTGAATCTGAACATGACAGAATGACTTAGGAGATTGTATGCCAGAGTGGACAATTTCAGCATTGTATTTAATTTCAACCTGGGGACAGGGAGCTGGGAAGCAGGTGGCAAGAAGGGTGACTTTCCCCATTCCTCAGGGCAGACCCCAGCCTGTGTAGGCTGTGCTCTGTGCTCTGCCAGCCCTGTGTGGTGTCCTTCATTTGCTAGGCCTGTGCACGAGCTCCCTGTTATCCCAGCCCATGAGGGTGACATATGCAGTGGACATTTATGTGTCTATAGGCTTATGGCTTACCTAGGAATCAGGGGCCTGAATGATGCCCTCTCCACTGATGGGGGACTGGGGAGACACTGAAAGGCATGTGTCTTGTCCAGGGTGACAGCACTGCTGCCGGGGAGCCGGATCTGAACCCAGCTGTGTCCTCAGAGGTGTGTCCAGAGCTGGTGCCCTGGCTGCATCCAGGTCTCCCCAGGGCTAAGGGCTGAGCTGAGTTGGTGTCACTGTGTGTGGACATGGCATGGGGTGGGACGTGAGCCATCGACAGCCCAGAAATGCCCTTGGGGAACTTTGTGTAAGGAGGAAGCTTGGGGAAGGGGACCACAGGAAGTGACCTCACAATAGAGCTCAACAGAATTCGGAACCTAGTTCCAAGTTCCAAGACACCGACTTTGTAGGGGAGCCACCTACTCAGCTCACTTGGTTGGTAAACTCAGCACAACTCAGAGATGTTCTGCTGCATCCCAACACCCGAGGCGCGGCCTGTGGAATGCTAGCAACAAGGGACTGTATCATCGGTGTTGACACTGGGTGAATCTTCACCCCAGGCGCCTCTGGCCTTTTGGCCAGAGGGACCCAAAGGTAAAACATGGAGCCCCAGGGCAGGCTTACTGAGGCCGTGCAACCACTCAGAGCCCACCTGGGTAGCCCCACAGCCCTTTCCTGGCTGGTGCAGATGGGACCGTCATGTTGGGGTGGGAGGGTCCTGCCTCAAGCAAGAGCAGGCTGAGGAAGAGTCAGAGGCCTGTGAGGCCGGTCACGTCCACAACCCGGGTCCAAGATGGCTGGCTGGGATGTGGAGAGCCAGGGCAGGGCCTTGCTGCCTGAGGTGGAGCCCATGCCCTCTTTGTGTGTCTCTTCCCTCCCAGGTGACTGAGCTGACCAAGGTCCCAGTCTGATGTGGCAGCAGAGGGTCGAGTGGGCACAAGCAGGGGTGGTCCTGGCCGGGCAGGGCTCTGAGACCTCCAGTCCATGGTGGATGCTGGTCACTGTCATTGCAGAGCCAGACACCACAGAAGCTGGTGGACAAGGAAACCCATTCCACATCCCCAAGTGAGGGGCTGGTGCACCACACTTCTGAGGGCCAGCACAGGCTCCGAGTGGATCTGGACATGGAGGTGTCCCCACTACCACAGCCCATAGGTGAACAGGGCAGGCCTCCTGCCCAGACAACACCCAGACCTCTCACCAGGGTCATGCCTGGGGCTGACGGGTAGCTCAGCACACCCGGCTCCGACCTGGAGCACCGTGCCCTCCTCCCTATGGGTCAGGTGGAGGACCAGGAGCCCACAGAGGCATAGCCCGAAAGTGAGAAGGGCAGGGCTGGCTGCATGTGTGTAGGTGAGGGAGGGCCGAGGGCTGGGCCACACAGGGAGGCATCCCCAGAGGCTGTTTTTGGGACCAGAGCAAAGACTGGCCTCAGACCACCTGTCTGGAAAAATTCAGTCACAGAACACATCCTGTGGGCATTTCGTGGGTGAGACGTGTCTGAAAAGCTCTTGGAAGATTTCTGTTCTTGAAAAGACACATGGAAAGGGAAGCACGTGGGTAAATTGTTTTTCTGTCGCAGCTTGAGCATTTCCACAAGACTCAAAGCTCTCTCCAAGTCTAAAAGTTACAGATCCAGAGCAGTTGGGGAAGGGGAAGTTGACAGAGACCAAACAAAGGATGATATGGGCGCACCAGGAGACCCCAAGCTCCGGCTCGCAGCTCCTACTGCTCCTCCAGAACGTTAACCTGGAATGCTTGGCAATGGAGAACCAGTTCAGGCATCATCATCCCCTAGGGCTGAGCACCCTCTGCCCCCAGCCACACCTTCTTCTCCAAATTCCCACGGTCAATCCCCTCCCCCACCCAAAGTTGACTTCCCTTCCCCTGGAGTTGTTTTCATTTGGTTTTTCTTTAGTTTCCTTTGTTTCTTTCACATCTTCTATGATATCCTTTATTTTTATCTTTTTAGTTTCTTGCAATAAAATATAGACTTTTTCCCTTTTGAATTGTGCAATTCAGGAGGATTAGGTGCATTCACAATGCTGTGCGACCATCACTACTATCTAGTTTCTCACTATGTCATTCCTCAAAGTAAAACCGTGGATACAAAGCACACACTCTGCTTCCTTCCTCCCCAGTCCTTGACAACCCCAAGTCCTCTTCCTCTCTGCCTGTTTTTACCTCTCCTAGATATTCGCTATGAATGAAACCATATGAAAGTTGGATTTTTCTGCCAGCCCACGTGGTTTAAGTGGGGGATGGTGAAATTTTTTGTTTTCACTTGAAATAGCACTTTTTACTTTGCCTCCCCCCAGGAGCTTCCTAAGAACATACCCGAAACAGGCTCGCACACACATTTTTGTCTGAGGATCTGCTTCCTGGGGAGCTCAGCCTGAGACAATCCCTACAGATCTTATCACAGCACTCACGTATTAACGCTGGCTTTTTGCTTTCTTCTATATATGTGATCTCATCGATGAAGTCACAAGTGATTTTAGGGAAGGAACTACACTTATTGCATCATCAGTTTTCCTCATCGTCTCCTGAGCAGCACAGAATTTTATGTAGGATGGGGAGTGAGTCAACTTTTCAGTGCCAAAGTTTTCCATTATGTTGCAAGTTTTCATTTCTACCAACTGGAGTTTAGGAAACTCACAAGTTTACTAAAATGCATGTAAAATATGTAAATACTATTTATATAAGGTATGTCATTATTTGAGCCCAAGCTCCTGGTTTTGGATGTACATCATTTTTGTACATATCCACCAAAGGGGAGGTCAGCTGGGAGAAGACAGCCTATAATTTCAGGAGTCAATGACTGAACATAATGTGCAGGCTTATCCTTTTGAAGTGGAATATTGAAGGGTATCTGGCTGTTATTTATAGCAGTTCACAATGTCACTGAGTCAGAGGGACCTCGGGACCATCTGGTGTCTGACCTTCTTCTATCCAGTTCGTAATTTGCAAAGAGGTCAATATAGTCAACATTTCAAGTAAGAACATGAAAACACCTTGGTAAACCAGATGAAGAAGTAACCAAGTGGAAAAGGGCCTCCCATCAGAGTCTATGCCCATTTTTCTGGATCCTCTGTGTGTTAAGACCTTTGTGCTTTGGAGATGGATGACCTGGGCCCCACCTCCATCATCGGTAATTACTATTAGAAAAGTCACTCCTCTTCCAACCTCAGCTTCTTTATCTGTCAAATAGGGAAACAGTAAAGGCACCAACTTCATAAAGGGCTTGTGACAGTTAAAGTAAATGAAGTAATTACTGAGTATTGTGCCCAGTATGGTCTTGGGCACCTCCAACCCCCACTATCATCATTATCATAGCAGGGATTCTCAGTATGTGCATAAGAAGTGGGCTGTGAGCTACTGGATTGGTTTCCATCTCCACTGAGGCCTGCCTTGGGGGCAGCATCTGCTTCCCCAGGTCCAAGGGATGCAATTCTCCTGGTTAGCTTGCTCCCAGGAGGCTTGCGTGGTGAGGTCATTGGTCTGGGCTTATGGCAGTGACAGAGGCAGGTGTATGGGAGCTGCCCAGTATACTCTGCTCTGGTCATCTTGATCACATCTCCCATTCAGACAAGCCTGGAGTCTGCAAACACAATTCTTCAACTTCTTGCTTATGAAAATGCTAAGGAGGACTGCATAAAGGCTATCGGTCCCTTTAAAGGAAAGGCTCCATTGACTGAATATATAAAATTGTGCCAGAGAGTGGGAACAGAAGTTTTTAAGGCCAATATGATGTTGCAAGCCATGGCAGGATTGAAATTAGGAGAAACTTTTCAAGGCAAATGTTTTAATTGTGGAAAAATTGGTCATACAAAAAAGGAATGAAGAAATACAAAACAAAAGGCTGCAACAGAAAATTTTATGAGAAATAAAAAGGAAAAATCTCCTGGAGTCTGCCCAAGATGTGAAAAAGGAAATCACTGGGCAAATCAATGTAGGTCTGTGTTGCATAAGGATGGGACAATGCTTCAGGAAAACTTCAAAAGGGGCTTGCCCCAGCCCCGTGACAAAAGGGAGCATTCCCTGTACATGCCAGCGCAAACAATGATTACAACACAATGTCATGGAATTAACCCCAGAAACCGCAGGGAGTGCCTCCATCGATATCCTCTGTTTAAATTCACTTATTCGTATGCCAGGATAGGAACCATCATTAATAGAAACAGAAATGTATGGGCCTCTTCCTCATGGGACAGTGGGCCTGTTATTAGGAAGATCGAGTTTAACTTCTCAAGGTGTCCGGGTTCATACTGGGGTGACAGATAGTGACTATACAGGAGAAATTAAGGTTATGATGTCATCTACAAAGCCATGAAAAGCAGAAAAAGGAAATAAAACTGCTCAGCTGCCGCTGCTGCCACACTACCCTGCAGGTGTCGGCAACAGTGTGTGAGGAAACGAAGGGTTTGGAAGGACAGGAAAGGTGGGGGTGTTTTTAACCAAAAAGATTCTGGATTCACATCCTGTCTATAATGTGAAAATACAAGAAAAATCTTTCAGAGGCTTTTTGATTCTGGAGAGAACATTTCTATCATTAATTCTACTCACTGCCGAGTCAATGGCCAACACAGCCAGCAAACATTGATGTTGTGGGTCTAGGGAGAACCCAGGGATTAAAATGTAGCAGTCTGATCCTTGATTGTCGAGGCCCTGATGGTCAGACAGATACGATACAACTTTATATTGCTGACTGGCTGATAAATCTATGGGGAAAAGTCTTCTTACAACAATAGAAAGCTAAAATTTACATTCCTCTCCAAATCTAGTCAAATAAGCCAAGCAATGATGGCACATCAAGGCTACCTACCTGCTACAGGATTGGGGAAAAACAATCAAGAATGTTAAGCTCAATAGAGCCTAAAATAAATGAAAACAAAAGATATCCCATGTTCCTGGATTGGAAGAGTCAATATTGTTAAAATGGTCACACTGCCCAAGGCAATCTACAGATTTAATGCAATCCCTATCAAATTACCCAGGACATATTTCACAGAACTACAACAAATCTTAATAAAATTTATATGCAACCACAAAAGACCTAGAATTGACAAAGCATCACTGAAGAAAAACAAAGAAGCTGGAGGAAAAACCCTCCCAGACTTCAGACAATACTATAGAGCTACAGTAATCAAAACAGCATGGTATTGGTACAAAAACAGACATATGGACAAATGGAACAGAATAGAGAGCCCAGAAATGAACCCACACACTTTTTATTAACTAATCTTCTACAACGGAGGCAAGAATGTACAATGGAAAAAAGACAGACTCTTCAGAAAATGGTGTTGGGAATACTGGACAACAGCATGTAAAGCAATGAAGCTAGAACACTCCCTTACACCATACACAAAAATAAACTCAAAATGGATCAAAGACTTAAACATAAGACAAAATACAATAAACCTCCTAGAAGAAAACCTAGGCAATGCATTGTCTGACATACATCTCAAAAATGTTCTCCTAGGGCAGTCTACCCAAGCAAAAGAAATAAAAGCAAGAATAAACAAATGGGACCTAATTAAACATACAAGCTTCTGCACAGCAAAGGAAAGCATAAGCAAAACAAAATGAAAACCTAAGGAACGGGAGAAACTTTTTGCAATGATGAAACCAACAAAGGCTTGATCTCCAGAATATATAAGCAGCTCATACAGTTTAATATAACAAAAAATCCAAAAATCGGCAGAAGACATAAACAACCAATTCTCCAAGGAAGAATACAAATGATCAATAGACACATGAAAAAATGCTCAATTTCACTAATTATCAGAGAAATGCAAATCAAAACTACAATGAGGTATTACCTCACACCAGCCAGAATGGCCATCATTCAAAAGTCCACAAATGACAAATGTTGGAGAGGCTGTGGAGAAACGGGAGTCCTCCTACACTGCTGGTGGGAATGCAGATTTGTGTGGCCAGTGTGGAAAACAGTATTGAGATTCCTCAAAAGACTAGGAATCGACTTACCATATGACCCAGGAATCCCACTCCTGGGCATATATCCAGAAGGAACCCTACTTCGAAAAGAACCCCAATGTTCATAGCAGCACTATTTACAATAGCCCAGACAGGGAAGCAGCCTAAATGCCCATCAACATACGAGTGGATAAAGAAGATGTGGTATATTTATACAATGGAATACTATTCAGCCATAAATATAACAACATAATGTCATTTGCAGCAATATGGATGTTCCTGGAGAATGTCATTCTAAGCGAAGTAATCCAGAAAGAGACAGAAAAATACCGTATGAGATCACTCATATGTGGAATCTAAAAAGAAAAGAAAAGGACAAATGAATGTAAACACAAAACAGAAACAGACTCATAAACAAAGAATGCAAATTTCTTGTTGCCAGGGAGGAGGGGGGTGGGAAGGGATAGACGGGGAGTTTGAAATTTGTAGATACTGACAGGTATATATAGAATAGATAAACAAGAACATACTGTATTGCACAGGGAAATATATACAAGATCTTGTGGTAGCTCACAGTGAAAGAGAATGTGACAATGAATATATGCATGTTCATGTATAACTGAAAAATTGTGCTCTACACTGGAAATTGACACAACATTGTAAATGACTATAACTCAGTAAAATAAAATTTAAATATCAAGTCTGTCTGGTATTCCTCATAAATTCCTGATGTAGGATGAGGCTGCCGCCACAAACTGCCTCAGCTTGAAATTAACACCCAAGGTGAAGCAGCGGATACACGTAACTATTCATGATGTCACCTCCGTTCACAGGTCTGGGCCCTTTACTGGCTGAAGGGGGTGAAGTCACCACCCGTGGCAGTGAGGGAAGTCCAGCTCTTCCAGGTCTCACCTGGGCTTCACTGTTTCCCCACAGACTGTCTTCAATGATTAAAAAGCTCTCAAGGTTTTTACACCATACAAAACTAAATAAAGACATTTCTGCAGACAGAGCCCTTTCTCAGGCTTAAACCTCTTTCACGTACACTCAGCAAGGGGGAAAAAGAAACATGACTGTGCAAAATCTCTGAGCCTCACTGCTCACATGAGTAGAATGGCCTCAGCATATGAGGACTCTTCACATTGCAGGGTGACAACAAAACAAAGCCACCCACAACAACAGGCACTCCCAGAGAGAGGGAGCAGAGGACCAGGGGCTTAGAAAGCTGGAACCTCCTCCCAGAGACAGCAGAGATGATGGCAAGAGATAAACACAGTGGGGGGAACACTGACGGGAGGGACCTCAGGTCAGAATCAAGCCCAGGAAAGGGGGAACACAGACATCTAGACCTGATCTCCTCTATCACATCTCAGGCTGTCTCTTCCCTCTCCAGTAGCTGAGACCCCACTGAGAAACCACTAGAATGGTCTGAGGAAGAATGATGAACCTATCTTCAAGAACCGTCAGATTCATTGGGTACAAAGAGTGCACACAGGTTCAGACCGCGCAGCTTCAGTGGTGGTTTATAAATGTTCTCTGCACCACTTGTTGGTGGTGGGGGATGGAATAAATTAGGGAAAAGGAAATTTAAGGCATTTTCTCATCTAATACACATCTACTACCAGAGGCTTTCTCCTTGGAGGGAATAATCCATAAAAAAAAAAAATAAAAACTCATGGATCAAAAATCACCTGGCAGCTCTGTGTCCCACTTGGATCTCTGCATTCTGTTATTACCTTTGTAACCTGTGCAATATGACAGCTATGTCCTGAACCTTTTAAGGCAATTTCATTCATTAGGGGCCCAAAGGGTCAAAGTCATTCAGCGATCATTTTCAGGCGATCTCCTGAAAAGAAGTTCTTTGCTGTCTGCAGCTGCTAATGAACATACCCAAATCTAACTTTACTCAGTAAGAGTAATTCGTCAACCAGGAAAAAAAGCAGCAGCCCCCAGGCCCTGAATCAGCTGTTAAAACTGACATCTGGGATTAACATCAGCAAATACACAGGATGAAAAAAACCCAGAAGTTCAAGGTCGATCTACCATGAAATGTTATGTATCTGTTCCAGAAATCAACCAATGACTGGAATCCATTATTATCATTCAATAAGACTCAATAAGATCGATGCATATTCAGTAAAATCAGAAGAAAATGTCTCATGTGTAGGATTCTTGACACAACGGATTTCATACTTTATTTAAACAATAGTCAAGCTTAACTCAGAGGGGACAATAACAAATTACTCCTGCTTGCTGAAGGACTGCCAACGAGCCCAGGACAGAGGCACGGGCAGAGCTTACCTGGGCGGTGTTTGTTGGCTGCCTCGGCAGGAAGTGAGCTGCCCTGGAACCTCTGAGCCCCAGCTTGGCAACCAGTCTCAGCAGGATAGTGACAGATGACAGAGGCCGAACACAGCCCCTCAGGCTCAGCTGGGCGTTAAAATGAAAGTACAATGAACAAAATTACGGCCCATCCTCATCTCAGACTGCAGTGACTAAGAATGATTTGGACAGTCTGATTACGTGGAAATGCCAATTTTTCCCCAAAAGATCAAATCCACAGAACTCTGGTTTTGTTACAAAGAGGAACATGCCACCTTTTCTGCTCTGCACACCCCTGTCAAGGCTGGCAACACGGAAGAATCTCACGATGCTCAGGGTTCTACTGAGGGACTGAGCCCACACGTGAAACAGGCCATCCAGTCCTTCATTTAACCAAGAATCTAATGTGCGCTCTGTGGCAGGTTCTGGGCCAGATGCTGGCACTGCAGAGAGATGGATTGAGCAGGAAGGACCCCGAAATGAAAGTGTTTTAAAATAATACCACCTGAAGCAGGACCAGAATATCTTTTCACCTCCTTAACCCTAAATTCATCTGCCCCACCTGGAATAAATATCTAACTGGCCTGCTTCCTTCTCAAAGGCGGCCACAGTTAGTAGCTACAATCTTTTGCTCTCCTCTCACTGGCAGTTCCACCCTGAGAACCTTACACAGCCACACACCTGACAAGCTGGGCTACAATCTTTATCTGTATTCTTTAGCTCTGTGGGCCTTCAAATTTTTGGTCTTAGATCTCCCTGACACTCTGAAAAATCACTGAGGATCTCAAAGAGTGCTTTTGTGTGTGCGTGCAGGTTATACCTACAGATACTTACCATATTAAAAAGTAAAACTAGGGGAGAGGGATATGGCTCAGGGATAGAGCACATGCTTAGCATGCAAGAGGTCCTGGATTCAATCCCCAGTACCTCCATTAAAAAAAAATGAAGAAAAATAGAGAAGGATTTAAAACTTTACGTATTCATTACTATTAAAATAATAAGCCCATTAAATGTTAAATTTTTATGAAGGATAAATATTTTCCAAAACAAAACACCAGAAGAGTGGCATCGTTTTACAGTTCTACAAATTTCCTTACCGTCTGGCTCAACACAAGTGAGCCGGGTCCCCACAAGCTCTTCTGCCCTCCATCTGCTGTGGTGTCGCACGTCGTGGAGCCCCCGGGAAGCTCCACTGTACCTTTCCAATGGACTGAAGGTGAGAGGCCAAGAACACAGGACACCGTTCTCTGCAGGAAGCTGACACCCCGTCACCACCATGTGGGTCAGGGTCCCGGGTGGGTTCTCATTCTGGAGAAGTGCCAAATCTCACAGCTACCCTCCAGCCATCAGTCACGAGGATTTACAGACTTCTCTTTCAATACAATGTACTCAAACTCCCATCATTTCCTTTTCTCATTCAGCTTAATTATTTTTACATGTTTTCTCTTTTCTTTTGCATTGATTTCTTCTCTTTCCCACTTTTATTTCTCTCTACTCTTTAAGAAGACAAATTAGGAAATGTAAGTCCATTCAAGAATCTCTTCTACTTAGTGTGTACTACAGCTCGTTGTTAAACTTCTATCAGAGAATTTTGTTACTTCACTCTGACCCGTATTTATCCTAAGTTGCTGGCAGTCCCTCTGAGCTGACAGCTTCTTCCAGGAAAGAGCCCCATTTCAGTCCTTACTCCCAGAGCATTTATTAACAAACATTTAGGGAACATCTACAACATGCTAGATGATGGAGACACATGGACCGTGCCTCCTGCTCCCACCTTCAGGAGACATTCACTGCAGGAGAAAACCATGTCACAAGCATCTCAAGTACAGAGGGATACTGACAGAACCCACAGCGGGGCAGGCCCAGGAGAGGCTGTCCTTTGACTGATTTTTTTTTCCAGTGTTTTATAATTGAGATATAATTTACATATAATAAAACTCACCCACTTAAAGGGGTAAGATTCAGCAGCTTTCTGTATATTCACGGTTGTGCAGCCCTTACCATCATCTATTTCCAGAACACTCCATCACCCCAAAAGAAACCCCCTGTCCATTAGCAGTCACTCCCCATCCCCCTGTCCAGTCAGCCCCTCGCAAGCATCATCTGCCCTCTGCCTCTGCATGTGCCTATTCTGGACATTTCAGATCACTGAAATCAACAATATGCGGCCTTTTGTTTCTGGCTCCATTTACTTAACATGCTGTTATTAACGGTCGTCCATTTCAAAGTGGTATTAGCATCTTATTTTTTTTAATGTTTTAGTTTATTAGAAGGTGGTAAGTAGTATCAAATAGAGAGGAGTATAAGGGGTGGGGTTTCAAAGGGAAAAGGGCTGGTTGAGCCGTCAGGGTGGACTTTCCAGAGCAGGTGGCCTTTTTCATCTCCCCCCCTTTTTTTCTTTTTTATTCATTCTTATGTCTGAATAATATTCCACTACATGAAGATATTGTATTCTGTTCATCCACTCAGCAGCTACTTATGGACAAGTTCTGGAAGAATGAGTGTAAGATGTTCCTAACAAGAATATCATTCGAAGCAAAGGGCAAGATGTGCTTTAAAAAAGCCAACACATAGAGACACAAGGAAATCACGGTGAGGGAGTCACCTGAGAATACTCCCCACTGCAAGCAGCTCAGCCAATTCTCCTCCCTTATCCTGTATTTTTAGAGCTGTGTTTCAAGGTTTTCTCTTATTTCAAGTAACAGGATTTGACTACACATCTGATCATCTGCATCAGACCACCTTACCTCCAAGCCACAGAAAGTCATTCAATGAACGGAGCAGATCCAGAACAAATGGTGATGGACCAGGGAGTCCTGAAGCATCCCAGCCTGCAGGAACAAACCCCCTCATGTTTCCGCATGTACCCTGGTGATGTCCAGAAAGTAAAATGCACAGAAATGTCTCACTGCTGGCGCACGACATCTGCCCCAAAATTGCCCTGAAAGCATGCTGGCAAAGCACTACTCAACCCTCTCACTACAAAAAAAAAAAAAAAAAAAAAAAAGCAAAGAAGGCAAATTTAGACTCTACAATTGAAAACCAGCAACCATCATTGCCAGTATCTGAGCTCGAATGGTCATGACTTTGAAAAACACTGCGTAGTTATTTTTCAAATGTGATAAACATAGAAGTATTTCATGTAGATGATATTATACAAGGATTTTTCTTTTCAAAATTTCCATTTGCAACATTAGCACAAGAATGTTTAGGAGATTTCCTAAAGATGGCAGAGTAGAAGGACACTCGCAGGTCACCCTCTCCCACAGATACACCAAGACCCACAACTACAGACCCACTCAGCCAACCAGAGCACCTGTGGAACTCCGACAGAACATAGCCCTCTTCAAAAGATAAAGACGCCAAAAATCTGGTAGGAGAAAAGGAAAAAAGAAAGAACAAAAGGCAAAGCAGCGCGGGATGGGTCCTGCGGAGAGGGAGTGGCAAAGGAGGGCTGGCGCTCGCTCGCTGGGTCTCCCCTCTCCAACTGAGAGGCCAGCGGGACGGAGGGGGAGCCTCTGAGGCTCGGATCTGTACAGAGCAGCCCTTGACTAACAGAACTAAGTTAAATGAGCACAGAGCGTCCCCCTGACACCCAGCCTGAGACACGGGCCGGCAGCGGCGGGCAGGGCCAGGCTGCACAAGCCGGGCGGAGGATGGGGGCGGCTGCACGGAGGCAGCCCCGGGGGAACACAAGGGGCTGCGTGCCGTGGCTGTGGGTGCACAGGGCAGAACAACCTGGGCCCTCCATAAAACAGGAAGGTTGATGTGCTCTCGGGGGAAGGGTGCACACCCCCATCTCTGAAAACCCTGGGAAAGTTTTCGGGGGAAGAGAGGCGGGGCTCAGGCACAGCCACCATATACTCCGCGCTGAGCACTCAGGCGGGGGCGGGGGTGAAACCTGCATCCGCACCGAAGGGCTTAGCAGCCTCAAAGGACAGACTGAGACTGTCCTGCAGCCCCGGGCAGATAGGATCCTTCCATCCTGGTCCCTCAGAGAACTTGCTACACAAAGACAAACAAGGAGCTGGGTTCTGCCTCGGAGCAGGGACAGGGCTGTCCCTCGGTCTTCCCCGAGCCCACCCGCGGAGCGCCGACCAGGGCAGAGCGCGCAGCTGCACAGAGCAGCGGAGCTACTGGTGGTGGCGCAGGTAGAGAGAGAGCGGCCCCTCGCCTTTCGGGCAGGAACACAGCCCCTGACCGATGTGCTGGGAGGGGGCATGACCCGCCCTCCTACCCGGCCAGTCTGCAACATCTGACTGTGGCATCCGGAGGGGCAGCGACCCGCCCGCCAACAGCAGAGAGCTGCACCTGACCCAGTGTTAGGAGGAGAAGCGATCTGCTTGCCGACAGGTGCTGGGAGCAGCACAGAAGAGGGCGCCAATGTAGGGCCTCTGAAAACAGCAAGCTGAGCTTCCAAAACAGGACGAAGACAGAAAGACTTCACATTAAAAGCACACAGACTCCAGGAGAACACCGACAAACTGCCCCCCCCCTTTTTTTTAAATCTGTTTTTACCTGTTCTATTTTCTATTACTCTCTTAATCTTTACTTCTTAATTCATTTCTATTTCTCTTGGGTTTTGATGTCCTGCTATTGATTAGACACAGGTTAAAAATACAGCTATTCATCGCCCCCCCTTTTTTTGTAAAGGTTTCAAAAGGACGTCTCAACCCGATTAATACTCTGCTTCAACTCACTCTTCTATTATTCATTATACACTGTTTTCAAACCCTCTTTCTCCCTTCTTTTAAAATTCTTTCTCTCTATCTCTGATTTTTTTTTCTTTTTTTCCTAAGTTCTATTCCTAAATAGGCATCAGATAGATAAAATCCTTAAGGACCAAAATAAAAAACTGATACTCCATAAACCTTAGTGCCAAAGACGTATGAGTAAGATGAAGAAGCAGAAAAACTTTTCCCAATTAAAAGAACAAGAGAAATCCCCTGAAAGAAAGATCAACGATATAGACATCGATAGCCTACTAGATCAAGATTTCAAAAAAGGAGTGATCAAATTGCTGAAGGAATTAAAAGAGATAGTGTTTAGAGATATAAAATATGTCAAAAATGAAATTCAAGCTAGAAAGAAGAGCCAAGTAGAATGGGTAAACTCATTGACAGAGATGAGGAATGATCTAATAGCTGTGCAAAGCCGACTAGATAATGCAGAGGAACGAATTAGTGATCTAGAAGACAGGGCAATAAAAAGCACCCATTCAGAAGAAATACAAGAGAAGCAAATAAAAAATAATGAAAATAGCATAAGGGACCTATGGGATTATATAAAGCGTCCCAATCTTCACATAATAAGGGTCCCAGAAGGAGAAGAAAGATCAAAGGGGATTGAAAAGGTTTTTGAAGAAATCATGACTGAAAACTTCCCAAACTTAAAGAAGGAATCAGATATCCAAGTACAGGAAGCTCAGAGGGTCCCAAACAGGAAGAACCCAAATAGACCCACACCAAGACATATCATAATCAAGATGGCCAGACTCAAGGATAAAGAAATGATTCTAAAGGCAGCAAGAGAAAAGCAAAGAGTAAGTTATAAGGGAACCCCAATAAGGCTCTCAGCTGATTTCTCTACACAAACACTACAGGCCAGAAGGGAGTGGCAAGATATATTCAAAGTCCTGAATGAAAAAAAGATGCAGCCTAGGATCCTTTATCCAGCAAGGCTATCCTTGAGGATAGAAGGAGAAATGAAGAGTTTCACAGCCAAAAAAACCTGCAAGAGTTTAGCAACACTAAACCCATGCTAAAAGAAATATTGAAAGGGCTATTCTAAATAGAAAAGCAGCAGGATGCTACAGAAATGAGAAACACACAACTGGAAAGGTGATAACTCATGAATTACAAATAAAGTAAGTAGGAAATTATAAAAGAACACATACAAATCACTGAGAGTGGGAGAGGGAGGCAGGGAAATATAGAAAATATTTTTTTATTTTTTAAATTTTTTTAACAGTAGGATGGGTTTGAGATCATGTTACTATCAGTTTAATAAAAACAGTTATAGTAATGGGTTGATATATTTACAAAAAAGGGTAACCACAACCCAAACATTTACAAAGGAGTCACAAAAATTAAACAAAATCCATGATAATACAAAGGAAAATTACCAAACCACAAAACGAAGAAGAATGGAACAAAGAGGATATACCAATTCAACTGCAAAGGTAAGTTCAAAATGGCAATAAACACACATCTATCATTAATTACTGTAAATGTTAATGGACTAAATGCTCCAGTCAAAAGACACAGAGTAGCAGACTGGATAATAAAGCAAGAACCTTCAATATGCTGCATACAAGAGACCCACTTTAGGGAGAAGGACACATATACATTGAGAGTGAAAGGATGGAAAAGGATATTCCATGCAAATGGAAAAGCCAAAAAAGCAGGTGTTGCAGTACTGATTTCAGACAAAAGAGACTTTAAAACAAAGGCCATAAAGAAAGATAAAGAAGGACATTTTATAATGATTGAAGGAGTGATACAAGATGAGGATATTACACTCGTTAATATATATGCACCCAATATAGGAGCACCTAAGTACATACAAGAATTACTAACAGAGATAAAGGGGGATATTGATGGGAATACAATCATAGTTGGAGATTTTAACACTGCATTAACATCACTAGACAGATCTTCCAGACAGAAAATAAACAAGGCAACAGAGAAACTAAATACTACAATAGAAAAACTAGATTTGGTGGATATTTTCAGAGCATAACACCCCCCAAAAATAGGATATAGATTCTTTTCAAGTTCACATGGAACATTTTCCAGGATCGATCATGTACTTGGGCACAAAAGAAACCTCAACAATTTTAAGAACATAGAAATTATCTCAAGCATCTTTACTGACCACAATGCCATGAAACTGGAAATCAACAACAGACAAACAAAGGAGAAAAAAAGGAAAGCATGGAGATTAAACAATATGTTATTGAAAAAACAATGGATCAATGAGGAAATCAAAGCTGAAATTAAAAAATACCTTGAGACAAGTGATAATGAAAGCACAACCACTCAAAACCTATGGGACACACCAAAGGCAGTGCTAAGAGGGAAGTTTATAGCGATACAGGCCTTCCTCAAAAAAGAAGAACAATCTCAAATAAACAAGTTAACCCACCACCTGAATGAATTAAAAAAAGAAGAACAAAAAGCCCCAGAAAGCAGCAGAAGGAAGGAAATAATAAAGATCAGAGAGGAATTAAATACAATAGAGATTAACAAGACCATAGAAAAAATCAACCAAACCAAAAGCTGGTTTTTTGAAAAAGTAAATAAAATCGACAAACCTCTGGCCAAACTCACAAAGAAGAAAAAAGAGAGGGCACAAATTAGCAAAATAAGAAAGGAAAATGGAGAAATTACAACAAACAAAATACAAATACAGAATATCATATGAGAATATTATGAAAAACTATATGGAACCAAACTGGATAACCTAGAGGAGATGGACAAGTTTCTGGAAACATGCTGTCCACCAAAACTGAATCAAGAAGAATCTGAACACTTGAACAACCTGATCACTAGAAAGGAAATAGAAATAGCAATTAAAAACCACCCTACAAATAAAAGTCCAGGACCGGACGGCTTCACCGCGGAATTCTACCAAACATACAAAGAAGAACTCATACCAGTCCTTCTCAAACTCTTCCAGACGATTGAAAAGGAGGGAATACTCCCAAACTCATTCTCTGAAGCCACCATCACCCTGATACCAAAACCAGGCAAAGACACTACAAAAAAAGAGAATTATAGGCCAGTATCACTGATGAACATAGACGCCAAAATCCTCACCAAAATTTTAGCACATAGAATCCAACAATACATAAAAAATATTATACATCATGACCAAGTGGGGTTCATCCCAGGGACACAAGGCTGGTTCAACATACGCAAATCAATCAGTGTAATACATCATATCAACAAGAGAAAGGACAAAAACCACATGATCATCTCAATTGATGCAGAAAAAGCATTTGATAAAATTCAACACCCATTTATGATAAAAACTCTCGCCAAAGTGGGTATAGCGGGAACATATCTCAACATAATAAAAGCTGTATATGACAAACCTACAGCCAGCATAGTACTCAACGGTGAAAAACTCAAAAGCTTCCCACTAAAATCTGGGACAAGACAAGGATGCCCACTATCACCACTCCTATTCAACATAGTCCTAGAAGTCCTAGCCACAGCAGTCAGGCAAGAGAAAGAAATAAAAGGGATCCAAATTGGAAAAGAAGAGGTAAAAGTGTCATTATATGCTGATGACATGATACTATATATAGAAAACCCTAAAATGTCCACACAAAAGCTACTAGAGCTGATTGAAGAATTCAGCAAGGTAGCAGGTTACAAAATTAACGTTCAAAAATCAGTTGCATTTCTTTACACTATTGATAAATCAACAGAAGAAGAAAGTAAAGAAACAATCCCCTTTAAAATAGCACCCAAAGAAATAAAATATCTGGGAATAAATCTAACCAAGGAGGTGAAAGAATTTTACACAGAAAACTATAAACCATTGATGAAGGAAATTAAAGAAGACTTTAAAAAATGGAAAGATAGTCCATGCTCTTGGATTGGAAGAATCAATATTGTTAAAATGGTCACATTGCCCAAGGAAATCTACAGATTTATTGCAATCCCTATCCAATTACCCAGGACATATTTCACAGAACTAGAACAAATCATAATAAAATTTATATGGAACCATCAAAGACCTAGAATTGCCAAAGCTTCACTGAAGAGAAAGAAAGAGGCTGGAGGAATAACTCTCCCAGGCTGCAGACAATAATATAGAGCTACAGTCATCAAGACAGCATGGTATTGGTACCAAAACAGACATATAGACCAATGGAACAGAATAGAGAGCCCAGAAATGAACCCACAAACTTTTGGTCAACTCATCTTCGACAAAGGAGGCAAGAATATACATTGGAATAAAGACAGTCTCTTCAGCAAATGGTGTTGGGAAAACTTGACAGCAGCATGTAAAACATTGAAGCTAGGACACTCCCTTATACCATAAACAAAAATCAACTCAAAATGGATTAAAGACTTAAACATAAGACAAGCTAAAATAAACCTCCTAGAGGAAAACATATGCAAAACATTATCTGACATACATTTTAAAAACTTTCTCCTAGAAGAAATAAAAGCAAGAATAAACAAATGGGACCTAATGAAACTTACAAGCTTCTGCACAGCAAAGGAAACCAGAAATAAAACAAGAAGAAAACCTACGGAATGGGAGAAAATTTTTGCAAGTGAAACCGACAAAGGCTTGATCTCCAGAATATATAAGCAGCACATACGACTCAATAAGAAAAAAATAAGCAACCCAATCCAGAAAAGGGCAGAAGACCTAAACAAGCAATTCGCCAAGGAAGACATACAAATGATCAAAATCACATGAAAAAATGCTCAATATCACTAATTATCAGAGAAATGCAAATCAAAACTACAATGAGGTATCACCTCACACCAGTCAGAATGGCCGTCATTCAAAAATCCACAAATGACAAATGCTGGAGAGGCTGTGGAGAAAGGGGAACCCTCCTACACTGCTGGTGGGAATGCAGTTTGGTGCAGCCACTATGGAAAACAGTGTGGAGATTCCTCAAAAGACTAGGAATAGACTTACCATATGACCCAGGAATCCCACTCCTGGGCTTGTATCCAGAAGGAAATCTACTTCAGGATGACACCTGCACCCCAATGTTCATAGCAGCACTATTTACAATAGCCAAAACATGGAAACAGCCTAAATGTCCATCAACAGGTGACTGGATAAAGAAGAGGTGGTATATTTATACAATGGAATACTACTCAGCCATAAAAACCGACAACATAATGCCATTTGCAGCAACATGAATGCTCCTGGAGAATGTCATTCTAAGTGAAGTAAGCCAGAAAGAGAAAGAAAAATACCATATGAG
Organism: Camelus bactrianus; assembly: GCF_048773025.1. NCBI lineage: Eukaryota > Metazoa > Chordata > Mammalia > Artiodactyla > Camelidae > Camelus > Camelus bactrianus. The sequence goes on along the minus strand of NC_133549.1, from coordinate 478,717 downwards.
ATCGCTCATATGTGGAATCTAAAAAACAAAAACAAAAAAACAAACAAACAAACAAAAAAGCATAAATAAAGGACTGAAATAGACTCACAGACAGAGAATACAGACTTGTGGTTACCAGGGGGGTTGAGGGTGGGAAGGGATAGACTGGGATTTCAAAATTGTTGAATAGACTACACTGTATAGCACAGGGAAATATACACAAAATGTTATGATAACTCACAGAGAAAAAAATGTGACAATGAGTGCGTATATGTCCATGAATAACTGAAAAATTGTGCTGAACACTGGAATTTTACACAACATTGTAAAATGATTATACATCAATAAAAAAATGTTAAAATATAAATAATTAAATAAAGTAAAACTTCCTTTAACTTGAAACCGGTTCTGGAAACGTGCAGAGAAATGGGTTAAATATTTTTCTAGATTCCCTTCAAATTTATCCTAACTGAATGAAATTTCTACACGTGTTCCTTCATGGAAACTGATGTTTGTGGAAGATTTCTTTAATCAATCTTGTTGGAATCACAGAGATTTTATGTTTGGGAAACAAGCCTAACAATATATACTGGAAGGCCTTCACCCAAACTCTGTTTTACAAGGCAAACATCCTTTAACTTGAAAGCAGCTCTAAGAAATTGTTTAGGAATGGTGTATTTTTGGAGATTCCCTTCAAATCTATCTAATTGAATGAAACCTTCCTCACGTGTTCCGTTCTGGGATATGAATGCTTGTGGAAGATTTCCATCATCTACATTGTTGGGATCACAGATATTTTGTGTTTGAAAGAAAAGCCTAAGTATCTGTGCTGGAAGGCCTTTTCCCAAACTCGGTTTTACAAGGCAAATCACCTTTAATGTGAAACTGGATCTAGGAAACATGCTGCAAATTTGGGGTTAGTGTTTTAGAGATTCCCACCAACTTTAGCCTAGCAGAATGAAATCTTCTACATATGTTCCATTCTGAATTTGAACGTGTGTGTATGATCTCCTTTATCTGCCTTGTTGGAAATAGAGTTTTCATGTTTGAGAAGCAAATCTACCTGTATATACTGGAAGGATTTCCCTCAAACTTGGTTTTACAAGGCAAACTATCTTTAACTTGAAAATGGCTCTCTGAAATATGCTGATAAATTGGATAAATGTTTTTAGAAATTCCCTTCAACTTTAGCCTTGCAGAATGAAATACTCTACACATGTTTCATTCTCTGATCCGAATGTGTGAAAGATTTCCTTCATCTACATTGTTGGGAACAAGCAGTTTTTGTGTTTGGGAGACAAGCCTAACTATATACACTGGAAGGCTTTCACCTAATCTCTTTTTTAAAGGGCAAACATCCTTAACTTCAAACCAGCTTTAGGAAAAATGCTGGGAAAATGCTGTAATTGTATTTAGAGTCTCCATCAAATTTAGCCTAGCTGAATGAATTCTTCTACATGTGTTCCACTCTGGGTTCTGATATTGTCAAAGATTCCATCATGTGCCTTGTTGGGAACACAGAGTTTTTGATTTGTGAGGAAAGCCCACCTACATACATAAGAAGGTTTTTGCCCAAACTCGGTGTTACAAGGCAAAGTGCCTTTAAATGAAACAGTCTCTAGGAAACCTGCTGAGAAATGTGGGTAAGTGTTTCTAAACAGTCACTTCATGTTTAGCCTAGCTGAATGACAGCTTCTACACATGTTCCATTCTAGGATCTGAATGTGTGTGGAACCTGTCCTTCATGTACCTTGTTGGGAACACAGAGTTTTTGTGTTTGGGGAAGTAGTCTACCTATATAAAGTGGAAGGCCTTCACCCAACTTCATTTTCCTAGGCACACTGACATTAACTTGAAACTGGATCTAGGAAAATTACTCAGAATGGGGGTAACTGTTTCTAGAGATTGATATCAACTTTAGTCTAGCTGAATGAGAGCTTTTACACATGTTCCATTCTGGGATGTGAATGTATATGGAAGCTGTCCTTCATCTACCTTGTTGGGAAAACAGAGTTTTTGTGTTTGAGAAAGAAATAAATATATATACAGGAAGGCTTCTGCCCAATCTTGGTTTTACAAGGCAAACTACCTTTATCTGAAACTAGCTGTACGAAAGTTTCTGAGAATTGGGGATAATTATTTCTAGAGATTCCCTTCTACTTTATACTAGCTGAAAGACAGCTTCTACACATGTTCCATTCTTGGATTGGAATGTGTGTGGAAGCCGTCCTTCATTTACCTTGTTGGGAACATAGAGCTTTTGTGTCAGTGGATCCAGCTTATCTATATACACTAGAAGGTCTTGGCCCAAACTCAGTTTTCCAAGGCAAATTTCTTTTAACTTGGAACGGGCTCTAGAAATCTTGCTGAGAAATGGAGGTACTTTTCCAGAGATTCCCTTCAAATTTATCCTAGCTGAATGGCAGCTTCTTCTCATGTTTCATTCTGGGACCCAAATATGTGTGGAAGCTGTCCTTGATATACCTTGTTGGGAACACAGAGATTATACGTTTGAGAAACAACCTACTTGTATATACTGACAGGCCTCTGCCCAAAGTTGGTTTTACAAAGCAAACTGCCTTTAACATGAGCCCAGCTCTAGGAAACATACTGAGAAATGTGTGTAACTGTTTACAGAGATTTTCTTCAACTTTAGCCTAGCTGAATGAAATCTGTCACACATGTTCCATTCTGCAATCTGTATGTTTGTGGAAGATTTCCTTCATCTAAATTGTTGGGAACACAGAGTTTTTGTGTTTGGAAACATGCCTGAATATATATACTGGAAGATCTTCACCCAAACTTGGTTTTACAAGGCAAACTACTGTAACTTTAAACCAGTTCTAGGAATCATGATGAGAAATGGGGGTAAGTGTTTATAAAGATTCCCTTCAACTATAGCTTAACTGATTGAAAACTTCTACACTTTTTCCAACCTGGGATCCAAAAGTGTGTGGAAGGTTTCCTTCAGCTATCTTGTTGGGAATACATAATTCTTGTCTTTGAGAAACAATCCTATCTATATATATTGGGAGATCTTTGCTCAAACTCAATTTTATAAGGCTAACTGCCTTTAACTTGAAACCAGCTCTAGGAAACATGTTGAGAAATGGGGTAATTATTTCTAGAAATTCCATTCAATTTTAGCCTAGATGAATAAACTCATACACTTGTTCCATTCTGGGATCCAAAAATGTGTGGATGGTGTCCTTCATATTTTATAGAACCACATAGTTTTTGTGTTGCAGAAACAAGCTTAACTATATATACAGCAAGAACTTTGCCCAAAATTAAGTTTTAAAGGCAAACTGCCTTTAACTTGAAACTGGCTGTAGGAAACATGCTGAGAAATGGTATTAAATGTTTTTAGGGTTTCCCCTAAAATCATCCTAGCTGAGTGAATTCTACACATATTCCATTCTAGAATCCAAATATGTGTGGAAGATTTCCTTAATCTATCTTGCTGGGAACACAGAATTTCTGTGTTTGGGATACAACCTACATATATATACTGGAAGGCTTTCACCCAAACTTGGCTTTGCAAGGAAAAATGCCTTTAAATTAAAACCAGCTCTAGGAAACATGCTTAGGAATGGAGGTAAGTTTTTTGATATTCCATTCCAATTCAGACAACCTGAATGAGATCTTCCACACGTGTTCCATTCTAGATCTGAATGAGTGTGGTAGATTTCCTTAATCTACCTTGTTTGGAACACAGAGATTCTGTGTCCTAGAAAAAACTTAACTACATATACTGGAAGGCCTTCACCCAAACTCGGTTTTACAAGGCAAACAACCTTTAAATTGAAACCAGATCTAGGAAACTTGCTGAGAAATGGGGGTACATGTTTTTAGAGATCCTCTTCAAATTTAGCCTAGCAGAATAAAATCTTCATATGTTCCATTCTGGGACCCGAATGTGTTGGAAGATTTCCTTAATCTACATTTTTGGGAACAAATTGTTTTTGTTTTTAGAAATAAAACTTATCTATAAATACTGGAATGCCTTAACTGAAACTTAGCTTTAGTAGGAAAACAGCCTTTAACTTGAAACTGGTTTTAAGAAACATGGTGAGAAATGGGGATAAGTGTTTTTAGAGATTCTCTGCTATGTTAGCTTAGCTTAATGAAATCTACACATGTTCCATTCTAGGATCTGAATGTTTGTGGAAGATTTCCATCATCTACCTTGTTGGAACACAGATTTTTTGTGTTAGGGACACGAACCTACCTATATATACTGGAAGGCCTTTACAGAAACTCTATTTTACAAGGCAAACTCTCTTTAACTTGAAACAAGGTCTTTAAAAAACTTGCTGAGAATTGGAGGTAATCATTTTTAGAGAGTCACTTCAACTTTAGCTTACCTCAGTGAAATATTCTACACATGTTCCACTCTGGGATTTGAATATGTGGAAGATTTCCTTCATCTACCTTTCTGGGAACTCAGAGTTTTTGTGTTTGTGAAATAAGCCTACCTATATACACTGGAAAGCCTTCACCCCATCTCGGTTTTACAAGGCAAGCTGCCTTTACCTTGAAACCAGCTCTAGAAACTTGCTGAGCAATGGGGTTTTATGTTTTTAGCGATTCCCTTCAACTTTAGCCTAACTGAATGAATTCTTCTACACATGTTCTATTCTGGAATCCAAATGTGTGTGGAAGATTTCTTTCATCTAACTTTGGGGAACACAGAGTTTTTGTGTTTGGGCACAAGTCTACCTGTATATGCTGGAAGGCTTTCAACCAAACTCGGTTTTACAAAGCTAACTGCATTTAACTTGAAATCAGCTCTATGAAACCTGCTGAGAATTGAGGGTAACTGTTTTTAGAGATTCCCTTCAATTTTAGCCTTGCTGAATGAAATCTTCTACACATGTTCCTTTCTGGGATGTGAACGTTTGTGGTAGATTTCCTTCATCTACTTTGTTGGTAACACAGAGTTTTTGTGTTTGGAAACAAACCTACTTATATGTACTGGAAGGCATTGACCCAAACTAAGTTTTACAAGGCAAATGGCCTTTAACTTGGAACTGGCTCTTGGAATCATGATGAGAAATGTAGATAAGAGTTCTTAGAGATTTCCTTCAGCTTTAGCCTAGCTGAATTAAACTTTCTACCCATGTTCCAATTTGGGATCTATATGTGTTTGGCAATTTCCTTCATCTATATTTTTTGGGAGCACAGAATTATTTGTTTGGGAAGCAAGCCTACGTATACATACCTTTTGGAGCCCATGGTTGGGTTAACAAATTGTCTCAATCCCTAGCTGCTTTTGACCTTCAAGAAGAACAAATGTGCCTTGCTAGCAGGCATCTGTGCTTCTGCACACCTGTCTCCTTTCTGTAAGAGTCAGAGGCAATGACTTGTTTGCATATTTGAGGTTTTTCCCTAGGGCTGCTTTCAATGTCATATCCATTGTGTGTCCCTTACTGTAAATGCAGGACATGGCTTCTTTATCATAAGCAAAGGTCCATTTTTCTGGGTTTACTCTTCTCATTGCAATTCGATGACCTCAGCTATAAATGCTAGACATGCTTACTGCTGTTTAGATAGTGTATAATCCCCCCAAAAGGAACAGGCTGATCTTGTGGCCTATTTTGTTATCAACTTCTTATATCTGAAGGATGTTCCTTTTTCCCCTCCCTCCATGACTGCCTGGAAGATAATTTAAGCCTTTGTCCTTATTGTGGATTTTATGATCTTTATCCAATCTTGTTTTTTATTAAGCTCCTGCATTCCATGATGCAATTATTTGTGATCTTTTCTTTGATTGTACACAATAAATATGAGAGTGAGAGGCTCATGGATTTGGTCCCTGATTCTTTCTTTCTTTCTCTCTTGACTTTCCACAGAGTCTCAAGTAATTTTTTCATTCTCAGTGGGACTTCTGCTGGACAGAACCCCCAACTTCCAGTGACACAGGCTGAAGAAGGTGGTGGCAAACCTGGTGCCTACCATCCTAGGTGGCAACCCCTCCTACTTGTACACATTCCTGGGCATGTATAGAGCTTTGGCCACCACACAGCAGGTGCAGAATCTTCTGTTCCAAAGGCAAGCACTCTACCCTTAAGGGATATTTGTGACTCAGCCATCTACTTGCAGTGACATGTGGAATTGTTACTCTAATTCTCTGAGCCTCATTTTGATCCTCTGCACAGTGGGGTCAAGAGAGGATCAGGCCCTAGGAGTGTTGGAAAAGAAGGAGTGATTTATGAAAAGTGTTTTCTGGGGACCTGGCCCTGGAAAGGACAGCTGGAAGGGCTGTGATTGTGCTGATTTGTCATTGTCCTCCTGCCCATGAGGAAGCCTCTGCCTCCTGTGTCACTGGGACTTAGGCCTTGGGTGGAACTGTTTTCCCATTTCAAAAGGGATAGGTGATTCCATTAGCTGTCTCTGTCTTAGAAGAGTGAGGGCAGGAATTCCTGGGCGAGAGAAGTGAGTTCCCAGGCCCACTCAGATCTGTGTGATGGGGTTGATTGGGCTTATTCACTCCTCAAATATATATGAAGGATCCCTGGGAACAAGCATTTTTCTAGGAACAACCATCATTTAATGCATTAAGCAGGCAACAGCTCTGCCCCCTAGAGCTTCCATTCCCCCCCGGAGTCACACTGTCACACTAGACATCACATCCAGGTAGTGTTTTCAGGACAGTCCACGTGACACCTTCCTGCCCCCTCTAGATACAGATTCATCCTCCCTTATAGTGATGAAGACGGTGGACCCCTGCACCAGCTAAAACAGTAAGTTTCTTTGATTGAAAATGGGAGAGTCCCTTCCCCCAAAGATTATCTGGAGCTGTGGGATGTGTGCATGGGCAAGGATAGGCAGACCCTAGATCCCATACATCCTCTAATTCTGGCTTGGGAGCAGAAGTCTTAGGACTTCTCATGACAAAAAGAAAAGGAGAGCCTGAGGGCTATGGATGGGGCTGTGGTGCTGTGAGGGGCATCTAAGAGGTCAGAGGATAGAGTTAGTCCCTAAGAGAATACAAAGCCCTGCCCCCACCTCTTTCCTGGGACCCATAACATAAGGGGTGGAGAACATCCTGCAGGCCATCTGGTGGAGCCTCAATGCTGGGGACTCAGCTGGTGCTCGGGGAGCCAGTGAGCCTCCTGGGAATGCTGAGCCTGCCCTGTGTAGGTGAGTGTCAGGGACAGGCAGAGGCCCAGGCAGGGTCCCTGGAGGATTAGATGGCAGGCAGGGGAGAAAGTAAATTCCGTGGTGTGAGGAGGCCCGCAGGTAGCCTAGATGGCAGAAACAGTCTGTCTGTTCCCTCCTGGGACAGGCACTCATAGAGAAGTTCCAGTGTTCCTGAGAGGGCAGTGCCCAGAACAGACAGCTTGCCTCACCTCACAAAGGTGCCATTCAGTGGGGAGGGGCTGGCAGAGAAACAGAGAAGTGTGACAGGTGTCGCTGAAGTGGTAGAGAGGTGATCATTCCACTGACTAAGGGATGTCACTTCAGAAGGATTGTAGCAGCCCCTCTTCTGTGTCCAAGCCCACCTCTGCCCAGACTGCCAAGGAATATGAAATGTGGAAAAAAGCAGGCATCTGGACTGGCAGGAGCTAAAGGCAAAGAGGCCCAGGTCCTGCAGGGCTGCCCTGGGAGCCCAGTCTGGAAAGGCCAGGCCTCTGAATCTGCTGCCACCCTGAATACCCCCAGGGCCATGTCCTACATCCTGGGCACCTGGCTGCTCCAGTACCCAGATGATTTCCACCAGCCCCCATAATTTCCCTGCCTAAATACTGTGCTTGCTTAGATAGATCTAAGCATGCCAAGCTCAGACCTGGAGCCCTAGGCCCACCTCCTCCTGGCACAGCTGGAGCAACTTGAACTCCCAGAGGCTGAGAGTGATGGTGAGGAGGATGCAGGGTGGATGATGGGGTGAATGGGGAGCAGAAGGCAATGGACCACACAGAGCAGAACCTCCTGAGACTGGAACTGGCCCAGGAGCAATAAGGAGGCTCAGAACTCTCATCCCCTGGATGAGTCTGGGAAGACTTCCTGGGGGTGGAATCTTGGACTGAGAGTTTATTGATTAGCAGTAAGAGCTCCCCTGTCTTTGGGAGACATGTGGGAAAGCAGTCATATTGATGATAGTTTCCCTTTTTGGAGCTACAGCACCAGCTCCAGAACCCAGTGGGGAAAAACCTCTGGATGGAGAGCCAGCTTCATCTCTCCTGTCTGTGACAGCTCCAGAGCCAGAGCAAAGGAACATGTAAGTATCAGTCAGTCTCTCCTGATTCCCCACAACTTCAGAGCTTGGAAGCCCACTGTTCTTGATATGTCTGTGAATTTACAATTCCTGACTCTTCTTATCAGTGATAACATATTACTTGTGATGTGTTGTGTCTGGATGAGTAACAGATGAAGAGAATGATAATCATTGGTTTTAGGTTTAAATTTTAGACTTAAAAAATATTAAAAATAAGGCAGGACATTGCATTAAGACAGGGCCCTGGATATGTTCCATGCAGGAACCTTTGATTTGCAACAGTGACATCCACTTGAGCTCATTAGAGCATAAATAGTCTTCCCAAAACACATCAGGTGCCAGAGAAGCTGAAGGAATCCCCAAACCTCAGGCCAGGGAGCCTGTGAGGTGTTCACAGGCCCTCCCACACCTCACACTCTCCCAGTAATGACCCACTGCCTGGCCCCTGGTCCATTCCCCAGGACTGGCATTCTTGCATTCAACTTCTGCAGGGGATGGAGCTCTGCCTTTCCCAAAAACCACAAATAGGGAGTGGAGGGCTGATGATATCCATCAGAGTAAAGTCAGGAGATCCCATGGTCTGAGGTAACTGAGTGAGGCCACGGTCAGTGACCTCTCTCTTCTCTGCCTGAAGATGGATGCCCCCATGCATAGAACATAGGTCCTCACAGGGAGGAGATTCTGTGCTGTTTCTGGAGGAGGAAAGAGAGAAGTCCCTGATTAAACTAGAAGCAGACAAAGGAGAGATCAGAGGACCCAGGGGAAGGGCTGCCTGGGCTGTGGTTCTACCTTGATGCTTAAGAGCACAGTCTCAGTGTCGGTTTTTAGGACTTGGCCAGAAATTACCACATCAAAGTCTGCAGGCCAAACCAAATCCAAATATGGAAAACACCTTCAGTACAGAACCCCTAACATCCCTTGGCCAATTGGAGGTTTTGAAAACTTGAGAGCTCTGTAGCTCATGACAGAACTGGAGTTAAGTAATATACTCCTGAGTTCTTAAAAAACAAAAACAAACAAACAAACAAACAAAAAAACAAAACCTCTCAGACTTCTACTTCTGCTAAGGGCCCCACCTGGTAAAACCCCTAATGAGATACTCTGATGTCAGCCAGTCATGGAAAACTTGTGGTTCAGCTGTGAGAACCTATGGTCAGGCTGCAAAGACCATCCAATCCCCTTACAAGTCACCCACCTATACATTCTGTCATTTTGCTTTTAGAAATTTGTCGACACCCCTGGTTCATACTTTCAATTACAGGTAAAAGCTCTGTGTTCCTGGTTTGCAAAGCTTGCAAACAGCAAACCAGTCCTTTTGCTTCAAGACACCCTGATTCTTTTCTGGGATTTAATTCTAATTTTAGGATGACATCAGAAACAGTGCATTAATTTATTTAGATTAGTTATTTCCAAATATTAATTGAGTATTTACTGTATGTCAAGCACTGAGCAGAGAGCAGACTGAGAACTGATTGAGGAGGTTCCTGGTCTGAAAGAAGCTCTGAATCAACAGATAGAGAAAAGACATGGTGGGAATTGCCTGCCATCCTAGGAAAATTGACACAGATCATGCTTGGGAAAGTCAGGGACTGATCCCAGATTTACAAATGGCCTGTGTATGACAGGATTTGGCCCCACATTCAGAGATGAAGAAGACAAGGTTGTGGAGGAAGCTGGCAGCAGGAGCAATAGAAGAAGGTCCTTTAAGGACACGGGATCAGAAGGAACATTATGCAGCTTTGAAATTCATGTTTTCTACAAATTTCAATGGATAGGATAATGACTCATTTTAAGTGAAAAATGTAATTTAGGGTAATCCTATTTTTTCAAGTTCTACCTCATTTTAGATGACATGAGACAAATATGCTGTGTGATACATTTCTAATTTGCATTTACATTTTATTGTTAATATAAACAGCAAAGGGCCATACATGTCTGTGTTTAGATATACTAACTTCTCTACACCAGACACAAGGGTCTGGGATGTGGACAAGTGATCCCAAAACGTTTCCACTCTCTCCCTGCAGGTCCTGTCAGGAAGCAACCTCTTCTCTGTTCTCTGCTGTGGACCCAGGGCCTGACTCAGAGGCTCCATAAACACTCCCTGTGATGCTACACATGTGAAGTGCCCTGTCATATTATGATCAAGACAAGGACTTTGACTAGAAGGCACAATCAAGACTTTGATCTTATTGAATTTGGTTTCTCTTAACAGCAAGACTGATGTTGTGTGTATGTGAATGTTGCCTATTTGAGATCCATGGAGCCATCAGCACACATGCCATTCCTCATATGGCCATCAGAGGGAGATGTGTAACTGCTTATGAAAAACACTCTGCTCCATTCAGAAGTGGTCTTTTCCAATTTAGCCTCATCAGAATATGTTTTATAAACTGAGCATTTCTTTGAGATATATAGATTTGCTTTTCTTCTTCAGTTTCATTTGGAACCTAATGTAAATACAATACAATTCACAAATATAAATTGAGCCACTGAGTGGAAGTTGTCCCTTGTGACACATAGGCATGTATAATTCTGTGTCCAGCCCCCATCTGTGTCCAACTCTGTCTCTTCCTCTCTCCCTCCAACCATCTGTAAATGTCTATTTCAGTAAAACACTTTGACAATCAGTGTAATATAGTAGAGATATTTTAAATCATGATGTATTTTGTGTGTGTGATGTGGATCATTGAGTGCAAGTGGTCTGCTCACAGGACAGTGGGATTGCCCCTGAATCCCTAGGAGACAGTTGAAGAGGGGCAATAGATTTCAATAGGAGTCACTCAAAGAGAAAGGTCTGCTCAGCACAGCCAATGTAAGGTCCACACTCTCTCCTATTCCCATAGCACTGGGTCTACTTTTCCCTGGGGTGCTCTGCTAAAATCCTGTGTACCCTTCAGGATCAGAATAATGAACAGTGATTGTAGGAACTGTGAGAGAGGGATAGATTATGATTTTAATTACCTGGTACTCTGTCTACAACAACCTTCCCTGTATTGTATTATAAACAATGCTCAGCCACCTGGCAGGAGAATCTATGCTTTGCTTTTGGGTATATTACAGGTTTCTAGCTTAGCACTTGGCCAAGAGGATGTTTTCATATTGCTGAATGAATACATTTAAGAAGGAAGATATGACAGATTTGCAAATGTTTTTGAAATGGGGACTGTCCTGCAGATGTGCCAACTGGAGGTCATCATAAGTAGGCATCTTTTTCATCTGCCAGGCCCTTTAAACTTGATGACCTTCTCATAGCACCCCACAGCAAGGACCCACCTGTTCCCAGGTGTCTCCCTCATCACATCTTACTTCTGTTTTCACTTTACCCCCCTTGACTGTCCCACTGTGTGGCTCTCAATTCTAGTTCTAAGGGGACACCTCTGATTCCCTTGAGGATCCAGTATCAGAATATTAGATCCTATGGACCTAAAGTATAATCATTGGGCTGAATTTACAAATCAATAAACACATGGAGAAATACAGCTCTGCATGACAATCATAATGGGTGATTTCCCTTCAACAATCAATGTTAAACTCAATGGCATATAACAAATATGCTTTTCTTTGCAATGAGCATCTCTGCTGAATTTTTCCCTTTCTCTGATGATGTTCTCAAAGACCTGACACACAGAAAGAAGAACAGAAGGAAGTTGCATCTTGTTATAATGTAGTAAAGAATGGTGGGATACTTCTAAAAACTGTGGTTATCCAGTTGTGCTAGAATTATGTTAAAAAAGTTGTATGAAGAATATTATCCTTTAAATTTCTCATGTTTACATGAAATTCAGAAGATAGTGGTGAATTCATCAATTTCTTTTCATTAACTGAGGTAAATCTGTTTTTTCTCATCACACTGTTAATGTAGTATATTACAATGATGCATTTTCCTAGTTTGAAGCCTTCTTGCATTTAAGGAATAATTCCCACTTGTTCATGGTGTGCATGTGCAATTTTCCTTATATAGATAGATATAAATGACAAGTATATAAGCATTTTTCTGCCCTTTCAGCCTCAGCTCAGGCTTCCTGAGCCATGGCAGTGTGGCCGGTGATGGCCAGGACACAGCACTGAACCACAGAGGCTTGTGCCTTCTAATTAGTCATGATAAGTGTTCTTACAAACCCCTGATTGTTGATTTATGCAGTCGTGACTATCAGAGAGAACTGCACTCACCCATTTCCCACCTCCATGTCTCAGTCTCCACTCATTGCTTATTGGATTTATTCAATTTATCCTTAAATCCATCCTTCCCCACTCTCAGTGACAGCCTGACAGTGGCAAACTCTCTTAGTTGCTATGATATGAAAATGATGTTATTTTACTTTTACTCCTGAGTGATGGCTTAGAAGGAAAAATATATGGACATTCTTGTGATGTGCCCCTTGGCATCTGAAGGCATTGTTCTGTCATGTGTTCTGCCCTGACTTGGTCCTGCTGCCTGGACTGCTGTTTTCACTCACTGTTCTCAGCCTTCCCTCCTCTATGAGAACATCCTCAATTATCATTCATAGCACAGCACAATGCTTCAATCATACATGACATATGTATATTCATTTTCATATTCTTTTTCACCATAAGTTACTACAAGATATTGAATAGAGTTCCCTGTGCTATGCAGTGTGAACTTGTTGTTTATGTATTTTATATATAGTAGTCAGTATCGGCAATTCTCAAACTCTATTTATCCCTTCCCACCTCCTTACCCACCTGGTAACCATATGTTTCTTTTCTATGTCTATAAGTCTATTTCTGTTTTGTAAATAATTGTCTTTTTTTAATATTAGCATATAAATTCTATCATATGACATTTCTCTTTTTCTTTCTGGTTTACTTCACTTAGAATGATAACCTCAAGGTCCATCCATGTTGCTGCAATGGGCATTATTTTATTCTTTTTATGGAAGAGTAGTATTCCATTGTATAAACATACCATCACTTCTTTACCCAGTCATCTGTCAATGGTCATTTAGGTACCTTCCACGTCTTGACTATTGTAAAAAATTCCACTGTGAATATTGAGGTGCATGATTTTTTTTTTTTTGAGTTATACTCAGTTTACAAGGTTGTGCCAATTTCTGGTGTACACACAATTTTTCAGTCATACATGAATATACATATTATCATTTTCATATTCTTTTTCACCATGAGCTACTATAAGATCTTGTATCTAGCTCCCTGTGCTATACAGTATGAACTTGTTTATCAATTCTATATATACCTGTCAGTATCTACAAATCTTGAACTCCCAGTCTGAAACATCCCACCCTCCTCCACTTTGGCAAACACAAGTTTGAATTCTATGACTGTGAGTCTGAAACACAAGCTTGAATTTTATGACTGTGATTCTGTTTCTGTTTTATATTTAAGTTCATTTGTTGTCTTCTTCTTCTTCCTTTTTTTTTTTTTTTTTTTTTTAGATTTCACACATGAGTGATCTCATATGGCATTTTTCTTTCTCTTTATGGCTTACTTCACTTAGAATGTCAACCTCTAGTGACATTCCTGTTGCTGCAAATGACATTTTGTTGTCATATTTATGGCTAAATAGTATCCCATTGTATAAATGTACCACAACTTCTTTATCCAGTCATCTGTCAATGGACTTTTAGGTTGTTTCCATGTCTTGGCTATTGTAAATAGTGCTGCTATGAACACTGGGGTGCAGGTATTGTTTTGAATTATGGTTCCTTCTGGATATATGCCCAGGTGAGGGATTGCTGGGTCATATGGTAAGTCTAATTTGTGTGTGTCTGTGTGTGTGTGTGTATGTGTGTTGGGTTTTAGTTTTTATTTTTTTAAATTTTTTTATTGAGTTATAGTCAGTTTACAATGTAGTGTCAAATTCCAGTGTAGAGCACAATTTTTCGGTTATACATGAACATGCATGTGTTCATTGTCACAATCTTTTTGATGTAAGCTAGCACAAGATCTTGTATATATTTCCCTGTGCTATAGAGTATGATATTATTTATCTATTCTACATATGCCTGTCACTATCTACAAGTTTCACACTCCCAGTCTGTGTGTTACCAGCCCCCTTCCATCTGGCAACCACAAGTTGGTATTCTATGTCTATGGGTCTGCTTCTGTTTTCTATTTATGTTCTTTTTTTTTAAACGGTATTTTTCTTTCTCTTTGTGGCTTACTTGACTTAGAATGACATTCTCCAGGAGCATCCATGTTACTGCAAATGGTGTTATGCTGTCACTTTTTAATGGTTGAATAGTATTCCATTGTATGAGTATAACACATCATCTTTATCCAGTCATCTGTCAATGGACATTTAGGCTGAGCATTTTTTCATGTGCCTATTGACCATTTGTGGTTCTTCTTAGAGAATTGCTTGTTTAGGTCTTCTGCCCAACTTTCGATTGGGTTGTTTTTTTTTTTTTCATATTAAGTGGTGTGAGCTGCTTATATATTCTAGAGATCAAACGTTTGTCACATTCATCTTTTGCAAAAATTTTCTCCCATTCTGTAGGTTGTCACTTTGTTTTGCTTATAGTTTCCTTTGCTGTACAGAAGCTTGTGAGTTTAATTAGTTCCCATTTGTTTATTCTTGCTTTCACTTCAATTGATTGGGTAGGCTGCCCTAGAACATTTTTTAGATGTATGTGAGATAATGTTTTTCCTGTTTTCTTCTAGGGGGTTTATTGTATCTTGTCTTATGTTGAAGTCTTTGATCCATTTTGAGTTGATTTTTGTGTATGGTGTAAGGGAGTGTTCTAGCTTCATTGCTTTACATGCTGCTGTCCAGTTTTCCCAACACCATTTGCTGAAGAGATTGTCTTTATTCCACTGTATATTCCTGCCTCCTTTGTCGAAGATTAGTTAACCAACTGTTTGTGGGTTCATTTCTGGGCTCTCTGTTCTGTTCCATTAGTCCATATATCTGTTTTTGTACCAATACCATGATGTCTTGATGACCGTAGCTCTGTAGTATTGTCTGAAGTCTAGGAGAGTTATGCCTCCAGGCTCTTTCTTTTTCTTCAGTAATGCTTTGGCAATTCTAGATCTTCTGTGGTTCCACAGAAATTTTCATATGACTTGTTCTAGTTCTGTGAAATATGTCCTGGGTAATTTAATATGGATTGCATTAAATCTGTAGATTGCCTTTGGCACTGTGATCATTTTAACAACATTGATTCTTCCAATCCAGGAACACAGAATATCTTTCCATTCTTTTAAGTCTTCTTTAATTTCCTTCATTAATGTTGTATAGTTCTCCATGTATAAGTCTTTCATCTCCTTGTTTAGCTTTATTCCTAGGTATTTTATTACTTTGGGTGCTATTTTAAAGGGTATTGTTTCTTTACTTTCTTTTTCTGTTGATTTATTATTAGTGCAAAGAAATGCAACTTATTTTTGAACTTTAATATTGTAACCTACTACATTGCTGAATTCTTTGATTAGTTCTAGTAGTTTTTGTGTGGACCTTTTTAGGGTTTTCTATATAAAGTATCATGTCATCAGTATATGGTAACACTTTTACCCCTTCTTTTCACGTTTGGATCCATTTTACTTCTCTCTCTTGCCTGACTGCTGTGTTTATGGCTTCCAAGACTATGTTGAAAAGGAGTGGTAATAGTAAGCATCCTTATCTCATCCCAGATTTTAGTGGGAAGGTTTTGAGTTTTTCACATTCAGTACTATGGGGGCCGTAGATTTGTTATATATAGCTTTTATTATGTTGAGATATGTTCACTCTATACCCACTTTGGTAAAAGTTTTTATCATAAATTGGTGTTCAATTTTACCAAATGCTTTTTCTGCATCTATTGAGATGATCACGTGGTTTTTGTCCTTTCTCTGGTTGATGTGACATATTTCATTGATTGATTTGTGTATGTTGAACCACCCTTGTGTCACTGGGATGAACCCCACTTCAACAGGATGTATAATCTTTTTTATGTGCTGTTGGAGTCTATTTACTTATATTTTGGTATGGATTTTTGCATCTGTGTTCATCATTGATATTGGTCTGTTATTCTCTTTTTTGGTAGTATCTTTGCCTGGTTTGGGTATCAGGGTGAGGGTGGCTTCATAGAATGAGTTTGGAAGTATTCCCTCCTTTTCAATCTTCTGGAAGAGTTTGAGAAGGACTTGCGTGAGTTCTTTTTATGTTTGGTAGAATTCCTTGGTAAAGGAATCCGATCCTGAAATTTTATTTGTAGGGAGGTTTTTTTTAATTGCTGATTCAATTTCATTTCTAGTGATTGGTTTGTTCAAGTGGTCAGTTTCTTCTTGGTTCAGTCTTGGTGGACTGTATGTTTCCAGAAACTTGTCCGTCTCCTCTAGGTTATCCATTTGGTTCCATATAGTTTTTTCATAATATTTTCATATCATATTCTGTATTTCTATGTTATTGATTATAATTTCTCCATTTTCCTTTCTTATTTTGCTTATTTGTGCTCTCTCTTTTTTCTTCTTTGTGAGTTTGGCTAGAGGTTTGTAGATTTTATTACTCTTTCAAAAAACCAGCTTTTGGTTTGAGTGATTTTCTCTATGGTTTTTTTAATCTCTATTTTATTTATTTCCTCCCTGTGGATCTTGTTCTTTTAATTGATTTAGAATAAGTTAGCTTTATCATGTGTGTAGTATTGCTTGAAATTCTTCTTTTGTCATTATCTATTCCTATCTTTTAATCATATTTCTTTTAATGTTTATATTTTATTTGTTGATGTGGATGATTTTTTACATATTAATAATATTAATTCTTTCTCTCATATACTCTCAATAGTTTTCAATATACAGAAGTTTAACATTTTTTTATAGTTAAATCTATTATCTCACTATTTCTCCTTCTCATTCACTTCCTTCTTATTCTTCACTTTTGTGCCCAAGGTGTTTGCCATTAAGAGATGAGTTAGTCATCACACTTTTCTAGAATTTCATTGTCCATATTTGACTCTAATTCAACTAGAATTTATTTTATGATATATTGTGATCTGAATAGGTATTTCTGTTAATACTTCAAATAACAGCACTTGTTTGTAAAGCAATATTTACTATATGTTAGCTTATTAAATATTTAGAGTTTATTTCAAAACTAATTTTCTGTTCTGTTAAGTTATAATAACTTTATTTGAAAAGGTTAGCCAGATGATAAATCCCAGTATACCAGCTTTCAAAATCATAGCCTTTATCTCAAAGGTAAAGGGAATAAAGATGTGCTAGGCTCCTCTGCAGTTTCAAGGCTCTTCACATGAGAGACTTCAGAGGCAAAGCCACTGAAGACAGTGACATAAACAGAAAAAGTGATAGGGAAGTGTCCTCTGTTGTCCTACTCCACATTCACTGCAGCTCTCTGCCTCTCTGTACAGACACAGGATCTCATAAAATTAGCTCCAGCTCAGTTCTGTTTATCTCATCTCATCTCAGTAACTTCATAGCATTTTCTCTGCCTTTCAGTTTTTCAAAGGTCCATGTCACCCTATTAGCTAGAGAAGTGTTGAAAAGAGATGGGAGATGGAGTAAGAGGAATAAATGTTACATGAGAGTTGAGGAATAAGGCCCTATAAGCTTAATACATCTCCAATTAAACAGTGAGCACTCCAACTCTGTAGACAAGGCTTTTTGCAAGAGCTTGTTCACTGACTTGGGGCATCATTAGCACAAAGGCATATAATTCCCCAAGCAGATAGTCCTCTGTGGCCTTCATTTCCCCCTGGCATGCCTTCAATCCAGCCAGTAGATTTTTCTCTTAGTTATCATAATTCCCTTGGAAACTATCTGTCTCTGATCTGCTATAGGAAGTTAACAAAGACTCCTAGAATCAACTCTGGCCAGAAGTATTTCCTGAAAACTTGTCCCTCAGCCCTCAACCTCCCTAGAAGCACCCACTGAGAAACCTGCTTCCATGAGCTAACAAAGCCCACAGAGACAGGCAGATAATGACCAAACCCCAGGATCCCTGAAGACATGGCCAGGGCTCAGTCTCCATCTCCAAGATCCAGATGCTTTTTTTTCTCTCTCTTACCCCTCACTTTCTGGGGTTAATTAATACTCAGGAGAAAAATCTGTGAATTACTAAGCCAGAGTTCCAGGAGTTAGCCCTCCTGGGTGACTCCATACTGGGCTGAGGAAGCACAGGCTCCTCTCCTAGACTTTCATATCTGTATCTGCTATTTTCCTTGCTGATTCTGCTAAGTGCTGTGCTGTGGAAAACTCCAAGTGCAGAGGATGATGTGTGAGGAAGCAGAGTAGTCAATCTGAAGTCCTCTTTTGGAAATCTCACAGTGTTTCCACATTGCCATGTGTCTTAATATTGATAACTAATTGGCAAAATAAATGTCTTATATATTATCTTTAATCTCCACAATGGCCTCAAAAAATACTCATCATGATCAAACATTTACTAGTGTGGAGGTTTTTCCTGGGATACAAATATTTGCACATAGATTCATATGTACTGGGCCTTAAGTTCTGTAGGAAGGGTCTCCCAGGTGTGATTGTTGGATGAAAGGGTATACATGTTTTAAGTGTCACTAGGATACTCTGCCAAAGTCTACTGTACTCTTACTTAGTGTAGATAACAATAAAACACAGAGAGGAAAACATGTGTGCTATGTCTTCCCTACAGTGAGTAATCTCAGCAATCCCTCCTCACCTCCCAGATGCAAGATGCAAGAATATACAAAAGGTTCTGACTTTTTAAAATTGAGAATCATCCTCAGCAGGTCATATATATACTCTTTGGCTCTGGCCTTGAGAACTTCTAGAGCCATAGAAGGAAGTACTGGTGAGCAATGGTAGGCTTACCTCTTTGGCTTACCATTTTCCCTTTAGTTCTTTACAGTAGGAGATACTCATGCCAATTCTGAGTTTACACTCAGCTATAGTGGATCTTTCTTATACATGATTTCCACCTCAAGCATGAGTATCATTTTCCTTCTCTATCCAAAATCTTTCTCTGATGTTATAGGAACTTCTCATCCCAATGTCAGGAGAAGTCTGTGGATGATTAAACACACCACCAACCTACCACCCCACCACCCCCCATCTCCAAGGAGCAACCCTCAATCAGTGAGGAATTTGATTCAAAAGATAAATAGAGTATATCTAAGATCTCTTTGCCTAATCCTAAGAATCTGAGAATTTCTCCTTGGTTTTCCTCTAAAAGTTTCATAGCTTTACAGTTACATTTAGATCTACGATCCATTTTGACTTGATTTGAATTAGATTTAAGGTTTTTTTTTTTCTTTTACATATGCATACTCAGTTGCCTCAATTCCATTTGTTGGAAGTTTATCCTTTGTCCATTGAACTGTTTTTGCAACTTTTCACAAAATTGATGGGTCATGTTTGAGAGGGTCCATCTCTGGACTCACTGTTCTGTTCCATTGATGTGTGTCTATACCTTTTCCAATACCATGATGTGTATATTACTCTGTGTTTTTTAGTGAGTCTTATAATCAAGAATTATGCCCAATTTTGTTTTCCTCTTTAAAATTGTTTAAACAGTTACAATCCTTTGCATTATAATTTTTTGCATTTTTGAATCAGTCTGTATCTGTCATAAATCTTGCTGAGATTTGTATTGAAATTGAATTAAATTTTAAGAATTGACACTTTACAGTCTTGATTCTTCCAATCCATGGACTCAGTACTTATTTAGGTCTTTTTTCATTCATTATCAATTTGTGATTTTCAGCAAGCCAACCCTGTACATGTTATGTTGTATTTATTACTGGGTATTTGATATTTTTAAAGTATTGTAAATGGCATTTAAAAAAATCTGGTTCCAACTAATTATTGCTAGTAAGTAGAAATATGATTGATATTTGTGTGTTGAACTTCTATCCTGTGGCTTTTTCAACTTGTTAGTTCTAGGAAGTTTTTTGTAGTGTAGGTTCCTCAGGTTTTCTGTGAATACAGTTATGTCATCTGCTCATAGGCATATGTTGGTGTCACAATATCAATGTATACATACACACCATATGTGGAGAGAGCTGGTGGCTACACTAAAAGTTTATTAAACTACACAGGCTTATAAAGCAAAAAAGAACAATATGGAAAATTTTTAACAATGATATGACATTATGACTCCCTAGATGCACAGATTGTTTTAAGGTCAGAATCTTAAGATCCTTTGATATTTTTGATAGATTACACTTATATGAGTCTTACATTTTATCAGGGTGGAACATATAGGAAAATAGTTGCTTGACAACATTCTTTCTGACTCAGGCAACTATGCCTGTCTCAGATTGCCCCCTTTGGGGATCTTACCCATAATTGTCTAACCAGCCTTCTCACCTCTCAGTCTGCAGCCTTTTATAACTTCTTTACCATTACAGCCCAATGCTTGTTTGTTTGTTCAAACAACTGGGGGGCTATATTTCCCCCTTTTTTTATTTTGTTTTAAAGCAATGAAGCAATTATGTTGTACAGAGGCTAGAAGCCCCATTGTAGCCAATGTTTGTTCTTGTGCCTGCTGTTGTTTATACAATCGACACATACATCATAACATGCAAAGGATAATGATACCAAGAAGGCAACAAAGTCCCATATTAAGGAAAATCTGCAAATTTAACCCTGAAAACCAATTTTTTTATTTAAGCCAATGTAAACGATTTTCGATTTGTTCAAATGTATTTTGAGCAAAGGCAGAGTGAATACTTTGCACTTGTTCATCTAATTTAGCTTGCAAGTTATCAATTTTCTCATTGAGGGATGTGTTAAATGCCCCTTGTAAATGTCGTTTTACCATATGCCAAGGTATATGAATTTTGTTATAATGTATAGGGGTGACACATTGCATAGAAATTTGGCAATCACATTTGAGGCATAATTTACTAGCTAAGGCCTCTTGTTGTTCCCCTAGCCATTTCATTGCAACGTCTAGCGCTTGTAATCTGGCCATAATGCCTCTATCAATATCCACTTGTGTTTGTAATTCTTGTGTGATATTGGTTAACACCTTTTTCACAGTATGAGCAGTGTTAATGGATGAAACTAGGGCTGTAATAACAGCAGCGGCAGAGGCAATTATAATCACAGTTGATACTATGAAAGCTATTAGCATAGCAATAAATCTTTTGGGTCAAATATTTTTAAAGGATTCTAAAAGTACATATAAACTTTGTTCATTAGACCAAGTCCTATTAAGTGTTATGGGTAGCCAGATATGAGCTCTCCTTTTCAATATCATAACAAAAGACACATAATGAGAAGTTACATTAGCATAAGATAAACAATCAGAATACCAGAAAGGTGAGGATAATTTGATCATATACAATTGGTCAATAGTAATACTGGGCTTTTTAGGCCCCCATACCAGGATATATGGATGCGTAGTACATATCATAACAGAATTGGAAACATTTTGTTTTAGTTTCATGGAATAATTACCAGAATGGTTGTCATATCGGCCATGATAAAGAAATCTGTTGATAAAAGGCAACCCCAACCTACAAATTGTTTTATGTACAGGACTAAAAATTGTATTTTTATCCATGAGTTGTATTGATCCAGATAGGCCATGTTCACTCCATGTAATGGGAGCTGAGGAATTTGTGTCAAATGGTATGGAGACATTTTTACTGCTTAAATGTCCATGAAGCCCCAAATCCAGCAGAGTCATGTTAAAAATAGTCTTTTGGGGGTTGAGAAATTCAACAAGGGGCCCATTGCACCGAATAAAACTTATAACTCCAATCTGTTTTTGGCCAGCAAATGGGTATAGGAGGACCTTAAGAAGCATTTACAAATGTTGTAGAGGATGTAGATACAGCAGTAATAAATGTAAGGTTTGCTGTGATATCTCCCTTTTTTAGTTGGTAGTATAAGTTAAATTGAGCTTGTAATTTTATGCATGAAGAATCGCTTGTGTTGTCAAACTGGATGTATATAGGAGGGTTATGAGAATACAACGTCAGAGAATCGTCGCTGTGCAGATAATTTTCAGTATTGGTCACCAGTGGGATCCATGTTCCACCTGTTCACTCAGAATCATTAGAGGCAAGAAGGGGATCTGCAAGCCACCAAGTTAAGGGTGTAAATAAAGAAGGATTCAAAATATAAGCCCAATAGGATAGATTTATGCTTGCAGAAGTGAAAGTAGAAGTTGAGATACCCATCATACATAAGTATACAAAAAGCACACTAACCTGTACAAAGGTCAAGTTTATCGGCTGTGCAGCACAAATGAACATATTTTTGTGGAATCCACTGAAGACCATTACCTGTGTCAATACATAAGGAGCCCCTCTTCCAACATTTTACCTCAAAGGGCCCCTCCCATTTATCCAAAAATGATTTCTTCACCCAAACTTTCTTATTTGCAAAGGGTATTGGTATGGGAGGATATGAAAAATGGACAGCTGAGTAGAGCCATCCTTAGTGTGATTCAAAAAATTAATTGTGTAAAGTGCATGACGTAATATATTATGTGCTTCCTTTATTCCATATTACCCCCTTTTAATTTATGAAAATAAGACTTTAGAGTACGGTGACATCTTTTTATAATAGCTTGTCCTGTAGAATAGTAAGGAATCCCAGTATTATGTTGAATTTGCCAATTTTGACAAAATTTAGAAATGATTTTTGTAGAAAACTTAGGCCCATTATCCTTTTTTATGTATAGTGGCCTCCCAAGCATACTGAAAGCAGAAAGCCAATGTCTAATTACATTAGCAGCATTGCATTTTGTATGAAGAGTGGCATACAAGAAGTTGGAATATGCATCTACTGAAGCAATAATATATTTTAGCATGCCAAAATGTGGGAAGAAAGTAGTGTCTGTCTGCCAAATTTGATTTGCATTGATTTTTCGTGAATTAATACCTTCAAGGTTGTATAAGGGTTTTGCTATAGTAAATTGATTACATGGAAAGCAGGCTTGTATTATACTTTATGCTTGACGCCTAGTAAGAGAATATATAACTCTTGAAAGGGAGGCCAAGATGGCAGAGTAGTAGGACACACATAGCCCACCCTCTCCCACAGATACACCAAGACTCACATCTATGGACCCACTCAGCCAACCAGAGCACCTGCGGAACTACGGCAGAACATTGTCCTCTTCAAAAGACAAAGACACCAAAATTCTGGTAGGAGAAAGGAAAAAAAAAAAAGAAGATGAAAAGGCAAAACAGTGCAGGACCAGTCCTGTGGGAAGGGAGCGGCAAAGGAGGACTGGCGCTCATTCCCTGGGTCTCCCTTCTCCAACGGAGAGGCCAGCTGGACGGAGGGGGAGCCTCTGAGGCTCAGATATGTACAGAGCAGCCCTTGACCGACAGAACTGGGTTGAATGGGCACAGAGGGTCCCTGCAACACCCAGCCCAAGACCCGAGCCGGGAGCTGGAGGCCAGGACAGGGTGCCTGAGCCAGGCGGAGGACGGGGATCACTGTTGAGGCAGCCCCAGGGGACTGCAGGGTGCTGCACAACGTGGATGAGTGAGTGCACAGGGCAGAACAACCTGGGCCCTCCATGAATCAGAATGGCTGATGTGCCCTAGGGTGAAGGGTGCATAACCCCATATCTGAAAACCCACGGAAGGTTTTCAGCAAGGAGAGGCAGGGCTCAAGCGCAGCCGCCATATCCTCCGGCGCTTGGCACCCAGGTGGGCGGGGGCGAAACCTGAGTCCGTTTCTGGGGGCTTGGCAGCCTCCGAGGCCAGACAGTAACCTGTTTTCAGCCCGAATCAGATAGGATCCTTCCGCCCTGGTACCTCACAAAGTTTGCGCTGCCAGAACAAACAAGGAGCTGAGTTTGGACACGGAGCAGGGGCGGAGGTGTTCCGCAGTCTTCCCGGGGCCCGCCTGCGGAGCGTGACCAGGGGCAGAGTGCCCAGCAGCACGGAGCTGCGGAGCGACCGGCGCCAGGAGACGGCGGGGGGGCCCTAGCCTTTCCGGCAGGAACACTGTGCTGGGAGGGGGCGCGATCTGCTTGCCCACAGGCACTGGGAGCAGCACAGATGAGGGTGCCAACAGATGGCCTCGAGAAACAAGACAAGCTCTTGAAACAGGGAGAAGACAGAAAGACTTCTCATTAAGAGCACACAGTCTCCAGGAGAACACCCCCCCTTTTTTTTTATCTCTTTTGTCCTGTTGTATTTTCTGTTACCTTTTTGATTTTTACTTTTTAAACAGTTGTATATCTTCCCAGTTTTGGTCCCTTTTGTATTTTTCTTTTAAAATGGTATTGTTATTTTGAAAGATCCACGTCGTGTCATTTTTCTCTCTCTTGGTTTTGATCTTCTGTTGTTGATTGTACACAGGTTTCAAACTGGTTTTTTTTTCCCCCCTTTTCTCCTATTTTGGAGCTTTTTGGGAGACATCTCAACCCGACTGCCGTTCTGCTTCAACTTACTCTTCATTTGTTCATTGTGCGCTGTTTTCAGGCCTTTTTTTTCCTCCCCTTCTTCAGAATTCTCTCTTTATCATATCTTTTTTTTTTTTGTCTGTTCTATTTTTTATTACCTTTTTGATTTCTACTTTCTGTGCGGTTGTGTATGCTTCTAGTTTTGGTTCCTTTTTGAATTTTTCTTTCTAGACAATTGTGTGTGCTTTTCAGTTTTGAATCCTTTTGGGTTTTTCTCTTTAAGTAGTTATATTGTTTTTTAAAAAGAATTCACTTGATTGCATTATCACTTCTTTTGGGTTTGATCTGTTGTTGATGGTAAATGGGTTTCAGGTGTCTTTTTTTTTTAACATTTTTATTGATTTATAATCATTTTACAATGTTTTGTCAAATTCCAGTGTTCAGCACAATTTTTCAGTCATTCATGGACATATACACACTCATTGTCACATTTTTTTCTCTGTGAGTTATCATAACATTTTGTGTATATTTCCCTGTGCTATACAGTGTAATCTTGTTTATCTATTCTACAATTTTGAAATTCCTGTCTATCCCTTCCCACCCTCCACCCCCCTGGTAACCACAAGTCTGTATTCTCTATCTGTGAGTCTATTTCTGTCCTGTATTTATGCTTTGTTTTTGTTTGTTTGGTTGGGGTTTTTTTGTTTTTTAGATTCCACATATGAGCGATCTCATATGGTATTTTTCTTTCTCTTTCTAGCTTACTTCACTTAGAATGACATTCTCCAGGAGCATCCATGTTGCTGCAAACTTCAGGTGTCATTTTTTGATCATTTTTTTTGAGGTTTTTTTTTAAAAGATGTCAACTCGAATGCTAGTCTAATTCAGATTTCTCTTCTATAATTGACTGTACAGTATTTTCACCACTTTTTTTCCACTCTTCTCTTAAAATTCTCTCTTTATTTTATCCTTTTTTATCTGTTCTATTTTTCATTACCTTTTTAATGTCTACTTTCTAAACAATTTTATATGCTTCTAGTTTTAATTCCTTTTTAAATTTTTCTTTAAAGTAGTTACGTTATTTTTTTTTAAACCACCTGATTTCATTTTAATTTCTTTTGGTTTTGATCTCCTGTTACTGATTATAAATAGGTTTCAAATATCATTTTTGGATCTTTTTTCCCTTTTCTTTCCACAGAGTTTTAGAAGAAAAAAAAAAGACGTCTCAACTCGAAAGCTAGTGTGATTCAAATTGCACTTCTATAATTGATTATACACTGTTTTCAAAACATTTTTCTCCCTTCTTTTAAAATTATCTTTCTCTCTCTCTCTCCTTTTTTTATTTTTTAAGTTTTATTCCTACATAGGCATCATATAGATAAATAAATAAACTCCTTTAAGGACCAAAATAGATAACTGATACTCCATAAGCCACAGTACCAGAGACATATGAGCAAGATGAAGAATTAGAGAAACCATTCCCAATTAAAAATAAAAAGAGAAATCCCCAGAAAGAATGATCAATGAAATACACATTGTTA
Source organism: Camelus bactrianus (assembly GCF_048773025.1). Lineage (NCBI taxonomy): Eukaryota > Metazoa > Chordata > Mammalia > Artiodactyla > Camelidae > Camelus > Camelus bactrianus. Next base: position 452,709 of record NC_133549.1, on the reverse strand, counting down.
GCCTACTAGATCAAGATTTCAAAAAAGGAGTGATCAAAGTGTTGAAGGAACTAAAAGAGATAGTGTTTAGAGATATAAAATATGTCAAAAATGAAAGCAAACCTATAAAGAAAAGCCAAGTAGAATTCATAAACTAATTGACTGAGATGAGAATAGGTCTAAAGGCTGTGCAAAGCAGACTAGATAATGCAGAGGAATGAATTAGTGGCCTAGAAGACAGGACAACAGAAAGCACCCAATCAGAACAACTGCAAGATAAGCAAATAAAAACAAATGAAAGCAACATAAGGGACCTATGGGATAGTATAAAGCATACCAATATTCAGATACTAGGAGTCCCAGAAGGGGAAGAAAGATCAAAGGGGATTGAAAAGGTTTTTTGAAGAAATCATGACTGAAAACCACAAATTTAGATTACTAAACCACAAATTTAAAGAAGGGATCAGATATCTAAATACTGGAAGTTCAAAGGGTCCCAAACGGGAAGAACCCAAACAGACCCACACCAAGACATATCATAATCAAGATGGCCAGAGTCAAGGATAAACAAATGATCTTAAAGGCAGCAAGAGAAAAACAAAGAGTGAGTTACAAGGGAACCCCCATAAGGCTCTCAGCTGATTTCTCTGCACAAACACTACAGGCCAGAAGGGAGAGGCAAGATATATTCAAAGTCCTGATTAGAAAAAGATGCAGCCTAGGATACTTTATCCAGCAAGGCTATCCTTTAGGATAGGAGAGATAAAGAATTTCACAAACAAGCAAAAACTACAAGAGTTTAGCAACACTAAACCCATGCTAAAGGAAATATTGAAAGGTCTACTCTAAATAGAAAAGAAGTAGGATGCTACAGAAATGAGAAACTCATAACTGGAAAAGTGATAACTCATTAATTACAAATAAAATAAACACGAAATTATAAAAGAAGACATTTAAATCATTAAGAGTGGGAGAGGGAAGCAAGAAAATATAGAGTATTCTTTTCTTGTTCTTCTTCTTTAAAGTTTCTGTTTTTGGTAGGATGGGTTCGAGATATAGTAATGGGATAATAGAGTTAGAGAAAAGGGTAACCACAAGCCACAAACTTACAAGGGAGTCACAAAAACTAAATAAAATCTATGATAACACAAAGGAAGATTACTAAACCACAAAAGGAAGAAGAAAGGAACACAGAGGAAATGCCAAATCAACTGCAAATATAAGTTCAAAATGGCAATAAACACACATCTATCATTAATTACTGTAAATGTTAATGGACTAAATGCTCCAGTCAAAAGACATAGAGTGACAGGCTGGATAATAAAGCAAAAACTTTCAATATGCTGCATACAAGAGACCCATTTTAAAGAGGACACATATAGATTGAGAGCAAAAGGATGGAAAAGGATATTCCATGCAAATGGAAAAATCAAAAAAGCAGGTGTTGCAGTACTGATTTCAGACAAAATAGACTTTAAAACAAAGGCCATAAGAATGATAAAGAAATATATTTTATAATGATTAAAGGAGTGATACAAGATGAGGATATTACACTCATTAATATATATGCACCCAATATAGGAACACCTAAATACATAAAACAATGACTAACAGAGATAAAGGGGGATATTGATGAGAACACAATCATAGTTGGAGATCTTAACACCACATTAACATCACTAAATAGATCTTCAAGACAGAAAATAAATAAGGCAACAGAGAAATTAAATAATGCAATAGAAAAATTAGATTTGGTGGATATATTCAGAGCATTACCCCCCTAAAAATTAGGATATACATTCTTTTCAAGTGCACATGGAACATTTTCCAGAATTGATCATGTACTTGGGCAAAAAAGAATCCTCAGCAATTTTAAGAAGATAGAAATTATCTCAAGCATGTTACTCACCACAATGCCATGAAACTAGAAATCAACAGCGTAGAAACAAAGGAGAAAAAAAGGAAAGCATGGAAATTAAAAAATATGCTATTAAAAAACCAATGGGTCCATGAGGAAATCAAAGCTGAAATTAAAAACTACCTTGAGACAAGTGAAAATGTAACCACAATCACACAAAATTTATGGGACACAGCAAAGGCAGTGCTAAGAGGGAAGTTAATAGCGATACAGGCCTTCCTCAAAACAGAAGAACAATCTCAAATAAACAATTTGACCCACCAGCTGAATGAACTACAAAAAGAAGAACAAAAAACACAAAAGGCAGCAGAAGGAAGGAAATTATGAAGATTAGGGAGGGAATAAAAAAAAATACAGATTAAAAAGACCATAGGAAAAAATCAATCAAACCAAAAGCTGTTTTTTTGAAAAAGTAAATAAATCAACAAAGCTCTGGCCAAACTCAAGAAGAAGAAAAAAGAGAGAGCACATATTAACAAAATAAGACAGGATAATGGAGAAATTACAACAAATAAAATAGAAATACAGAATATCACATGAGAATATTATGAAAAACTATATGGAACCAAATTGGATAACCTAGAGATGGACAAGTTTCTGGAAACATACTGTCCACCAAGACTGAATCAAGAAGAAACTGACCACTTGAACAAACCAATAACTAGAAATGGAATCAAAATAGTAATAGAAAACTTCCCTACAAATGAAAGTCTAGGACCAGACGGCTTCACTGGGGAATTCTACCAAACATACAAAGAAGAACTCATACCAGTCCTTCTCAAACTCTTCCAGAAGATTGAAAAGGAGCGAATACTCCCAAACTCATTCTATGAAGCCCCCATCACCCTGATACCAAAACCGGGTAAAGACACTACAAAAAAAGAGAATTATAGGCCAATATCACTGATGAAAACAGATGCCAAAATCCTTCACAAAATATTAGCCAATAGAATCCAACAACACATAAAAAAGATTATACATCATGACCAAGTGGGTTTCATCCCAGGGACATAAGGGTGGTTCAATATACGCAAATCAATCAATGTAATACATCACATCAACAAGAGAAAGGACAAAAACCACAAGATCATCTCAATAGATGCAGAAAAAGCATTTGATAAAATTCAACACCCATTTATGATAAAAACTCTCACCAAAGTGGGTATACAGGGAACACATCTCAACATAATCAACGCTATATATGACAAACCTACAGCCAGCATAGTAATCAATGGTGAAAAACTCAAAAGCTTCCCACTAAAATCTGGGACATGACAAGAATGCCCACTATCACCACTCCTATTCAACATAATCTTGGAAGTCCTAGCCACAGCAATCAGACAAGAGAGAAATAAAAGGGATCCAAATTGGAAAAGAAAAGGTAAAAGTGTCACTATATGCAGATGATATGTTACTATATATAGAAAACCCTAAAAGGTCCACACAAAAGCTACTAGAGCTGATTGAAGAATTCAGCAAGATAGCAGGTTACAAGATTAATGTTCCAAAATCAGTGGCATTTCTTTACACTAATGATGAGTCAACAAAAAAAGAAAGTAAAAAACAATCCCCTTTAAAATAGCACCCAAAGTAATAAAATACCTAGGAATAAATCTAACCAAGGAGGTGAAAGAAGTATACACAGAAAACTATAAACCATTGATGAAGGAAATTAAAGAAGACTTTAAAAAATGGAAAGATAGTCCATGCTCTTGGATTGGAAGAATCAATATTGTTAAAATGGTCACACTATCCAAGGCAACCTACAGGTTTAATGTAATCCCTATCAAATTACCCAGGACATATTTCACAGAACTAGAACAAATTATAATAAAATTTATATGGAACCATCAAAGACCTAGAATAGCCAGAGCATTACTGAAGAGAAAGAAAGAGGCTGGAGGAATAACTCTCCCAGACTTCAGACAATACTATAGAGCTACTGTCATCAAGACAGCATGGTATTGGTACCAAAACAGACATATAGACCAATGGAACAGAATAGAGAGCCCAGAAATGAACCCACAAACTTTTGGTCAACTAATCTTCTACAAAGGAGGCAGGAATATACAATGGAATAAAGACAGTCTCTTCAGCAAATGGTGTTGGGAAAACTGGACAGCAGCATGGAAAACATTGAAGCTAGAACACTCCCTTACACCATACACAAAAATCAACTCAAAATGGATTAAAGACTTAAACATAAGACAAGATACAATAAACCTCCTAGAGGGAAGTATAATCAAAACATTATCTGACATACATTTAAAAAATTTTCTCCTAGAAGAAATAAAAGCAAGAATAAACAAATGGGACCTAATGAAACTTACAAGCTTCTGCACAGCAAAGGAAACCATAAGTAAAACAAAAAGACAACCTACAGAATGGGAGAAAATTTTTGCAAGTGAAACCAACAGAGGGTTGATCTCCAGAATATATAAGCAGCTGATACGACTTAATAAGAAACAACCAAACAACCCAATCCAAAAATGGCCAAAAGACCTAAACAAGCAATTCTCCAAGGAAGACATACAAATGATCAAAAGGCACATGAAAAAATACTCAATATCATTAATTATCAGAGAAATGCAAATCAAAACTACAATGAGGTATTACCTCACACCAGTCAGAATGGCCATCATTCAAAAATCCACAAATGACAAATGCTGGAGAGGCTGTGGATAAAGGGGAACCCTCCTACACTGCTGGTGGGAATGCAGTTTGGTGCAGCCACTATGGAAAACAGTATGGAGATTGCTCAAAAGACTAGGAAATAGACTTAGCGTATGACTCAGGAATCCCACTCCTGGGCTTGTATCCAGAAGGAAATCTACTTCAGGATGACACCTGCACCGCAATGTTCATAACAGCACTATTTACAATAGCCAAGACATGGAAACAGCCTAAATGTCCATCAACAGATGACTGAATAAAGAAGAAGTGGTATATTTATACAATAGAATAATACACAGCCATAAAAACCGAGAACATAACACCATTTGCAGCAACATGGATGTTCCTGGAGAATGTCATTCTAAGTGAAGTAAGCCAGAAAGAGATAGAGAAATACCATATGAGATCACTCTTATGTGGAATCTAAAAAACAAAAACAAAACATAAATACAAAACAGAAATAGACTCATAGAGAATACAAACTTGTGGTTGCCAAGGGGGCAGAGGTTGGGAAGGGATAGACGGGTTTTCAAAATTGTAGAATAGATAAAGAAGATTCTACTGTATAACACAGGGAAATATACACAAGATCTTATGGTAGCTCACAGAGAAAAAAATGTGACAATGAATATATATACATTCATGTATAACTGAAAAATTGTGCTGTACACTGAAATTTGACACAACATTGTAAAATGATTATAAATCAATAAAAAATGTTAAAAAATAATTTTAAAAGAGAATGTATAACTCAAGGCTGTTGCATTGCAATGATGTAATTTATGAAAACGTTGTGCTTTAAGGAAGGCGGAAGTATTTATAGATTTACAGGTATCTTGTGAAAAAGCTGAGATGATCTTATTAGTCTGTGCATTTCCTTTTGTTAAGGGGCCTGGTAATTTAGTATGAGATCGTATATAAGTTATGAAGCAAGGGTGCTCTCTTTTCATTAGTAACACCTTGATTGCCAAAAAGTACTGTAAATGTATCTTTGAGGAGGATTTTGGTAGAATAACAGTGATTAAAAGGGGTACCACATTAGCAACATAAAGAGAATCAGTAATAATATTTAAAGGAATATTTTTATGTTGTCGAAGGGCTAATTTTATAGCGGCCAATTTCCAAATTTGAGTACTTTATGTTTTTTGGAATAATGTGTGTACCATTTGTTGTCATCATGTCATGTTATAGATGCCTTTGTTGTTTTTTTATATCCATCTATAAAGACAGTTAAGGCTTTGGCCAATGGCGTCTCTGATAAAACAGTAGGAAAGCTAAGAGGCACTTGTATGCAAAATTGTAATAGAGGATGAGAGAAGTTTTTTAAAGTTATCTGTCCTAAATAATATGCTAGAGATAATTAAATGTCTTCATTAGTAGAGAACCATGTATGAAATTGAGAAGATGTACAAGGAAGATTTATGTTGTGAGGGTTTGACCCTAGTAATTGCAGACATAGTGTTCGTTCTTTATTAATTAAATCAGTAAAGGCATGAAAAATGGTGTGTAGAACATTGTGAAAGGAATGAGATAAGTATATCCATTTTAAAAAGTAAATTTGTGAATCCTTCTCTTGTGCCAAAAGGCCTGTAGGTGTTTGTGGTGTATTAATAATAAGAAGCAATATTGGAATGTCTGTTTGTATTCTATTTAGGAATTTTTTTTTATGGCCGAATTAATGCATTGTTACAGCTTCAGGTGTTATTGTTTGTAGGGAAGTAGGATTTTTGTCTCCTTTTAATAAAGAAAATAGATGGTGTAAACAATAAGCAGGAATGCCTAAAAGTGATTGAATCCAATTAATATGCCCTAATAACTGTTGTATAAGTGTCATGGTCTGTTTGATATTTATTTTTGGTAATTGAGGTCTAATAGTTTATGTGTCAATATTCATACCCAGAAAATCCCAGGGAGTACTATTTTGAACTTTATCTTGAGTAATAAGTAAGCATTTAGATTTCAAAAGAAAAGTATAGCAAGTAATATAATTCAATTAGAGTATCAGGGGATTTAGCTGCAAGCAAAATGTCATGAACGTAATGGAAAATAAAGGCATGTGGAAATTGTTGTCTTATAGGGCAGAGAAGTTTTTTAATTAGTTGTTGGCAAATGGTTGGAGTATTTTTTATTCCCTGGGGCAGAAACTTTCATTGGTATCATTGAGGAACTTCCTGGTTATTGTATACAGGTATAGTAAAGGCAAATTTTCTTTGTTATCATCATGCAAAGGTAATGAGAAAAAACAACCCTTTATATCTATGATCAGTAAAGGCCAGGAGTCTGGAATTAACGAAGGGTTGGGTAACCCTCTTTGCAAGGGTCCCATTGGCTGTATGATAGCATTAATGGCTCTAAGATCTTGTAGTAGATGCTATTTACTTGATTTTTTTTTTTTTTTGATAACAAAAACAGGAGTGTTTCAAGGACTAGCAGAAGACTCTATATGACCCAACAACAATTGTTCCTTGACCAGTTTTTGTAATGCCTTAAGTTTTTCTTTAGGATGGGGCCACTGTTCCACTCAAACAGGCTGTGTTTGGGTCCGCATTAGGGCAAAGGGAGGAACACTGTGGGTGAGCTCAGTGGCCCCTATTAAAAAGTGTCTATTTTTAAAGATAAATTCCATTGAGTTAGTAAATTTCTTCCCCATAAGGAGTAAGGAATTGGTAATATAAGGGGAGTCACCATAGCCATTTTGGTTTTAGGGCCCTTGACTTTTAAGACATTGCAGCTAATCTCAGGGGTCATAATACCTCTTATTCCCTGGACAGCCATGTGAGTTTTTTGTTTAAGTCAATTTATAGGCCATTGCGAGGAAGAAATTATGGTTTTATTAGCCCCTGTGTCTATTAATCCCTGAAAAGCATGCCCTTGAATGGTTACAGTAAAAGTGAGCCTTCCATGAGTTAATGATTGTATCCAGAAGGCCTGTTGTCCAGAATGTCCAAAACCTTGCTGGCCTCCTTGTTCTTTAAAATATTGGGGTTTTATATAATGAATTAAAATTAGCTGAGCAATACATGTATATGCTGTTGTAATGTAATAAGAGGAGGAACGGATCATAACCTTAATTTCTCCTGTGTAATAATTGTCTATTATCCCAGGGGGAACAGTAAGTCCTTTTAAACCAGTGCTACATCGTTCCAATAATAGACCAAAATAAGAAGAGGGTAAGAGACCCCATATTCTAGTGGGAAGAAGGTAAGTTTTTTCAACATCATTTAAAATTTTATCACTGACAGTCACCAGATCTATCCCAGTGTTCCCGGGGAAGCCTGAAATGAGATAGAGGACTGACAGGTGCTGTGGTCGTTGTTGTTGTTGACCATTGTTCCCCACATTTGTTTTCTGGGGGCACTGGGGAGAGTGCCCTATTTTGAGTTTCCTGATGGCTCCATTTTTGTAGCCAGAGCATTACCATAACCAAGGGCAATGCTTGGCAAATTGCTAACAATAAATTTTGTATATCCATCAGAGAAACTGAAACTGAAATAGCTTTTAAGAGCTGTTGCAAATTTTTTAAATATAACCTTTGTTGCACGGTCGGTTGCTGACCCATGATAAGTCATAGCCGGCCTGATCGGCTGAAAAGAAAACTCCCCCAAATACTCACATGTATGAAATGCCGCTGAGTTGATATCCCATCAGGGTCACCAAATATTGGCGTCACAATATCAATGTACACATACACGCCATATGCAGAGAGAGCTGGTGGTTACTCTAAAAGTTTATTAAACTACACAGGCTTATAAAGCAAAAGATAACAATATGGAAAATGTTTAACTATGGTATGACATTTTATGACTCTCTAGATGCACAGATTGTTTTAAGGTCAGGATCTTAAGATCCTTTGATATTTTTGATAGATTACATTCTTCATGGAGTAAGTGAACCTTACATCTTATCAGGGCAGATCATATAGGAAAATAGCTGCTTAACAACATTCTTCCTGACTCAGGCAGCTGTGCCTGTCCTAGGTTGCCCCCCTCTGGGGATCTTACCCGTCATTGGCTAACCAGCCTTCTCGCCTCTCAGTCTGCAGCCTTTTATAAGTTGTTTATCATTCCAGCCCAACGCTCATTCCTTTCTTCACACAATCGGGGGGGGGGGGGGCTACAGCATAGTTTTATTTCTTCCTTTACAACCTGTGTGCCTTTAATTTATCTTTTTAACATTATTATACTGGCAGCAGCTTATATGATATTGACTAGGACTCGTGAGAGAAGACATCCTTCATTTGTTAACTCAAGCAAAACAGTCTCAGCTTTTCACCATTAAATATATCAAGTGAAAGTATTTTAAAATACCCTTTGTAGGTTGAAGAAGATTGCTCAAAATTTTCATCATGAATAGAAGTTGAATTCTGTCATATGCTTGTCCTGCATCAATTGATGTCATGATGAGGCTTTTCTTTTGTCTGCTAATAATGTGCATTATGTTGATTGGTTTTCAAAATTGAACTATCTGTGAACTTCTTAGACAACTCCTGGTTTAATATTGTCTTAATATAGTCTTGGATTCAGTTTGCTTATATTTTCTTGAAGTATTTGCATTTATATTCATGAAAGATATTTGTCTATAGTTGTTTTAACACCTTTATTGTGGTATGATTCCTATTCAGTAAACAATACATATTGCAGATGTACAGTTTGATGAATTTTGATAGATGTATACACTAATGAAACCACTACCACAATCAAGAAAGCTAACATTTCCATCACTCCTCAAGAGGTGCAAATTTCAAATTCCTAACATATCCCTTCCCAAACTCTTTATCCTCTGATAACCACAAATTTGTTCACTATGTCTGGGAGCCTGTTTCTGTTTTGTAGATGAGTTCACTTGGATCTTTTAAGATTCCACATATAAGCGATATCATATGGCATTTTTCTTTCTCTTTTAGGTATACTTCACTTAGAATGATGATCTCCAGGTCCAATCATGCTGCTACAAATGGCATCATTTTAGTATTCCACTGTGTGTGTGTGTGTGTGTGTGTGTGTGTGTGTGTGTGTGTGTGTGTGTGTTTGTGTGTGTGTGTTTGTGTGTGTGTATACCACATTGTCTTTACCCAGCCATCTGTTGATGTACATTTGGGTTATTTCTATGTCTTGTCTATTGTAAATAGTGCTGCTGTGAACTTTGGGGGTGCATGCATCTTTTCAACTTATATTTTCCTCCAGATATACGCCCATGATTGGGAATGCTGGATGATATGGCAAGTCTATTTTTAGTTTTTTGGCCACTCCCCATACTGTCCTCCATAGTGGCTGCACCAATTTACATTCCCACCAACAGTGTAAGAAGGTTCCTTTTTCTCCACACCCTCTCCAGCATTTATCATTGGCGGACTTTTTAATGATGGTCATTCTGACAGATGTGAAGTGATATTTCATGCAATTTTGATTTGCATTTCTATAACAGTTAGTGATATTGAGCATCATTTCACGGGCTTCTTGGCCATCTTGATGTCTTCTTTGGGGAAATAATTACTTAGGTCCACTGTCCATTTTTTGATTGAGTTGCTTGTTGTTTTTTTTGTTTTGTTTTGTTTTGGTTTTTTTTGATATTAAATTGTATGTGCTGTTTCTATATTTTGGAAATTAGTCCCTTGCCAATCACATCATTTGCAAATATTTTCTCCCATTCTGTAGATAGTCTTTTCATTTTATTCATGGTATGCTTAGCTGTGTAAAAGATTTTAAGTTTAATCAGATCCCTTTTATTTTTGCTTTCATTTCCATTACTCTAGGAGCTGGTTATAAAAAAATTATTGCTGTGATTTATGTCAAAGAGATTCCCCCTAAGTTTTCCTCTAGAAGTTTTACAGTATGTGGTCTTACATTTAGGTCTTTAATACATTTTGAGTTTACTTTTTTACATGGTGTTAGAGAATTTTCTAACTTCAGTCTTTTATAGGTAGCTGCCTAGTTTTCTCAGCACAACTTGTTGAAGAGACTGTCTTTTCTCCACTGTATGTTCCCACCCCCTTTGTCATAGATTGACTATAGGTGTGAGGGTTTGTTTCTGGACTCTCTATGCTTTTCCATTGAACTATGTGTCTGTTTCTGTGCTAGTACCATACTGTTTTGATTTCTATAGCTTTGTAGTATAATCTGAAGTCAGGGAGGGTGATTCTCCCAGCTCCATTCTCTTATTTAATTACTGTTTTGGCTATTTTGGGTCTTTTGGGTTTCCATACAATTTTTAACTTTTTGCTCCAGCTCTGTGAAAAATATCATTAGTAATTTGATAGACATTGCATTGAATCTGTATATTTCCTTGGGTAGTATGGCCATTTTAACAATATTTATTTTTCCAATCAATGAACATGGTATATCTTTCCATTTCTTTGTTGTTGTTGTTGTTTACATTTTTATTGAGTTATAGTCATTTTACAATGTTGTGTCAAATTCCAGTAGAATATAATTTTTCAGTTATACATGAACATACATATATTCATTGTCACATTATATTTTTTGCTGTCAGCTACCACAAGATCTTGCATATATTTCCCTGTGCTATACAGTATAATCTTGTTTATCTATTCTACATTTTGAAATCCCAGTCTGTCCCTTCCCACCCCCTGCCCCCTTGGCAACCACAAGTTTGTATTCTATGTCTATGAGTATGTTTCTGTCTTGTATTTATTTATTTATTTAGATTCCACATATTAGTGATCTTATACAGCATTTTTCTTTCTCTTTCTGGCTTACTTCACTTAGAATGATATTCTCCAGGAACATCTGTGTTGCTGCAAATGGCATTATGTTGTCAGTTTTTATGGCTGAATAGTATTCCATTGTATAGATATACCACAGCTTCTTTATCCAGTCAACTGTTGATGGACATTTAGGCTGTTTCCATGTCTTGGCTATTGTAAATAGTGCTGCTTTTTGCATTTCTTATGTCATCTTCAATTTCTTTCATCAGTGCCTTATAGTTTTCAGAGTACAGGTCCTTTGTCAACTTGGTTAGGTTTACCCCTAGTTATTTTGTAATTTTGGGTGCAATGGTACATGGTATTATTTCATTAATTTCTCTTTTTTTATTATTTTTCAGTATTATTAGGTAGAATTGCTACCATTTGACTGCACATATATAGTGTATTGAATGAAAATAAATACACACATTATACTGCAAATATTTTTAAAATTTACATGTATGTATTGTTCATTATTGCTAAGAAGATTTAGAGCTTTAGCTTTTTAAACTTACATAGTTGTCAAAGGAATAAAGCCAGCCACAAAATAAGAATTAATTCAAAAATATACATACACCCTGTTATTGACAGCAACAGTATTTTTATAATTGCCAATTATAATTACCAAGATATGGAAGCACCATAAATGCACATCAATAATTAAAGAAGATGCAGTATATATATATGTGTGTGTATGTGTGTGTATAATATAATGTATTACAACTCACCCATAAGAAAGAAAGGCATTTTGCCATTTGCAGCCCTTCATTCACTTTTTTTTTTCCACTTCAAAAACCAGAATTTTATAACTGGCATAAACATTTCCATTGCATCAAAAATACCTAGAAATAATCTTAACCAAGGAGGTTTCCTATACTCTGAAAATTGTAAAACATTAATGAAAGAAATTGAAGATGATACAAAGAAATGGAAAGATATCTTATGGTCTTGGACTGGAAGGATCAACAATATCAAGATGGCTCTACTACCCAAAGCAATCTACAGATTCAATGCAACCTCTGTCAAAGTACTCACAACATTTTTCATAGAACTAGAACAAACAATTCCAAAATATATATGGAACCATATAGACCCCAAACTGTGAATGCAATCTTTTGTAGGTCTTTTTTTTTCTCTTTCTTCTTTGTTTTCTCTTTTCTTATGATTTGATGTCTAGAGAAGTTTCTTTAACATTTATTGTAAAGCTGGTTTGGTAGTGCTGAATTCTTTTAGGTTTTCTGTATCTGTGAGCCTTTTGAATTCTCCATCAAATCTGAATGAAAGCTTCGCTGGATAGAGTATTCTTGGTTGTAGGTTTCTCCTTTTCATCACTTTACATATATCTTTCCACTCTCTTCTGCCCTGTAGAGTTTCTGCTGAAAAATCAGCTGATAACCTTATAGGAGTTCCCTTGCATGTGATTTGCTGCTTTTCTCTTGTTGATTTTAATATTTTCTCCTTCTCCTTAATTTTTGTCAGTTCAATTACTATGTTCCTTTGTGTGTTCCTCTTTGAGTTGATCTTGCATGGAATTCTCTGTGTTTCCTGGACTCAGGTGACATTTTATTTTTCTCCCAAGTTGGAGATGTTTTTGGTTAGTATCTCTTCACAAAATTTCTCAGGTTCTTTCTCCCTCTTGCCTTTCTGGTACTCCTATAATGTGAGTATTAGTGTGCTTCATGTTGTTCCAGAGTTCTCTTAAATAATTTCCTTCTTCTATTTTGTTGCCAGTATATAGAAATGCCACTAACTTCTGTATATTAATTTTGTATTCTGCAACTTTACCAGATTCATCAATGAGCTCTAGTTTTCTGGTTGCTTCTTTAGGGTTTTCTATGTATAGTATCATGTCATCAAAAAACAGTGATAGTTTTATTTATTCTTTTCTGATCTGGATTCCCTTTATTTCTATTTCTTCTCTGATTTCCATGGCTAGGGCTTCCAAAACTATGTTTAATTAAAGTGGTTAGAGTGGGCATTCTTGTCTTGTTTCTGATCTTAGAGGAAATGCTTTCAGATTTTCATCATTATGTATGATGTTAGCTGTGTATTTTTCATATATGGCTTTTATTATATTGAGGTATCTTTCATCTGCACCCACTTTCTGGATAGTTTTTATCATAAATGGATGTTGAGTTTTATCAAAAGCTTTTTCTGCATCTATTGAGATGAGCATATACTTTTTATTCTTCAGTTTCTTAATGTGGTTTATCACATTGATTGATTTGCAGATATTGAAAAATTTTGCATCTGAGGGTTAAATCTCACTTGATCCTTGTGTATGATCCTTTTAATACTTTGTTGGAGTCCGTCCATTTGCTATTTTTTTGAATATTTTTGCATCTATAGTCATAAGTCATACTGGCCTATAATTTTCTTTTATATTATATCTTTCTGGTTTTGGTATCAGGGTGATGGGGCCTCATAGAATGAGTTCAGAAGTGTTTCTTCCTCTGTAATTTTTTGGAATACTTTTGGAAGGATAGGTGTTAACTCTTCTGTAAATGTTTGGTAGAATCCACCTGTGAAGCAATCTAGTCTTGGACCTTTAGTTGTTTGGAGTATTTAAATTACTGACAAGATTTCAGTACTGGTAATTCTCTACTCATATTTTCTATATCTTTCTGACTCAGTCTTGGAAAATTGTACATTTCTAAGTAATTGTCCATTTCTCCTTGGTTGTCCTTTCTGTTGGCACTTGGTTGCTCATAGTAGCCTCCTATTATCCCTTGTATTTCTATGATGTCAATTGTGACATCTCTTTTTTATTTTTTATTTTATTAATTTGGGCCCTCTCCCTTTTTTCTTGATGAGTCTAACTAGAGGTTTATCCATTTTATTCATGTGTTCAACAAACCCACTTTTAGTTTCATTGATTTTTAAAATTTGTTTCTTTTTCTTTCTTTCTTTCTTTCTTTTTTTTTTTTTTTTGTCTTTATTTCATTTATTTCTGCTCTGAATTTTATGATTTCTTTTCTCCCACTAACTTTGGGTTTTGTTTGTTCTTCTTTCTCTAGCTGCTTTAGATGCAAGTTTTGGGTTGTTTACTTGAGGTTTTCTTGTTTTCTGAGGTAGGCTTGTATTGCTGTAATCTTGCTTCTTAGAAATGCTTTTCCTGCATCACAGAAGTTTCGGTTTGTTGTGTTTTCATTTTCATTTGTCTCAAAGTATTTTTCAATTTTCTCTTTGATTTCTTCAGTGATCTATTAGTTGTTTAGTAGCACATTGTTTAACCTCCACCTATTTGCAGTTTTGCATTTTTTTTCTTGTAGTTGATTTCTGACCTTATAGCCTTGTGATCAGAAAAGATGCCTGGCATAATTTGAATTTTCTTAAGTTTACTGAGGCTTGCTTAGTGATCCAATATGTGATTTATTCTGGAGTTAATTCCATGTACATTTGAAAAGAATGTGTATTCTGTTTTCAGATAGAATGCTTTTAGATAATCAGTTAAGTTCATCTTGTCTAATGTGTAATTTAGGTCCTGTATTTCCTTATTGATGTTCTGTCTAGATGTCCATTGATGTAAGTGGGGTGTTAAGGTTCCTCACTATTATTTTGTTATTGTCAATTTCTCCTTTTAGATCTGTTAACAATTGCCTTATATACTGAGGTGTTCCTATGTTGGGTGCATATATATTTACAATTGTTATATCATCTTAAATTATATACATAAATGTTTATTCATTCTGCTGTAAAGTTCTGTGGGTTTTGACATATGCATGTCATGTACCTGGTTTTAAGTGTCATACAGGTTGTTTCACCAAGCTAAGAAATCCTCTAAGCTTCACCTAAGAAACCAATCCCTTCCCCTTGATTTCTGAACTCCTTGCAACCACTGATTTGTTTATAATATATATAGTTTTGCTTTTTTCAGAAAGTCATATAACTAGAATCATACATTATGTAGCCTTTTCAGATGGGTTTCTTTTATTTAGTGATATTCATTAAAGATTTATCCATGTATTTTCATGTCTTGATGGCTCATTCTATTATTCAGTAACATTCCATTGTATGGATATACCACAGTTTGCTTATCCATTCATGTACTCAAGGACATCTTGGTTACTTTTAGTTTTTGGCAGCATTGTGTAAAGCAGTTGTAAACATTTATGTGTTGAAATTTATATGTATATAACTTTGAAATAATTAAATACCCAAGACTGCATTTGCTGGATTTTATGTAAAACTTTGTAAAACACTGCTAAATTGCTTTCCAAAGTGGCCCTACAATTTTCCATTCCCAGTAGCATTGCATGAAAGTTCCTGTTACTCTGCATCCTCACCAATAATTGGTACTGTCAGTTTATGGTTTAGCCATTTTCAAAGATGTGTAGAGTTAAATTATTGTTTTATTTATTTTCAATCTTCTAATAACAAATGGTGTTGAACATCTATTTCATGCTTATTTACTGTCTGAAAATCTTCAGTAGTTATCTGTTCAGATCCCTTGTCCATTTTTAATCAGATTATTTTCTTATTGTTGAATGTTAAAAGTTCTTTGTATATTTTGAATAATATATATATATATATTACATATATATAAAATGTATATTCTATTGTTCAGTAAAGCATTCTGTAATTGTCAATTGTACCTTTATAGTTAATGGTGATGTTCAGTTCTTCCACATACTTGCTGGATTTATTTTTCCTAGTTGAATCCAATACTAATAAAGGAGTGTTGAAGTCTCTAATTATATTTGTAGATTTGTTTATTTCTCCTTAACTCTGCCCTCTTTATTCTATGCATTTGAAACTCTTTTGGTAGGTATATATGCATTTAGGAATTTGCATCTTCTTGGTAAACTGATAAGTTTATCATTATATAATGTTCTTTATTCTCAGTAATTTTCATTGCCTTGAAGTAATCTTTGTATTAATATATCCTCTTTAGGATTATTTTGTTTAGTGACTGCATGCTATATCATTTTTCATTCTTTTACTTGTAATCAATGATATTATATTTGAAACTGGTTTCTTATAAACCACATAGGGCTTGATTATATTTTATTTATTTATTTGGATGTTTCTTTTACTCTGACAATTTTACTATGTATTATTGTGTTAAAAATACATAAAGTTTTCCTCTTATTTTAAGTGTACAGTATGAAAGTGTTAACCAAATGCACATTGTTATGTAACTGATCTCTAGAAGTTTTTCATCCTAGTAAACTCAAAATTTATATCCAATAGAAAGCTAATGTTCAGCTCTTGACAACCACCATTCTTTCTTTTTCTAAGAGTATGACTGCTCTAGGTACTTCTTATAAATGGAAACTTACCATATTTGCTGTGAGAGCCTGTCTTTTAATTGGTGAATTTAGGTCATTTCAACTTAATGTAATTATTGAATCATTGAATTTAGATTTACCATTTTATTCTGTGATTTATGAGTTTTTTCTCTGTTTTCCTTTGTTTCTTCAAGTTCAGCCTTCATTTAAGTTACTTGAATATTTATATTATTGGCTTTATTGACTAAGTGTGCTTTTTAGTATGTCTGTATGAATTGATTTTTGATGGTTCCTTTGAAAATTACAGTTTACATATTTAAATTTTCATAGTTAAATAGAAATTAGTACTTTTCTTCTTAAGTGGAATTTTGTCTTACAACCATATGAATCCCTTTACCCCCTTTATATTATAGTTGTATTATATATTATGTCTATATGCATTAAAAAACTGCAGATAGTGTTATTATCAGTTTTTTGCTTTAAATCATCAAATATATTTTAAAGAACTTAAAAGAATAACCTATTATACATATCATGACATTTACCATTTCTCTTGCTTACTATCCCTAAGGTACTAGTATCTTCTGGTATCATTTTCCTTCTATCTGAAAAACTTCCTTTAGCAATTTCTTTTCAGCAAGTCTGCTGGCAACAAATTCTTTCAGTTTTCTTTCATCTGAGAACACTTTCATTTCACCTTCATTCCTAAGATCCTCTTTACTAAATAGAGATTTTCAGCTGACAGTTCTTTTCTTTCCGCAATTGAAAAAATCATGACACCCCTTCTGTATTTTCTGGTTAATCATTCAAATTGTTCTTCTCCTACAGATAATGTGCCTTTTTTCTGATTATTTCAATAGTTTTCTTTGTCTTTAGTTTCAGTATTTTGATTATGATTGGTCTAAGCACGGAATATCTTTGAGTTCATCCTGTTTATGGTTTGTTCAAATTCTTGAATCTATAGGTTTATGTGGTTTGCCAAACTAAGGGAATTTACAGATGTTATAAGTTGAAATATATTTTTTTGGCACTGAATTTGTTCTGCTGTCTTTCTGGGACTCTGATGACAAGAGCATTAAATCTTTTGTTACTTTTTTTGCAGGTTCCTGCGGCTCTGTTAATTTTTTTGTATATTTTTTCCAAGTTAAATAATTTCTATTGATCTATTTTCAGTTTCACTGACAATTTCATCTGTTATGTTCTTTATGATTTTGAGCTCACTTGGTGAATTTTATAATTAAGTTTTATACTTTTCAGTTCTAATATTTCTATTTTATTCTTTCTATACCTCATTTCTGAGTCCTTCTATCCTTATGTTAATTTTAGAAGTGCTTGCAATTTCTTGTTAGAATATTTTAAATAACTTATTTAAAATCTTTGTCAGATAATTCTAACAATTCTGCCATATCAATGTTGATGTTTGTTGATTGTTTTTTCCCATAAGAATTGAGATTCTCCTGTTTTCTCATATGCTGAGTAATTCTGTACTGATGTATCATGATTTCAGACACTGAGGTTTTATTTTTTTAATCCTTTGAATACTGTTGGTATGTTTATTTTGGAAACAAATTTACTTGGTTAAATTCAGGCCACAAGTTTCATCCCATCTTCTCTCAGCAATGGGTTCAATGTAAATTCAGTTTGAAAACATTTGCAGAGCTATTCAAACTTGTCCCACAAGTGCATATCCAGTGGTAATCTGGGTTCTGGCCAGAATTCTTTCTGGCAATTAAGTTTTCCAAGCCTTTATTACACTGACTAGTATCAGATTCAGTCATGAACACACAGTTTTGGATTAAATTTTCTTAGATTATTTACAGACTTAATGAAATTTTTTCATGATGTCTCCCCTCATAATCTCTCCAGTACATTTCATGTCCCTAGAGTGTTTCATTTAGGTTCTATATTTAGAAACATAGGGTCTTAGTTATTCCATGCTGCTCACTTTTGTGACCAAGAGGCAACAGGACCAGAGGATAAAAATCAGGGTAAAGTTACCACAGATTTTGTAGAACTTTAAATTTTCTTTCCATTTCTCCTGCTATTATTCACTTATTCACTTTGCAGAGTCTTCTAATAGATGCTGTATCCATTCTGTCTCAGAGCTGCTTTCAGTTGTATAGCCAGGTTGGAACATATTTTCTCCAACTTACTTGGAAGTGACTCCTAAAATTATTTATTTCCTTTTTATTCCTTCACATCACCTACATCCAATCTTGGCCCACTAGTCTCTGAATACTTCTGGTGTTAACTAATTTACTTTCTTACCCATTCAATGCCCAGTACTCAGTCATATGTTATTAAATGATATTAATGCCTTTAATTTTGTAACTGCTTTACCTAGTCTCACTCCAAGTTCAAAGGGCAGACTCAATGAGATTTGGGGAGTAGGGAAATGCTTGATAACTACTTTATTATGTTGGTTAATTAGAACATCAACAAGGTAATTAAGCAATATTTTATGATTTCCCATAGGCATGTAGGTTTCACAGAAAACATTTTCAAATTGAAGTAAGTATTAGAAAGTGTTAATTTGTTAAATTAATTAACAAATTAATTGCCTGCTAATTTATCCCCACTAGAGTGACTGGCAAGCTAGAAAACATTTTTTTTTCTTTCTAACTTAAGCTCAAGTAGACAGAGAATTTGTAGCTCCTTACTCCTGGTGTTCAAGGATGACAAGGGTCCTATGTAGTAGCCCTGGAAAATCTCTGAAAATGTTCTATCACAGTTTCCACTAACTAGTTTTGCTCATGGCTCTCAAAGTCAGTTGACATACAAAGTAGGCAAATATAAATAAACTTACTCTTTCCCCTCTCTTCTGTCTTCATTCTTTCTATCTCCACTTCCTACAAACATCTAAATATTATTAAGCCCCTCTCTTGAGCCTACTTTCTGCTAGATTGATTTAATTATACTCCAGTTTGTTTCTAAACAGCTTATTATTTCCTCAGGTTAATTTCCCTCACTGCTAGTCTTCTTGAAAGACTGACATACTCTTCTGGGAAGAGAAGCAGAATAATGTCAAAGGAAGGAAATACTTCATTGGTTCTCAGTGTGGTCCCTATACCAGTAGCAATACAGCACCTAGTAACTTGTTATAAAGGCAAATTCTTGAGTCCCACCTCTAGAATAAGAAACTCTTCAAGTGCAGTCCACAATCTGTGTTTTAACAAGCCTTCTAGGTGATACTTATGTATGCAAAACTTGGGAACCATTGTAAACAGGGAGTTAATAATTCCCTGGCACTGGCTGAATGAGAGGGAAGAATGTGGTCCACATGTGGATTGCTTGTCAAATTGTAGGACCGAACTGGTTATTCCATGCTTGGAATTAGAGTTGTCACAAGCACCCTGAGTGGGTGTGTGAAGTGAGGGGAGGGAAAGCAAAGTATAAATGATGGGCAAGATGGCCTGACAGTGCCAAAAGTGTCCATTCCATCTCTGCCTTCTCCATCTGGTGGCCTGCATAGTAATCTCTCCAGCTACTATAAACACTTTGGCAATTATTCCCAGTGGCATTCTTCTAATAAAAACCCACTCAGTTTTCCTCAAGGGTTTTTTCTCCTGCAGTAGCCCTGGAAGCACTAGACAAACACATTTTTAATGACCAGAATTCACAAATATGGCATTATCCTCCTCTCCATGTATTATTTCAGTAACCCACTGAGACTTCCTGGCTGGCTTTTTGCAGCTCTTAACATTGCATAAGTTTTGATTCAGCCAAAATGAGTTTTGTTATTATGATACAGTTATTTATGTATTATAAAATAATTGGAAATCTGAATCATTATGTCTTGTGATGGACACAGAATTATATGCTGCACTAGAATCTATAATTGAACAAAGTTAGTCCTTCTTTACAAAGCATTCCTCCAAATCACTGTAATCATCAAGAGAAAAAAGGAAATGGTAATTGGCTAAACAAAACTTCTATTATAAGAAAAATTATTTCTTCAGAGAAATGTTGAGCAAGTAGAATGTATGTTCATGACAATACACTGAAATTGATCTTAGTAATCCTACATTGGCATTTCCATCTAAACATTATGAAAATAAAAGAATATAAATGCATATATATATATATATTTAAAAGACACTGCAATTTATTATCAATAGAAACACTAGCCCCGTAAAAATTTGGGATATTTTCTGAAAGTTTCTTCAACATTATCAAACAAGAGATAGAATTATTTGAACATTTAGAATCAGAGGAAAATTTCTGTAGTTAGCTTATAAGTTTCTATGCACTGTTCCTGCCATTAGAGTAGCAGGAAGACTTTTACAATAGTTAATTTTTTTCACAAAAATATACTCACAATTCAAAGATTATAGTTGACCCTTGACTAATGCAGGGGGTAGGAGTATTGATACTCCTTGCAGTCAAAATTCTGTGTATAACTTATAGTTGGTCCTCTATATACTTGGTTCTTCCATATGTGTGGTCCCACTTTGGTAGACTCAACCAACATTAGATCATTTAGTACTGTAGTATTTAAAACTAAAAAAAAAAAAAAAAATCCCTAAATAAGTGGTCTCATGCAGTTAAAATCCACATTGCTCAAGGTTTGACTGTATAATGCTTTGTTTTAGAAGATTGTCTTTTTAAATAACAAACTTTCATTTCAGTTTTTGTAAGTTCTTTATATTTTGAGAAAAATTATGTATATGCTCATAATTTATAGTAATATCTCCAGCTTGTTTTATCTTTTTTTCACTTCTCTTTTTTTGGGGCTGTGATTTACACTTAATAAAAAGCACAGTTAGTAAGTTTAAAATTTGTTTAGTTTGACAAATATATACACCTATGTAACCACCAGCTTAATTAAGATAAACAGCATTTCTGCAACTGTTCCCTTCTCTCTTATCCCAGGTACTGCCTTGCATCTAGAGAGAAAATTCACTGTTTTGGTTTTCATTATCATATATTAATCTTGCCTGCTTTCAAATTTCATATAAATAGAATTATATAATATGTACTCTTTATGTCTAGCTTCTTTAACTCTGCATTTTTTGAGGTTTTTCTGTTATTGTATGTTAGAAGTTGATTTCATTTTATTACTATGCAACAATTATTTTCCGTGATGACTAATGATTTTGCCCATTTTTTCATATATTTATTGACATTAATTATTTTACATTGAAGTATTGATACAAAACTGTCCACCATTTCTTTATTGGGCTGAGTAACTTCTTACTGAATTATCAATGTTCTTTATATATTTTGAATATAAGTTCTATATCAGATATGTGTGTTGGAAATATTTTCACAAAGTCTGTGGCTTATCTATATTTTCTTAAGAATTATTTGAAACAGACTTAAAACAACAAAGATTTATTATTTGTCAATTCTGTGTTTTTGAAATCTTGGTGATTTTTCTGGTGGTCTTGCCTATGATCACTTATATGAATTAACTGGAAATGGAACACACAAAACAACCTACTCACCTGTCAAGAAGTGGATGCTATCATTGCATATGCCACGAGGATGCCTCTTCTCTTCTAGTAAGCTCATTTGAACTTCTGCACAACTTGGAGGCCTCGCAATTCTAAGATTGAAAGCAGAAGGTGTGGTACTTCTTAAGTCCCATTATCGAAAGAAATGTCATATTTGTTGTGTTGCATTCCATATTTACTCCTTTTATGATTCTTTCTTCCCTCCTGATATTTCAAGTTTCCTTCTGGTGTCATTTCCCTTCTGCCTGAAGACCTTCCTTTGGCAATATTTAAGAGCATTTCTACTGGCAACAAAATCTCTTAGTTTTCCTTCATCTGAGAATGTCTTGATTTCACATTTGTTCTAAAAGGACAGCTTTGATGGACATAGAAATCTGGAGTAATATTTTTTTTCTTTCATTGCTTTAAAAATGTGCCACTTCTTTCTGGGTTCTATGGTATCAATTGACATATCTACTGTTCTTCCTTGTTAAGTAGTTCACCTTTCCTCTTTTAATATTTTTTAGTTTTCCTTTATCTTTAGTTCTCAGAATTTTCTTTCTGGTCTGTCTTGGTATGCATTTCTGTTTGGGGTTCACTCAGCTTTTTGCACCTATAAGCTTATGTCCTTTGCCAATGTGGGGTGTTTTTAGCCATTATTTCTTTGAAAACTATTTCAGCCTCACATTTTTCTCTTCTCCTTTTGAAACTCTGCTGATACAAATGTTAAATGTTTTGTTACTTTCCTACAAGTGAGTCCCTGTGATTCTATTAATTTCTTTCAGTCTACTTTCTCTCTGTTGTTTAGATTGGGTTATTTTTACTGGTCTGCCCTGTCTTCAAGTTCAGGTATGATTTGCTCTGTGATTGTAACTCTGAATTTTGCTCATTGGCCTCTCTGGTGATTTTTTATATTGGTTAATGTATTTTTCAGTTCTATAATTTCTATTTGATTTTTATATTCTCCATTTCTTTACTTAGATTTTCTATGATAGATTAGAAAATCACTATTTAGATTAATTGATTCAGTAAAGGTCATCAGGAGATGCTAAAATTAATGGATAAATGCTTGAGGAATCAGGGTGTATACATAGTCTCAAATTTTTGCCCCAGAAAACAGAGATTAATTACTTATTAATTGATAAAGTACTTATATATATCAGATAATAAATAAAACTAATTATTGATTAACTTTAAAGTGGAGCAACTTAGCTGACATCATCTTAGCCAAGTGATAAAAGTTAACATCATCATTAAGAGACAGATTAATATTATGGGTCTTTGCTAGGTTGCACTGAAAAGACCACAGGTTGACTTCTCTAGTATTCTAGCCAAAAGTCCATATGATTAATCTGATCATACAAAAATATAAAACAAACCTAAAACAAGGGAAATTATATGAAATGACTGACTAGAACTCTAAAAATATTAACATCATAAAATATAATGAAATATTAGGGAAATCATTCCAAATTAAAGATTACTAAAAACATATGACAAGTAGATCAATATATGATCCTGAATTGGATCCTGGACTGGAAATGCAAGGGAGAAAATAGAAGTTCATTTTTGTTTGTTTTACTTGTGCTTATTTATTTTGTTTTGCCATAAAGAACATGGTTTGGAAATCAGAAAATTTGAATGGGTCCTTGGATGGTGGTTTTGTGTGAATACTAATGATGGTGGTGTATTATGAGTACTAATGATGTCTTGATTTTAATGATGTGCTGTTATAGGGGAGTGTATTAGTCTCCTAGTACCATCATAATTTACTGTCAAAATATTACAGACTTGGTGCCTTAAACACCAGAATTATTTTCAGAGGAAATGCTTCATTTTAATTCCTCTCACAACCCCCCAAAAAGGATAAGTCCCAACCCCTCCCTCACCTAGATGCGGCCCCTCCACCAGTACCTTCACAAAACACTGATTTCCTTCCAGAGCTAAAATGAACATCCAGTCACCAATTACCACTGTTCTCTGCCCTGCCCACCTCCCCATCTGCCTATATATCCACCTGCTCTGCAAACTTAGACAACTTTTTTCCCACCCCCCCCCAAATGTTGTTCCCCAAGGTCATGTGGCTTGTTTGGCTTACATTCTATGGGCACCATTTTAAAAACTTAGTCCCCAGTTGGTTCCCCCATCCTCCTATGCATCATCATTCTGCAGAGCTTCTTGGCCTCATTTCTGTGTTTGGGAGACCAAGTTTCCAAGCTCTCTCCTGCTCCCTGAATTCCCCTTGGGGCTCTGTTCCTCAGCTTTTACTTAAGGATGTAGATGTTGACTGAGGCCAAACATGCCGTGATTCTGGGGAGAGAAAAGGGAAGCTAATTCAGAATGGACAGGAGAGGAGACAAAGGGAAAGGGGGAGAGAGTAGGGGGCAGGGGAGAAGGAGGAAGGGAGGGGTTTGGAAGGAAGCTGGACACAGTGGTATGACTGAAGGATGGACCCTCCCACCTCAGCCCCAGAAACACAAGGGAGCCAGAGCTGAAGACCAGAACCCCCTACCACACAAAGCCCCTGCCTGGCTAGCTGTTCTGGGTCCCCTGGCTTTGAGCCTTATACACTTAGATGAGCAGCTTCTTGACATACTGGATTTCTTGCTCCACCGACTCAGCCCTCTCCCTCAGCTGCCGGCTCCCTGCCTCCAGCATCTGGCACTTGCACTCAAGTGTCTAGCCCTCTACTTGCTTCCTCCGCTGGTACCTCAGAGCCACTGACTTGTTCTGGTCCCTTGTCTTTTGCTTGAGGTCCTCATGGGCAGTGGCAGGATTGGGGTAGGGGGCCAGGCGAGAGGGTGGAAGAGGAGGTTGTGGTGTGAGGGCAGGGGCCCCAACCCCGAGTCCCCTGGCCTGGCCTTGCTGCAGCAGTAGATGGCTAGCAAGTTGAGGGTATCCAGGGCAGGGGGCAGAAGGAGGTCAAAGGTGGGGAAGGGGATGGGCAATGGGAGGGGTTGCTGCTGCTGCTGGCATTGGGGGTGGTGGTGGAGGTGGGGAGAAGGGTTGGAGGAGGTGAGCATCAAGGAAGAAGTCTTCTATCTGCTCAAGTTCCTTCTTGAGGAAGGAGGCCAAAGCTTCCAGATTGGGTGGGGGAGGGGAAGATGTGGGGAGGGCACCTGAGGGTAAGAGGTGCTCCAGAGAATGGACTTAGTCATTGAATTCCTCCCAGAGTTACTTTTCTATCACAAATCAAACCTGGCTTTCTGAAGATGGATCAAATTAAAAATGATACGTTTTTCCATTGGGCTATTTATCTGTTCTTGCACAAACTGCCCAATTTTTTAACACTGAAGTCTTGACTCTTGCATATTCTTTAACTTTATGGTAACTTGTCAAGATTATCTTGGCCATTCTTGGTACTTTTAACTTCTATACAAATTTTAGAATAAGCTTACTAATTTCCATTAAAAAATACCTGCTGGGATTTTTATTACAACTGCATTGAATCTGTAGATCAATTTAAGAAGAATTGACATCTTTACAATGTTGAGTTTTTTCAATATGTAATTTTAGTGTGTTCTGCCTTGCTAATTGAAATAGTCTTTTATTTCAATAATGTGTTGTAGTTTTCTGTGTAGAGGTTTCATGTGTCTTTTACAGATTTATCACTAGCTATTTGATGTATTTTGATGAGACTATAACTAGTACTATTTAAATTTGTTAATTTTTAATTTTTGTTGTTACATGTAGAAATACAATTGGTTTCTGTATGTTATGTATCTGGCAACTTTAGTAAATTCATTCTTAGATTTTCTTTATAAACAATAATATCATCTGTGGTGTTGAGAGTTTTATTTGTTTATTTCTGATTTTATATACTTTTCTTTTCTTGATTTATTACAGTGAGTGAGACCTTCATTATAACATTAAATAAAAGTAGTAATTGTCTCTGTCCTAATCTCAGGGGGAAGATTTCAGTATCTCATCATCACATCTGATGCTTCCTTGAGATTTTTGTTGCTGCTGTTACTGTATATAAGATTAAGGAAATTTGGCTTTGTTCCTATTTTACTAAGAGTTTCTCTTTTATAATAAAAAGGTGCTAAATTTTATGAAATTCTTTCCCCACATTTGCTATAGTTATGTAATTTCCTGCTCTTCTTTCTTAACATAGTAAATTATATGGTTGACTTGGAATCTTAAATCCACCTTTTACTATTGGACAAAGCTAACTCGTATTAATTTTTTAAAATATGCCATATTTGATATGCTAATATTTTATTTGAGGCTTAAGGTATCTATATTTATTAGACTGATTATTTCCTAATTTTTTGGTAATGTCCTTGTGAAGTCTGTTAATAAGAGTATGATAAGAATTATTTATGGTCAGAATGTGATCAATTTTGGTAGATGTTCCATGTGCAGTACAGGATAAAACTACTCTCTGTTGAAAAACTACTACTCTATTTATTGAAAAGAATAAAATACCTAGGAATAAAATTAGCAAAGGAGGTAAAAGAGCTTTATATTTAAAACTATAGGACATTAATGAAAGAAACTGCAGGCACAAGTAAACAAAAAGTTATTTTGTGTCCATGGATTAGAAAATTAATATTGTTAAAATGTCCATAGTACCCAAAGCAATCTACATACTCAATGCAAACCCCCTCAAAATTCCAATGGCATTTTTCACAGAAATAGGACAAATAAATTTCTAAAATTTGTATGGAACCATGAAAGACCTTGATGAGCCAAAGCAGTCTTGAGAAAGAAGAACAAAGCTGGAGGCATCATGAACCTTGATTTCAAACTATATTACAAAGAAATATTAATCAAGACAGTATGGAAAGCAACCTACTGAATGAGAGAAAATAATTGCAAATCATATAACTGATAAGGTGTTAATATCAAAAATATATGAAGAACTCCTACAACTCAGTAACAACAACAACAAAATTCCCAAATAATCTAATTTAAAATAAGCAGAAGATATGAAGATACATTTTGCCAAAGAATACATACAATTGACCAACAGGTACATGAAAAATGCTCAACATCTCTAATCATCAGGGAAATGAAAATCATAACCACAGTGAGAAAACATCTCACACCTTTCAGAGTGGCTTTTATCAAAAATACAGTGACAAGTATAGGCAATGATGTGGAAAAAAGGGAACACTAACGTGCTGTTGATGGGAATGTAAATTGATACAACTACTATAAAAAACAGTATGGAGATTTCTCAGAAAAATAAAACTAGAATTACAATATGATCCAGCAATCCTATTTCTATGTATATTTTTCAAAGAATTAAAATCAGTATCTGGAAGAGGTATCTGCATGCCCATGCTCATTGCAGCAGAATTCATAACACCCAAGATGTAGAAACCTCCTAAATGCTCATCTACAGAACAATGAATAAAGAATATGAGATATAAAGTACATATGTATGTATAATATACATATATATATATATTTCAGCCATGAAAAAAATGAAAACTTGCCATTTGCCACAACATGAATTGACCCTAAAGAAATTATCCTAAGAAAAGTTATATAGAGATCTTACTTAAATGTGTAATCTAAAATTTAAAAAAGAAGAAGAAAAACCAAGCTTATAAATATGGAGTGGTGGTTGCCAGAAGCAGAGGGTAGGGTTGTAAGTGAAAAGGCTGAAAGGAGTCAAAAGTACAAATTTCCAATTATAAAATAAATAAGTCATGGGGATTTAATGTACAGCATGGTGTTTATAGTTAGTAGTGCTGCAATGAATATTTCAAAGTTGCTAACAAACATATCTAAAGTTCTTATCACAAGAAAGATAATTCTGTAACTATGTATGTATGATAATGGCAATCATTTCACAATATATACAAATATCAAATTATTACATTGTACACCTGAAACTAAGGTGATTTATACCTCAGTAAAAATTAAATTAAAATGATAAAAAGAACCAAAGTATAGGATTATAAGCAGAAGAGCATTTGAAAAAATTCAACACCCTTTCAGGATAAAAATCCTAACAAATTGAGATAGACGCAATGTACCTCAATGTGATAAACCATATGTTACAAACTCACAGCTAATATCAAACTCAACACTGAAAGTTTAAAAGCTTTTCTCTAGGACCAGGAATAGAAAATGTACCCACTTTCAAGTCTCCTATTTAATGTAGTCCTGGACGTTTCAACCAGAGCAATCAGGCAGAAAAATAAATGAGTCATCCAAATCAGAAAATAAGAGGGAAAACTTTCTCTGTTTCCTGACGATATGATCTTGTCCATAGAAAATCATAAATACTCAATCCAAAGCCTTTTAAACTAATCAATAAATTCAGTAGTGTTTCAAGATACAAAGATAACATACAAAAATTAGTTTTGTCTCAGCACTAAGCACTAAAATTGAATTATCTGAAAAGATATAAAGAAAGTAATGCACTTTACATATCATTAAACATAAAAAAAGTGACAAATTTAACCAAGGAAGTGAAAGCTCTGTATATTGAAACCTAGAAGACTTTGATAACAGAAGTCAAAGAAGATATAAACAAATGGAATGATATCCCATTTTTCTATGTATATTTTATATTGTAAATATCCCTATTACCCAAAGTTATCTGTAGATTCATTGTACTCCCTATGAAAATTTCAGTAGC
Source organism: Camelus bactrianus (assembly GCF_048773025.1). Classification (NCBI taxonomy): domain Eukaryota; kingdom Metazoa; phylum Chordata; class Mammalia; order Artiodactyla; family Camelidae; genus Camelus; species Camelus bactrianus. The sequence goes on along the minus strand of NC_133549.1, from coordinate 424,169 downwards.
ATTTTTCACAGAAATAGAAAAAAAAAAGTTCTAAAATGTATATGGTTCTACAAAAGATCCTTAGTAGCTAAAGCAACTTGATGACAAAGAAAGTGAGAGGCATCACACTTCATGATTTCCAACTGTATTGCAAAGCCATAGTATTTAAACAGCATAGGACTGGCATTAAAAGAGATACATAGAATGATGGGATTTAATCAAGAATCCAGAAATAAACTCATGTATTTCCAGTCAACTAATATCTGAGGAGCCAAAAGAGCTCAGTGGAGAATTGATAGTTTCTGCAATAAATAATGTTGGGAAAAGTCAATATCTACATACTAAGGGATGATATTTCACCCTTATCTACACCATACACAAAAATAAATTCAAAATCATTTAAGGACTTAAACATAAAACCTGATACCACAAAAGTTTTAGAAGAAAACATAGGGCAAAAGCTCTTTGACATTGGCCTTAGCAATGTGGTAGATTTCTGGAATATGACATAAAGCAAAAGCAACAAAGCAAAAATCAAAAAGTGAGACTACACAAAATTAAAAAGCTTCTTGCACAACAAAAGAAACAAAATGAAAGGTAACATAGGAATGAGAAAAACTATATGTAAACCACCTCTCTGATAAAGGATTAATCTCCAAACCTTATAAGGAACTCATACAGCCTATAAGCCAAAACAAACAATCCAATTTAAAAATAGGCAAAGGAATTGAATATATATTTCTCCAAAGTAGTACTAAAAATGCAAACAGGTATGTGAGAAGGTACTTAATATCACCAATCATCAGTGAAATGCAAATCAAAATCACAGTGAGATACCACCACACACTTGTTGGAATGGTTATTATTAAAAAGACAAGAAATTGCAAGTGTTGTTGAGGATGTAGAGAAAAGGGAATCCTTGTGTACTGTTGGTGGGAATGTAAATTGGCACAACCACTATGGAAAACAGTATGGAAGTTCCTCAAAAAATTATTTAGAACTACCATATGATCCAGCAATCTTATTTCTAGGTGTATGTCCAATGGAAATAAAATCACTTAGTCTAAAAGATGCCTGCACCACTATGTTCATTGCAGCATTATTTACAGTAGTGAAATACGGAAACAACATGTTGACCAGCAGATGAATCAATAAAAGTATGTTGTATACATGTACAATGGAATAGTATTCAACCATTAAAAATGTATCCTGCCATGATGACAATATAGATGGAACTTGAGTGAATTATGGTAAGTGAAATAAGTCAGAGAGAGAAAGACAAACACAGCATGATATCAATTATATGTGCAATTTAAAAAACCCACCAAAGCAAAAAAGAATTCATAGATAAGAAAACAGAAAACAGATGGGTGGTTGCCAGAAGTATGGTGTGTTAGAAGGGTAGGTACAATGGATGAAGGTAGTCAAAAAATGCAAATGTAGTTATAAAATAAACAGACTTGGAAATGTATTGTATAGCATGGTAACCATTAAACAAAAAGAAAAAAGATGTGATATGATGTGATGTGATGTGGTATGTGTGTGTGTGCGTGTGTCTGGAATGGAATGGAATACAATTTAGCCTTTAAAAAGGAGGAAATTCTGCTATTTTAATGATATGAATGGATATTGAGGACATTTTTCTAAGTAAACTCAGAGAAACACAAATATTGTGCATTACAACTTACGTGTGGAATCTGAAAACACTGAATTCATAGAAAGAGAGAGTGAAATGGTGATTGTCAGTGGATGAGGAATGAGGAAAATGAGTAGAGGTTGGTCAAATGATACAAAGTTTTCATTATAAGATGAATAAGTTCTGAGGCTCTAAGATACAGCATGGTGACTGTAGTTTAAAAAAAAACTTCATTGCACACTTGAAAGTTGCTATTTACCATAATGACAAATGGTAATCATGTGAAATGAAGGATATGTTAACTAATCTTATTGTGAAATACATTTTGTAATATATATGCATATCAAATTATGACTTTGTGTACCTTAAACTTACACATGATATGTCAATGGCATCTAAGCAAAGCTAGGGGGAAAAGACAATACTCTGCTTCATTAACTCTTTTCATACCTTTTGTGAGAGTGCTTAAAAATTATATTGTTTCTCCTTTAAGTAAAGAACTGGCATGTACCAAAAGAAAGCATCACAGCCACTATGGACCCTATGTCACTGCAGCAATAGAGGTATAGAAATTAAGAGTACAGAGAACACCATCTGATAGAAGGTCATAAAGTCACAAACATGAAGGATATGGCTAGAGTGCTTATGGGAGAGCAGTGGAAGATGATTGAAAAACCCAGATGCTGAAGTTCTTAGAGCTGCCTTAAACCTAGAACCACTCTCCACCTTCAGTGTCCATGAGGACCAGGCCTGTTGTTCTTATTTCAGAATTTCTATGAATGAGAAGCCACTTGTGAAATTAAACCCCCTATTGATGGAGGTTATTTAGATTCCCATTCTTTTCAAAATAAACAGTCAAACTGGGTATAAGAAGAAAGCAGAGCTAAACCCATCCAGCTCCTCTATTTTTGGCTGGATATGTCTTTTCCCATCTCAGATATGATGCAAAAGGTGAGGCAAGCTTCCATAGAAGCCAGCCTTCTGAAGATATAGCAAATCTTGACCTGGTGGTGTGCTTCTCAATAAGTCTGACACAGGCGCCCCCACTATGCCTGCACTGACTCTTTCTTTCTCTGTCTTATGATTAGTCCAATCTCCCAAATAAGGGAGATGCAGATAGCTACCCCCACCCAAAGTTGAGCTTTCCAGACATATTAGGAGATTGAGGGAAAAAATGCAGTATATCTCCTCTTGTTCTTGTGAATTATTTTCAAGAGTTTGTCTTTAAGCAGTGACAAGTGCTGAATAAGAAGACAGAACCTGATTGTGTTACAGTTCTGGGGAATATCTCCCCCACAACTGTACAAACAGCTTTGATCTCCCTGAGATCCCTAGAGTTACATGTGTGGAAAGAAGATCAATCTGGTTTATTGACTTTTAGGAATCTTACAAACTGACTTCATGACATTCACCAATACAGTGCTACTGGGTGAGGTGATGTCTCAAGCCCAGACAAAAGGATCATGTTTCCTAAAAGGGAATTATATCAGTTACTTTTCTCTCTCCATTGCACATCTTTCATCTTCTCTTCATAGGTCCCCCTCCCACAGCAGTAAAACTTCATGTCTTGTAACAAGCTGTGAGGGTGTTATCAGGAGATATGTAAACTTATAAATGTGAACTTTGTCCCCATTTGTCCCCCCATCTGATTTGAGGTGTTCTTCTATGCTATATGTAAAATCTTGACCTTGCAAAACAACATTTACCATTCCATGGTGGGGAGGTCCTGAGATAAATATGCTCAGGAATCTTGGTGCTAGAGACACCACTTAGAACCACTGATGCTCTCTCAAACAGCCGGAATGTTCACACATCAGAGATAAGCATGAAAAACCCTACCAAGAAATTAATAGAAATTGAAGGATCCAGAACCTTACAAAATTGCTTCATTTCTGATATTTACAGATAGCTTTTTCCACTTCTTCCTGTCCCACCCACATTATTCAACTTTACTGATCATCCTATAGTGGAAGGTTTGTTGAAAAATACTTATTTTTTCCATCTATGAATGAAAAAGAAAATAAAGAAATCTAGATATGATAATTACCCTATATTTTCAGCTTCCCCTCCTGGTCCCAAGTTGGAAGATACCTACACTAATATGCTTTTTCTTACATGGATATATGGTATTAGTTATAATATTAATGAGCCCTCTGGATCAGAACTGCTGTGTTTTCAGTCCCCATTGGGAATGTTGGCTTATTTTAATGGATATTCCAGGAAAGGACAGTTTGATATTATAACAAGGTCACCCTCAGACTGGGGTTCAGTCTGTTGACAGTGCTTTTGCCCATCCCAACCCCCATTTCCTGTTCAATACATCATCCCCTAGTTCCTCTCCAACAATACCATAGACAGTAGGATTTACCTTTCTTTAGTCTTTACATAGCTTTTTTACTCAGGGATAAGATTTTAGAAATCAAAACTGTTCTATGAACAGATCATATCAACCAAGTACATTTTAAACAAACAAACAAACAAAATCATTATCCAGATCCTAATATTAGTGTAGTCTAATTTTTTTTCAAAACTGGCTCAGAGACAGAGTGGTAAATGTAACAATATTCTGCAGAGAATAAATCCACACAATGATGTTTGATTTACTCGTCTATGTTTAGATAATCACAAATACAGTTTTACAAACTATCCCTTTCTTTGCTCTAACTGCCAATTAAATCCTCAAACCATAAGGAATACTTAGAAACCTCAAAGATAAGTTGAGACTCAAGGTATCATTAAAAGTATAAAAATAGTGATTATTGGAGGAATATGAAGACATTATCCAGAAAAGAAATACATATACCAAGGAAAATTTGAAACATTTCTTAGTCACCACTCCTTAAGCTAGATGTATAGTATAGTTAGTTTACTCATTTCTGTCTAAGGTTCTCCTTTGTAAGCCTTTTCATCCAACCACATGCTAGACCACTCTCTTCCCACCTCCACACCATCATGTTGGCATTGGGACTTTTTGGGTGGGATAGGTGTTTCTGCAGCATGAGGCTGGCACTGAACACAATTTAAACAACCACACACAAATGAGTCTTTTTCTGGGCATTATTTGTGAAGTCTCAATTTGTTCCAGTCTCTACAATTCATCTCCTATTATTCTTTATTTCCCCCACCTTCTAACTGAAAATAGGGCAATGAGGGCCAGGTTTGGTCTGACATGGATGGAAAACAGTGTTTAGATAGACAGGTGTTACAAAATTGATTTTGTTCATTTGTGGGAAGGTGGGACTCAGTCAACACTCATGAAAATTTCTATGACATTTGCTTTGACTTGATATGATCAAGATAGGTGAGGGAAGATTTAGGCAGAACAGATTTCCAGACAGCTACCATATACCCCAGTGTTTCCTGCAAATACACTTTGGGAGTTTGTTCTCTTTCCTTGGCTTTTGATGGGAAGCCAGATGCCACAATAAATAAGCCAGTTTTACTATAGCAGCCCACCTGGTGTACCCAGGGAGAGAAACAGACTTCCAAGGCAGTGGTTGCTATGGCAATAGCTTTTCCACTATAAACGTCATATCTCTTCCTTCTTGTTCTGCTCTAGAAGTAATCTAGGGATCCACTTTACAGATTCTTTTATAGAAAGGTAAGCCAGGTTAGAGATGTCACAGAAACTACCTAGTGTTCCTATTTTTTCCCTGAAAAGAAAGAACTGTGTGTTTTCTTTTTCAAGAAGACTGGACACAGGAGCAATAAAAATATTCTTCAGACAAATATATCTTATGAAAAAAATTAAAATGTTGGTGGAGGCTTGAATAAAAGTTGAGAAAGGAAGGTAGATTTCCTCCCATCTTCTTCCTCAGAAACCATATTTTCCAAAGCCCTGAGGAAAGCCTAAATATAATCCAGAATTTTTTTCTTGACAAAAATGTTCTCTTAACCTCTGTGCTCTTATTTCAATGTACATATCACATGTAGGAAGTTGGAGCCTGGACTTTTACTCAGCATCATTAGCAACATTCCAATTGGGATTTTAGGAACCCATGGGAAATTGTCATATAATTTCTTTGAAAAATCTTGGCTGATTTTCAAATCTTGATTTTTTTTCTATCTTGAAAACACTGGAAATCTGGGCCAGCATTACCACAAACAATGGAAAGATAAAATGGTTGTGCCAGTAATTGGCTCTCAACAGAGATCAATTAGCTGTCCCTCTGGCACCAGCCCTGTCTTTACTTTCTAACTCTGGTCCCTTCAGCTCCTAATGAGGTTTGAGAGCCTGTGCTCTCTGCCCACTGACTGGGTACATCCTGCTCAGTGACCACAGACTTTTAGGAAAACTATTACAGAGGCCTTAGGACTATATGTTTGGAGAGTCTCATCATTGATGCAGTGGAACAAGGATGCTTAGAAACATAGAAAGGTGAGGATATAATGGAGGATGGAGTGCAATTGAAGGTGTCTTGGAGCAGATGTGCCCAAGACAGTGGTGTACTTCTGCCGAAGGAGACTTGCCTCAGCAGCTCCCAGGGCTGGACTCAGAAGAAACTGTCTGCTCCCGTTAGCTAGTGTGTAGGTGGAGGACAACACTGTTGCACGTTAGGTGAGTTGTTACCAACTGAGGTGAGCAGAGACAGAACTTTCATCAGAATCTTAAGTAGTCCCAGAATCAAGCTTTAACCCAGAATTGAGGGCAGCAAAATGTGGTTGTTTTATTACATTTGCTCTTTTTCTAGGCTTCAGTGGTCAAGGCTTCCATGTAGCCTTTCTCTATGAAAAATTCAGGGTCATTGAAAGAGAGTTTGGCCAGCCAGGAACACCAAGAACATGCAATACATCTTCACCCGACTCTGGAACAACAGGTTATGACAAATATGTTTCCTTTCCCTCTCCTTCCCCTCAGTGCAGAGAAAGCTGTTGACTTCTTGGAAGAGAATGACTGCAAGAGGAGGGAGCCCTGTCCCCACTGAGATCACTCTGGTGTGCCTGGGCCAGGGCAGTGGTAACTTGGTGGACCTCCTGTTGTCACTGAAACAGAAGCATCATCCCCTCCAGGCTGACCTGGGGACAGTGCCACTCTAGAGGGAGCAGCTTGGTTTCATGAGCATCACTTCTGAGAACTTAGTCCATGGCAGGTTAGAAAGGAAGACATTCCATACTGCAGACTTTCACCTTAGTACTGAGATGCTAGAGCCAAACACCATCATAAGAGAAGTAATTTATTGAGGAGACTGAAGAGAGAAAGAGAATGTTCACTGAGCATTGATGTAAAAGTGAATTGTGAACTCTATGTTCCCAGGTTACTTTCCTAAATGGGCTGATCCTGTGAACCACTGTCACTCCCCATCTCCCTTACCTGAGAGCATGGAGCCTCAGAAGACTGGAGTAAATGCTGGGTTTACAACTTACACTATATTGTGGAACAACTCCCAACATCCCTGGTCTCCAGACTCTTCTCTAAATTGGTTATAGAAAACTAGAACTATAAACTTTCATTTAAGATTGAGAGAACTATTCTCGGATTGCTTAGCTATGCATATATGAATCATTTCCATTCTGAAAGAAATCAAACTGTTTTAACTCTAATATCATCCTTTAAGGAGCAGAAATATCCATAGCATCTATTTTAAATATTCTGTTACAGCATTTAGAAACAGCAAGGGCTTTGGATTCGAGCATAATTAGTTAAAATCCCAGCTGTGTGACATAATCCTCTGGAACTTCTCTAAGCCTCCAATTCTCCTTATGCAGAAGGGGTAGGGGCAAATTAACACTCATGATTATTGTAAAGAGTAGTAGGAACACTGATTTTCAGTGACCAGTATAATCCCAAGCATTAGTAAAGTCCACAGCAAATGGTGATGATGATGATGATGATGGTAATTGAAATTAGGATTTTTACGTATCGTGCAAAGGATTTTCAAAGTGAATATTATTATATTACTACTGTCCTAATTTATAAATTGGTAATATTTTAAAACACAGTAAAATATTTGATAAGGATACAAATGTGAACAACCCTACCTATTCATCATGCTATTTTATAATATAGCACGATTTAAATATTAAAGTTATATTTTGAGGAACACATGAGAATCATTGATATCACATGACAAGTGAATTACACGCTTTATTTTACCTAATTTTCACAAGTACATGAACAGGTAGATCCTATCATTTTCATTTTACATGGGGTGAAAATGAAGCTCACAAAGGTTAAATAATTTTGCAAAGATAACCTCTCTCTCTGAGATTAGAACTCAGTATTGAACTAGTATTGAAGTCAGGTCTTTCCTTTTCAATAATCAAATGACTGGACTACTTTACCATCTGTGAAGTCACATTCTCAGGTAGTCAGACAGTGTGATTTAATGCTCAGAGACTTTGTGCTCACTGTGATGTCTTTATTGTAGCTTAATATCTGCAGATGCTGCTGCTGTGGAAATGGGGAATGGGACAGCTGTCCAAGCATTCACTTTGGAGGGGTTTCCTGCTGTCCAGCATCTGGGAAAAGTCCTCTTCCTGGTGCACCTGCCGGCATACCTGGCGTCCACTGCAGGCAGTACACTCATAGGCACTGTCACCTGTGCTGACTCCAGACTCCAGACACCCATGTACTTTTTCCTCAGCACTTTCTCTTTCATTGAGTGTTGTTTCACAAATACTGTTATTCCTAAATTGTTGGTCATCTTTCTTTTAGGCAAACAAACAATTTCCTTTGATGCTTGTTTCATACAAGGTTTTGTATTTTTGTTTCTGGGAGCAGCAGGTTTCCTCCTCGTAGCAGTGATGTCTCTGGATCGGTACTTGGCCATTTGCAAGCCTCTGCATTACCCAACCATCATGAACATGAGAATTTGTTTCCTCCTGGTCACCACCTGCTTTGCTTTGGGCTTCAGTCTCATCACTGGTCCAGTGGTGAAGCTTTCCCAGTTATCCTTCTGTGGCCCCCATGTCATCCCTCACTTCTGTGACCTTAGCCTTGTGGTTCATCTCTCCTGTTCTGACACCAGATCTCTTGAAATGTTGTGCTTTGTCCTTGCTTTGTGTGTCCTTTTGACATCCCTCCTCATAACCATCATTTCATATAGCAACATAGTAATCACAGTCATGCAACTCCCATCAGCCAACGAGCGACAGAAGGCTTTCTCCACCTGCTCCTCTTACCTCATTGTCCTCTCTCTGATGTACGGCAGCTGTGTTTTTATATACATGAAACCAAAGGAAACAAACAGGCTGGGCTCCAACAGCAAGGCTGCCCTTGTGAACACGGTGGTGACCCCGCTGCTGAACCCTGTCACCTATACTCTATGAAACAAGCAGGTCCATCAGGCTTTGAGGGAGATGATATTCAGGATGAAAATATCAAGATAAACAACATGGCCTTGGAGTAGAAGGCTTTAGAAAACCATTTGTCTTCATTCCAGGCAATGTAGCAGTGCACAGAGTCCTAGTGGAAGATCTGTGGCAGACCTCACTTGGTCTGTTTGTACCTCCTCAGCAAATGAAGATCTCTGTTTTCTCAAGGTATTTTTCACCTTGATATGCTTGAGTATCTTCTCCCTAAATATTCCACATACTGATGACAACTGATTTTAATTGCAAAATCCTTTATTATATATTTATTCTTCCCTATGACATAAACCATGTCCTTGAAATTTCTGAAATTTTGTAATTTATACAATTTCACTAACCACTGGTCATAAACATGATTCAACAGAATTAACAACTATTTACCAAAAGGCATTTATATAATTAAATGATGGAAGATTGTGTATTGGATTGTGATTAGAAAGGAAATGATGGACATAGTAGCCAATGCTCAGGGCTAAATTCCCTCCATACCTACTCCAAGGAAATAATGTATATAGTACCCTTCATATTGGGACATATATGGTTTATATTAGATGTGCTTTTAATTGCTATTCTTGGATAGCTCAGCTACACATGTATGAGTCATTTCCATGCTGAAAGAAATCAAACTGTTTGAGCTCTCATATCATCCTTTAAAGAGCAGAAATATCCATAGCATCCCACAGCAGATCAATGCTTCTAATTTCTAAATGATTTATTCTAGCTCCCACCCCTCAGTTGCATAATGCATCCTTATATTTCGTTCTTATCCTAAAGCTGTTACTATAAAACATGTGTGTATATCAGTGGAAAGAAACGCTTATTGTATATTTGTATGATTTCTTCAAAAGACTCAAGATGATAGAATTTAAGTTATTTGTTAATCGATCTACTTCATATTACTATTGAAAATAGTTTAAAGAAAACTTTTTCCTGGTGGACTTGTGTTGTCCACTGCAAGGTTATCTTCTGATTGATAACATATTTTAAAACCATTTCCATTATCTCAGTCCTCATCCTTTGTGTGCTTTTAGCTCTTATTTCAAGGATAGATATGTTTCTGTCTCATCTTCAGAGGAAATACCTCTAGAAGATTAACAACATTTTTATTTCTTTTGTTTGTTTGGTTTTATAGCATTTTTTAATTGGTGTATAGTCAATTTACAATGCTGTGTCAATTTCTGGTGTACACCATCAGGTTTTACTCATACATATAGGTTACTACAAGATATTGAATATAGTTTCCTGTGCTTTATAGTATAAACTTGTTGTTTACTTTATATATAGTGGTTAGTATCTGCAAATTTTGAACTCCCAATTTATTCATTCCCACACCCTTTCTCCATAAGTTTGTTCTCTATGTCTGTTAGTCTGTTTCTATTTTTTAAATAAGTTCATGTGTGTCATTTTTTAAGATTCCAGAAATAAGCGATATCATATGGTATTTTTGTTTCTCTTTCTGACTTACTTTATTTAGAATGATGATCTCCAGATCCATCCATATAGCTGTAAATGGTATTTTTTTCTTTTTTATGGCTGAGTAGCATTCCATTGTTTAAAAATACCACAACTTCTTTATCCAGTCATCTGTCAAGGGACATTTAGGTTGTTTCCATATCTTGGCTATTGTAAGTGGTGCTGGTGTGGATATTGGGATGCCTCTGTCTTTTTGAATTATATTTTTCTCTGGTTATATGCCCAAGAGTGGGATTGCTAGATCATATTGTAAGTTTATTTTTTTGTCTTTTAAGGAACCTCCATACTTTCCTCCATAGTGGCTGCATTATTTTGCAGTGTAGGAGGTATTCTGTTTGTTTTTTTAACCCAAACTCTAAGGTTAGATAATCACAAATACATTTTATGAAATATGTTCTACACCATAAGTGACTCAAACTTGGCCTTGAAGGTCATATTACAAATTTCAGATTTAATTTTATTTACAATGAAAAAGTGTCAGATGCATTCTAAAAAATCACAGATGTGTTCTGATTAGCTCCATATTATGTTCATAGCTGTGGATGTTATATGAAAGAGAAATTGGAAAAAACAAGATCAAAGTAAGTAAGTGGGTACAGAGACTGTTGCAGAAATCAGGAGAAAGAGAATAATGGTTGAGGGAAGTGGTGAGGGAATCGAATACAAAGAGACCAATAGTAGACTCTGAAATATCTTGCATTGGACAAGCCCTGGGTTCTAAGCCTGGTGCTGCCTTCAACTAACTAATCAATTTCCCAAAACTCATCAGTCACCTTTTATCCACAAAATGTGGAGCTTGAGCCAGAAAATGACTCATGAGGAAAGTATCGAAATACTTCAGGATATAGAAATAATGTTCCACCCTGAGATGTGATCTACTGAAAAGTGTATTTGAGTGGTTGAGGTTTAGTATTTTATGAATAAATCAGGGAATCATGGTAAAACTATTGAAAAGATGGTGAGACTCTTCGGGTTTTAATCAAGATTTGTTTATAATTTATTATACTTAAACTAATCAAATACACTTTATATTTCCTTGAGATATTCTATGATTGAATGGTGAGCTTGATAAACAGAAAAATGAAGCCCAGAAATCCAAATTTGAATCTATGAATCCAGCATGGTCATTACCATCTGTAGGTGGTACCCAGTGAGAACAAACTCTGATATGAATATTAATGCACTAGATTATGTGGCTATAAAACACTTCATTAAGACAAATCCCCTAATTCTACATCAAAGAAACTGCCACCCATAACATCTTAAATAACTTCACTAAAGTATGATTGACATACAATAGGTGATAGATATTTAATATATATAACTTGATGTTTTTGGAGATAAGTATACACCTGTGAAATCATCATAACTATCAGTGCCATAAACTTATCTATCACCTCCAGATCTATCACCTCCAGAAGTTTCTTCTTGTCACCTTTATTTTTTTTCCATTTATGTTAAGAGTACTCAATATAAGATATTCATTCTCTCTTAGCAAAGCTTTAAGTAGACAATAGCATATTATTAATCATAGGTCATATGTTGCACAGGTCTCCAGCACATATTTACTTTGTATAACTGAATCTTTGAACCCTTTGATTAACACCTCCCTATTGTTCCTTCACACAAGCCCTGATCACCACTGTTCTCTGCTTCTGTGGATTGATTAAATTCTACATGTATGTGAAATCATGCAGTGTTGGTCTTTCTGTTTCTGGCTTATCTTACTTAGAATAATGTCTCCAGGTACATCCATGTTGTCATGACAGGATTTTCTTCTTTATAATGCTGAATAATATTCCATTGAGTGTATTTAACACATTTTCTTTATTCTTCTGTCAATGGACATTTAGTTAATTTCCATATCTAGCCATTGTCAATAATACTACAATGAGCATGTAAGTGAAGATAACTTGGAGATTCTGATTTCAATTTCTTTGTATACATATACCCAGAAATGGAATTGCTGGATCAAGTGGTAATTCATTTTTGAATTGTTTTAAGGAAACTTTATATTATTTTCCATAGTAACTGTAGGCATTTATATTTTCATCAACAGTAAACAGATGTTCCCTTTTGTCCACATCTTTGCCAATACTGCTGCTTCTTTTTTATTGATACTCATCGAAAGATGTGTGAGGTGATATCTCATTGTGTTTTGATTTGCATTTCACTTTATGATAATTACATTTTCATTAGTGATATAAAGCACAGTTTAATGGACTTGTTATCCATTCACATGTCTTCTTAGGAAAAAATGTCTATTCAGATCTTCTGATTATTTTTAAATTGGATTTTTTTTGTCATTTAGCTGTATGAGTTCTTTATATATTTTGGGTATTAACCCCTTAGCAGATATATGATTTGCAATATTTTCTCCAGTCCATAAGCTGCCTCTTCATTGTTAACTATTTCTTTTGTTATGCAGAAGCTTTTTAATTTGATGTAGTACCACTCATTTTTGCCTTTGTTCCTAGTGCTTTGGTGTCACATCCAAAAATGTGTTGCCAAGACCAATGTCATGAAGCATCCCACCTATGTTTTTGTATAGGAATTTAAAGATTTCAAATCTTATGTTTAAGTCTTTAATTCATTTTGAGTTAATTTTTGTGAGTGGTGTAAGATAAGGGTAGAATTTCTTTTTTCTGCATATGGTTATTAAGCTGTCCCAACATCATTTATTGATGCTAGATCAGATATATACAGTACATTCCATCCAAAAGCAACAGAATACATGTTCTTCTCAAGTACACAAGGAAAATTCTCAAGAATAGACCATATGTTGGGAACACAAGTCTCAATAAACTTAAGACAATTGAAATTATATCAAATATCTTTTCTAACTATAATGTTTATGAAACTAGAAATAAACTACAAGAAAAAATCTGGGAAAATCACAAATATGTGGACACAAAACAACATGCTACTGAATTGGGTCAACAAGAATTCAAAAAAGAAATCAAAATGCCTGAAAAGAAATTAAATAAAAATATGGCATACCAAAATCCATGGGATGAAAGAAAAGTAGTACTAAGAGGAAAGTTTATAGCAAAACAGGCCTAACCCAAGAAACAAGAGTTCTCAAATAAACAATCTAAACTTACACTTAAAGGAACTAGAAAAAGAACAAAAGAAGCCCAAAGTCAGTAGAAAAAAGATAATAATAAAAATAAGAGCAGAAATAAATGAAATAAAGATTGAAAAACAATAGAAAATGTCAATAAAACTAAAAGCTGATTCTTTGAAAAGATAAAGTTGACAGACCTTTAGTTAGCCTAGCCTAAGAACAAAAGAGAGAATGTGCAAAGAAATAAAATCAGAAATTAAAGAGATGCTACAGCAAATTCCACAGGAGTACAAAGGATTATAAGAATGCTACAGACAGCTGTGCGCTAGCAAATTGTGCAGCCTCAGAGAAATGGATACATGTTAGAATCATGAAAACTTCCAAGACTGAATGACAAATAGAAAATCTGAATAGACTTATCAATGTAAAGGGACTTAAAGAGCAATCAAAAACCTCCCAAAAAACATAATTCCAGGGCCATATAATTTCATTAGTAAATTCTACGCAAACATTCGAAGAAGTTTTTATCCATGAACTTCTCAAACTCTTCCAAAAATCTGAAGGGGAGGAAATGCCACCTAACTCAATTTATGAAGCCAAATTGCCCTGATACCAATAGCAGACAACACACAAAAAATAATATTACAAGCCCAAACCCCTGATGAACATAGATCAAGGGGGAGGGTATAGCTCAGTGGTAAAGCACATGCTTAGCATGCACAGAGTCCTAGGTTCAATTCCCAGTACCTCCATTAAAGTAAATAAATAAATAGACCTAATTACCTCCCCCCAAAAAACAAACAAAAGAATGAACATAAACAGAAAAATCCTGAAAGAAATATTAGCAAAATGAAAACAACAACAATATATTAAAAGGAGCATACATCATGATAAGTAGGATTTATTACAGGGATGCAAAGATAATTTGATACCCACAAATCAATGTTATTAAATCAAATTAACAAAATGAAGGATAAAAATCATATTATGATCTTAATAGATACAGAAAATTTTCTGACATGATTCAGTATCCATTTTTTTAATAAAATTCTCAATAAAATGTGTGTATAAAGAATGAACCTCAATGTACTAAGATTATATATGACAAACCCAAATACCATATATGAAAAACTAAAAACCACTCATCTAATAACAGAAACCAGACAAGGATGCCCACTCTTACTACCTTTATTCAACATAGAATTGAAAGTTCTAGCCAGAGAAATTAGGTAAGAAAAAGGCATTACAGGAAAAAGGCATCCAAATTGTATAGAAAGCAGTACAACTGTCACTATTTGCAGATGACATTATTTGACATAAAGAAAGCATTAAAGACTCCACCAAATATCTATTAGAAATAATAAATAAATATACTAAAGTTGCAGGGTACAAAATCAATATACAAAAACCTGATTCATTGCTATACACTTACAAAGAAATAGAAAGATAAATTAAGAAAACAATCCCTTTTACAATAACAAAAAAGAATACAACACCTAAGAATAAATGTAATCAAGGTGAAAGACTTGTATACTGAAAACTGTAAAACATTATTCAAAGAAATTAAAGAAGACACAAAGAAATGGAAACTTATCCTGTGCTCATGGACTGCAAGAATGAACATTACTAAAATGCCCATAATACCTAAAGCGATCTAAGTATTCAGTGCAAACCCTAACAAAGTTATAACAATAGTTTTTACAGAAATAGAGCAAAAAATAATAAATAAATAAAATTTGTATGGAACCACAAAAGACCCTGAATATCCAAAGCAATACTGAGAAAAAAAAAAATAGAGCTGGAAGTACCACATTCCTTGATGTCAAATTATACTACGAAGCAATAGCAATCAAAACGAAGTGTTATTGGAAGAAAAATAGACACTCAGAAAAATAAAACAGAATTATGAGCTCAGAAATAAGCCCAGGCATATATGGACAATTAATTTATGCAAAGGAGTGAAGAAAATACAGCGGAGAAAAGGAAGTCTCTCCAATAAAAGATATTGGGAATGCTGGACAGCCAAATGCAAAAGAATGAAACTAGACCACTATCTTATACTATGCATAAAAACTAATTGAAAATTAATTTGAAAGGCTTGCATGTAAGACCTGAAACCATAACTCTTAGAAGAATTGTAGGCAGTGTGCTCTTTATCATTGATCTTAGCAGTACCTTGGGTATGTTACCCACTCAAGGGAAACAAAACCAAAAATAAACAAATGGGACTATATTGAACTAGAAATCTTCTGCTCAGCAAAGGAAAACTATCAACAAACCAAAATACAACATACTGAATGAGAGAATATATTTGCAAATCATATATCTGGTAAGGGGTTAATGGCCAAAATATATATTTAATTCATACTACTCAACAACAACAACAAAAACCCCATATAACTCAATTAAAAATGGGCACAGGATCTGAATAGACATTTTTTTCCAAAGAAGCCATACAGGTGGCCAATAGGCACTTGAAAAGATGCTCAACATCACTAATCATTAGAAAAGTGCAACTTTAAACCACGATGAGATATCACCTCATACTTGTCAGAATGACTGTCATCAAAAAGACCACAAATAACAAGACAAATAATGGCAAGAATATGAAGAAAAGGGAAACTTAGTACACCATTTGTGGGAATGTAAATTGATGTAGCCACTATGGAAAACAGTATGGAGATGCCTTTAAAAATTAAGAACAGAAGTACCATATGATCCAGCTATTCCTCTTCTGGGTGTTTAAATGAAGACTAGGAAAACATTAACTCAAAAAGATATGTTCATCACAGCATTATTTACAGTAGCCAAGATATGGAAACAACCTAAGTGCCCATCAGTGGATGAACGGATAGAGAATATGTGGTTGTATATAGTCGCATATTACTCAGCTATAAAAAATGAAATCTTGCCATTTTCAGCAATGTAGATGAACGTTAAGTGTATGATGCTGAAATAAGTAAGAAATATCAGAGAAAGAAATACCATATGACTTCACTAATCTGTAGAATATTAAAAAGAAACATACTGTACAATAAAAATTGACACAACATTGTAAACTAAGTATACTTCAATTAAAAAAAGAAAAGAAAAAACAAACAAAGAAATAATAAACAAAACAAAACAAGCAAAGAACAGATTGGTGGTTACCAGAAGGGTGTGGAGGTGGGGAAAGACTAAAATGGATAAAGGCTGTCAACTGTATGGTGACAGATGAAAATTAGATTTTTGGTGGTGAGGACACTATAATGTATACAGAAATTGAATATTATATATGTGTATATATATATATGCACACACATATATATGTTTACACATACATATATGTACACATATATAAAAGACAAGTTCTGAGGATGTAATGTACAAAATGATGACTATAGGTAACAATAGTGTATAATCTTACCTATTCTACACATGACTGTCAGTATCTACAAATTTTGAACTCCCAGTCTATCCTTTCCCTGTATAGCACAGGGAAATATATACAAGATCTTGTGGTAGCTCACCACGAAAAAGAATGTGACAATGAATATATGTATGTTCATGTATAACTGAAAAATTGTGCTCTACACTGGAAATTGATACATTATAAATTGATTATAATTCAATAAAAAATGTTAAAATATCAATAGTGTATTGTACATATAGAAAGGTTCTAAGAGAGAAGGTCTTAAAAATTCTCAGTACAAGGAAAAACTTGTAAATATATGAAGTAATGAATGTTAACTAATCTTATTGTGGTGATCATTTGCAATCTATACCTATATCAGTATTATTCAGCCATGAAAAGAAATGAAGTTCCGATACATGCTATAATCTTGAAAACATTATATTAAGTGAAACAAGCCAGACATAAAATGACATCTACTGTGATTTCATTTACAGGAAATATCTAGAATAGGCAAATCCATTGTCTATACAATGCTATATGTCAATTATATCGCAATAAAATTGGGAAAAACATAACCCCTAAATTTTTTTTAAAAAACCATCAATTGTACTTTTATTTATTCCTTAATTGTGTTCTTCTTTTATGTGTATTGAATTTCTTACCTACATTCTTTTCTTTTTGTCTGAAGAACTTATTTTAATATTTCTTACAGAGAATGCATGGTGGCAATGAATTCCCTCAGAATTTGTCAGAAAATTTCTTTATTTCCCTTTCATTTTTGAAGGACAGTTTTGCTGGGTATAGTTGTGTTTGGTGATAGTTTTTTTTCCCCTTTAACCTTTCAGTATATCAGTACTTCTTGTTTACAGGATTTCTAGTAAAAATACTGATATCCCATTTCCTCTATGAGTAATGTGTGTGTGCATGTTTGTGGTTTTTTTTTTTTTTTTTTTTTGCCCTGGCTTCTTTCAATATTTTCTGTTTAACATTTATTTTCTGAAGTTTTTATATGCTTAAGTGTAGATATTTTGTTTATTACTATGCTTGGTATTCTTTCCTGAATCTAAGGTTTGGTGTCTGTCACTAATTTTTATTTTAGAAACAATTGGGAAATTAAGTCATATAATTACTTTGAAAATCTTGGCAGAGAACAGCATGGGCATCTGGGAGCCAATGTCACCACAAATGGTGAAATGATAAATATAAGGCTTGTATCAGTGACTCTTGTTCTCATCAGTGACCACTTAGCTGCTCTCTGCTTCAACTTTCTGCCCTGGTCCCTTCAGCTCCTATTGAGGTTTGGGAGCCTGTGCTCTCTGCTCACTGACTGGGTACATCCTGCTTGGAGACCAAACAGTTCTGTGGGAAAACTATCACAGAGGCCTCAGACTTGTATGTCAGAAGCTGCTTGTCATTGATGTGGTGGAACAAGGATGCTTCTCCATGTGTAAAGGTGAGGATGTGCTGGAGGACCATAGTGTGAAGTAAAAGTGTATTGGAGCAGATGAGCCCATGACAGTGAGTACTTCATTAGGAGAAACCTTGTCTCAACAGCTCTCTAGGCTGAACTCAGAAGAATCTGCCTGCTCTATTAGCTGGTGTAGGAGGTGGACAACAATGTTGCATATTCAGTGGGGTTTTAGTCACAGACAGAGACAGACACAGAACTTTCATTACTTCTAAGTAGACCCAGAGTTAAGTCCCAGCCCAGAACTTGAGACAGTGAAATGTGGCAGTTTATTCTGTCTATGTCAGTGGTCAGGGATGCCAAGAAGCTTTCCTGGGGTATGAAAAATTCTGAGCTATAGAAACAGGACTTTGTCAGCCAGGGACACTGGGAACATGGGATGCATATTCACCCCATTCTGGGAACACAGGCTCTGGAAATGATTTTCCTTTCCTCTCCTCTCCCCTGAATGCAGAAAAAGCTCTCCATTTCTTGGAAGAGATTAACTGCAAGAGGAGGAAACCCTGCCCCACCCTGAGGTGACTCCTGTGTGCCTGGGTCAGGGGCAGTGGTAACTTGGAGGACCTACTGCTGGAACAGAGACAAAGGCACCTTCAGGTGGCCCTGGGGACAGTGCCACTCTGGAGTAAGCAGTTTGGTTGCATGAGCATCACTTCAGGGAACTTGGCTTATGGCAGGTGGGTGAAAAAGGCACACTCCACGCCACTGACTTTCAGCTTAGTATTGGCATGCTACACCCAAACCCAATTATAAGAGAAGTGATTTACTGAGGGGCCTGAAGAGCAGAAGGAGAAAGTTCTTGGAGCTTTGATGTAAGAATTAGTCTGCCATGTTTGGAAAATATCATTCCCAGTGGGCTAGTCCTGTGAGCTACTGTCACTCCCCATCCTTCTCACATGTCATCCTGGATCCATGGAAAAGTGAAGTAAATCCTTGATTTACAACTTACAGCATGTTGAGGAATCCCCAGTGTCTCTGGACTCCATTCTCTTCTATACAGTGATTGTGCTAAGTAAATCATCTCTAAGGCCTGTGTCATTTCATAGGTCAGAAACTCACCAAAGATATTAACTGAAGGGTAAAAAAGTTTAGATAAATAAATTTAACTCTCTTAAGGTTGAGGTATCCCAACAATGGGTTTGTTCCTATCTTAAAATATTGTGTTATAGAATTTGGAAACAGCATGGGCTTTGGATCTAGGGAGATCTAGTAATGTCTCAGCTCTGCGTTTCCCAGCTGCATCACCCACCTGAATTTGCCTCTGCAGAAGAAGTGGTGGGCAACCTATTCATTGTTACTGTGAAGAGAAATAGAAATACTGATTTTCAGTGACCTGCATAGTACCAAGCATTAGTAAAGTCCTCAGCAAATGATGATGATGATTTGAACAGAATTTGTTTCATAATTTAAAAGGGATATGCAAATGATTGTTACTACTATTACTATTATGTTTAGTTATGAACTGATAATATTGCAAAACATAATAAAATATTTTATAAATATACAAATGGCAATAACCCTATCTAATTATCACACTATACTTGAGTAGACTAATGACCCAAATGTTACAATTAGACTTTGTGAAATATTTAAGAAACATTGTATCCCATGACAAGGGAGTTACATGCTTTGTCTTACTTAATTCTCATAAGAAAATGAGCAGGTAGATTCTATCATCTTCCTTTTACATGGAAGTTCACAAAAGAACTAACTATTCAAAGATAGCCCATATATCTGGGGTTAGAACTCAGTATTAAACTAGTATTGGACTCAGTTCCTTCTAATTTAAGAACAAACTCATTGGATTACTTTGCTATCTTCCAGCTGTTTTTCAGGCAATCGAATAGCTTGATCTTGTGCTCCCTAAAACCTTTGTGCTTGTTCTAATATTTAGTTTAAGATCCGTAGATGCTGCTACTGTGGAAAGAGATGTCCATGGAAATGGGGAATGGAACAATTGTCCAAGAATTCACTTTGGAGGGGTTTCCTGCTGTCCAGCACCTGTGGAAAGTCCTCTTCCTGGTGCACCTGCTGGCATACCTGGCATCCATTGCAGGCAGTACACTCATAGTCATCATCATCTGTGCTGACTCCAAACTCCAGACACCTAAGTACCTTTTCCTCAGCCTTTTTTCCTTCATTGAATGTTGTTTCACAAGTGCTGTTATTCCAAAGTTCCTGGCCATCTTTCTGTCAGCCAAGCAAAAGATTTCCTTCCCTGCCTGTTTCATACAAGCCTTTGTCTTTTTATTTCTGGGAGCTGCAGGTTTCCTCCTCATAGCAGTGATGTCTTGGATCGGTACTTGGTCATTTGTAAGCCTCTTCATTACCCAACCGTCATGAACCTGAGGACTAGCTTCCTCCTGGTCACTGCCTGCTTTGCTTTGGGCTTCACCCTCATCACTGGTCCAGCAGTAAAGCTTTCCCAGTTATCCTTCTGTGGCCCCCATGTCATCCCTTACTTCTTCTGTGACTTCAGCCCCCTGATTCATCTCTCCTATTCTGACACCAGATCTGTTGAAATATATTTCTCCTTCCTCACTTCATTTGTCATACAGCAACATAGTAATCACAATCATGCAACTCCCTTCAGCCAATGAGCGACAGAAGGCTTTCTCCACCTGCTCCTCTTACCTCATTGTCCTCTCTTTGATATATGGCAGCTGCGTCTTTATATACATGAAACCAAAGCAAGTGAACAGGCTGGACTCCAACAGGTAGAGGGCCCTTGTGAACACAGTGGTGACCCCACTGCTAAGTCCTGTCATCTACACTCTGCAGAAGAAGCAGCTCCATCAGGCTCTGAAGGAGATGATATTCAAGATGAAAATATCAAGATTAAAAAAAAATCGCATGGCCTTGGAGTGGAAGGCTTCAGTACAACATGAGTTTTCATTTAAGCCAATGTAGCAGTCCACAGTGTTCCTGGTGGAGAGTCTGTGGCAGACCTCACATGACCTATTTACACATCCCCAGTGAAGTGGAAATCTCTGCTTTCTCAAAGCCACATTTTACCTTGTTATGCCTAACTATATTCTCAATAGGTATTCCACATACTGATGATAATTTATTTTAATTACAAAATCTTTATTTAATTTTTGTGCTTTTGATATAAATCATGCACTTGAAATTTCAAAAATTTAGTAATTTATACCCTTTATTTCACTTCTGTCTGGCCATAAACATGGTAAATAAACAACTATTTACCAAAAGGCATTTAACTAATTAAAATGATGGAAGATTGTATATCATATAATTATTATGAAGAAAATGATGGAAATTGTACCAATGCTTAGATCCACAGTGCCTCTGTGCCTAGCCTAAGGAACTAATGTCACAGCTCTCTTTGCATTAGGATATATGTGGTTTGCATTAGTGTTCTTGGCCCTGGGCTTAGCTACATATGTGCACATCACTCCCATGTTGGAGAGAAATAGAGCAGTTTTAGTTCTCAGATTATCCTCTAAGGAGAGGGAATAACCACAGCATTGCAAAACTGAACTGTATTCCTGTTTTCTAAATTATTTGTTCTAGCACCAGACCCTCAGATTCATAATATATATTTATGATTGGTTCTTATCCTAAAGTGGCTACTACAGAAGATGTGTGAATGTAGGTGACAAGTAGCACTCATTCCACATTTGTATGTTTTCTTCCAAAGACTCAGTATAATGGAATCTTGGTTATTAGCCTATCTACTTCATAATACTAATGAAATTTTTTAAATAAATCAAATATTTTTTTCCTGGTGGATTTGTGTTGTTAGCTACAAGGTTTTTGTGAAAAATGCTGCAATGAATTGATAACCTATTTTAATAGCAACATTTCCATTATCACAGTCCTTAACATTGTGTGCTTTTAGCTGGTATTTTCATAATAGACATGTAGGGTTTGTTTTTTTTTTTTCCTTTGGAGGAAATATTTCTAAAAAGATTTACACAGATTTTTTATTTTATTTTGTTTGTTTTTCAGCCCAAACTCTGAGGTCAGATAATCACAAATACTATTTATATAATACCTTCTATACGATGATTGGATCACACTTGGTCTTGAAAGTCATATTAGAGTTCAGATTTCACCTTATTGACAATTAATTATCAAACATGCTTTTAGAATCACAGATGTGTTATGATTAGCTACGTATAGTACATAGCTGTGGACAGTTATGAAAAAGAGATTGGAAAGGCCAAGAGAAAGAGGATGATGGCTTAGGGAAGTGGCAGTGGGTTGCAATACAAAGGGACCAGTAGTAGACTCTGAATCATTCTGCGCTGGACAAGACTGAGGTTTTAAGCCTGGTGCTGCCTTCTACTTATGAACTGGTCAACTTCCTAAAATATTAGTCACCTTATTTGTAAAATGTGGAAATTGGGCCAATCTCTAGAAGCCACTTGAAAATGACTCATGGGGATAGGATCAAGATATTGCAGGAACATGGACTAAAGTTCCACCCTCAGGTGAACTACCAAGAAGTGTATTGAAGTGGTTGAGATTCAGCAACTGTAAAACTAAATCAGGACATTATGGTCAAACTGCTGAAAAGAGCATACCTTTTCCCAAGGTTTTAATCAAGATTTGATTATAACTTATTGTACTTAAACTAAACAAATGCTCTTTATATTACTTTTGGATAGACTATGATTGAATGATAAATTTGATAAATATAAAAATGAGGCCCACAAATCCAAAATTGAATCTATGAATCCAGCCTGGTCATTATCAGCTATAGGTGGTACCCAGGGAGGACAAACTCTGATGTGGAGATTAATTCACTAGATTATGTTTTTGTAAACATTTTTATTCAGACAAATCCCCTGAGCTAATTCAATATCAAAGATGCTTCCAGTCATAATAGTTTAAAACAACTTTTTGGAAGTATGACTGACACACAAGAAGGTGTATATATTTAATTTATACAGCTTGATGTGTTTGGAAATAATTATATACCTGTGAAACCATCATCACTATCAATGCCATATACCTATTTAGCATCTCCAAAATTTCTTTCAGCCAGTATTATTGTTGGTTTATTTCCTTGTATTGTAAAAGCACTTAATATAAGATCAATTTTCTTAGCAAATTTTTAAGTAGACAATCAAGCATGATCAATCATATGCCTTATTGTTTTAAAGCTCTACAGAGCTTCCTTATTTTTTTTAAATAACTGAAACCTTGTACCCTTGATCAACACCTCCCTATTTTTCCTTCACCCAGCCCCTAGGTGGGATCTCATAAGTGAAATCATGCTGTTTGTTTTCCTGTGTATGGCTTATTTTACTTAAAATAATGTCCTCCAGGTACATCTAATTTGTTGCAAATTTTATTTTTAAAACCTGAATAATATTCCATCAAATGTATAGAATACATTTTCTTTACCCATCTTCTGTAGACAGACATTTAGGTTATTTCCATATCTTAGCTATTGTCAATAATAACACAATAAACAAGGAGTGCATATATATCTCTGAGATTCATATCTTAATGACTTTGTGTATATACCTAGAAATGGGACTTCTGGATCATATAGTTATTCCACTTGGAAATTTTTGAGGGAACTCTATATTGTTTTCCATAGTGGCTGCATTCATTTATTTTTCATCAACAGTATATGAAAGAATACTTTGTCCACTTCCTTGCCAAAATTTTTATCCTTTTTTAAATTATAACCATCCAAGGAGCTGTGAGGTGATATCTCATTATGGGTTTGATTTGTATATTTCTTGGTGATGTTTGCATTTTCAGTAGTGATGCTGAGCATCTTTTTAAGTACCTGTTGACCATTTGTATGCCTTCTTTGGAAAAATGCTCTTCAGTTTCTTAGTTCATTTTTGAAATTGGATTTTTTTTTACATTTAGTTGTAAGAGTTCTTCACATATTATGAATATTAACTCCTTATCAGATATATGATTTACAAATATTTTCTCCATTCCATAAGTTCCCGTTTTCTTAAATTTTTCTTTTACTATGCAGATTATTTATTTTTGCCTTTGTTGCTTGGGCTTTTAATGTCATATCCAGAAAGTTATTGCCAAGACCCAAATCAAAGAGGTTTTTGCCTTTGTTTTCATCTAGCACTTTTATTGTTTCAGGTCTTATAATTAAGCCTTTAATCATTTTGAATTAATTTTTGTGAGTGGTGTAAGAAAAAGGTCCAATTTCACTTTTGTGCATGTGGTTACTCAGTTTTCCCAACATCATTTATTAGAGAAACTATCCTTTCTCCACTGAATGTTCTTAGCTTCCTGGTCAAATATTTGTTGACATATATGCAGAGGCTTATTTCTGGGCTTTCAGTTATCTTTCATTGGATTCTGTGTCTCTGAGCCAGTACTGTGGTGTTTTGTTTAGTTGAGCTATTTAATATAGTTTGAAGTCAGGAAGCATAGTGCCTCCAGCTTTGTTTCTTTTCTCAGGATTCCTTTGGCTATTCAGGATCTTTTGTGGTTCCATACAAATTTAGGTTTGTTTTTCTACTTCTGTGAAAAGTGCCATTGGAATTCTTATAACAATTGCATTGAATCTATTGATGGCTATGAGTGGTATGGACATTTTAACACCATTGATCATTACCATCAACAAACATGAGACATTCTTCCATGTCTTTGTGTCTTCTTCAATTTCTTTCATTAAGACTTTTAGTTTGAGTTCACTCTTTGGTTAAATTTATCCTAAGTATTTTTGATTTTGATGTTATTGTGAATGATGTTTTTCCTTTATTTCTTTTTTTAGATATTTCATTGTAAGTATATGAAAATCATCAGTTTTGCATGTTGATTTTATATCCTGAAAAGTTACTGAATTTGTTGATTAGTTCTAATGTGGAGGGGGTAGTGTTTAGGATTTTTATATACATACAGTTGATCTTCTGATATAATATCGTAGTGTCTGGAAATAAAGACAATTTTACTCCCTCCTTTCCAATTTGGATGAGTTTTATTTCTTTGTTTTGCCTGATTGATCTGGCTAGGACTTCAGTCCAATTTTTCATAATAAAGATGAGAATCTTGTTTATGATCTTGAAGGAAAATCTTTCATTCTTTTATCATTGAATGTGATGTTGGCTGTGGGCATGTCACATATGGCTTTTATTATACTGAGGTGAGTTATGTTTATCCTCACTCTGATGAGGTTTTTTTTTATCATGAAAATATGTTATATTTTGCCAAATGCTTTTTCCTGAATATGTTGAAATTACCATATAATTTTTATCTTTTATTCTGTTGAGGTGGTGTACCATATATATTGACTTGTGTATGTTGAAACATCCTTGCAGCCCAGGGCTAAATCCTATTTGGTCATGTTGTATGAACCCCTTGTTGTGCTATTGAATTCATTTTGGTAATATTTTGCTGAAAATTTTTGCATCTGTATTCATCATGGATATTGGTTTGTAGTTTTTGTTTTGTTTTGTTTCATTTTCTTATAGTGCCCTTATCAAGGGAATGCTGGCTTCATAGAATGTGTTTGGTAGTGTATAGTGTAAATGCCTGACAGTAAGCTTTTTATTATTATATAAGTACCTGACATTAAGCTTTTGATTCTGAGGCCTCCACTTCAAAGCACCCATCTCAAATAAACAAGTTCCCAGCTGTGTGACACAGCTACTTACTAAACAACTAGATAAGGAACCTGGCAACCCTCACTCAGGAAGTTCCCCTATTAGAAAGCACTGGGTAAGCTAGATAACTGACCACTTGAGTGATCCTGCTTTTCCATTTCTGTGCCCTAATTTTTGCTCTTAAGTTTTAAATTCACCAATAAAGTATGAAACCATAGACTCCCCACCCTTGAACTCTAATAAAGGCAGCCACCAAGAATACTTGCAAGTCCTCTCTCTCCATGTGATCTTCCTGTGTGGCCCTTGGGCTTGCCAAACACCCTGCAGGACCTGGGAGTAATAAATCTTGATTTTCCAAAGCTCCCTTATGGTTGTTGCTGAGGTGTGTCTTGCACTCATAATAAACACAAAGGCCATTCCAGCGGAACATTGGTTCTAGTGGGAAATGTTTATGGAGACTCACCGGAAGCACTTGGGCACAGAAGAGTGCTTCAGGCACTCATAGCCAATAGCATGACTCCCAATATGCTGAGACCAACACAAAACAGAATCTTCCCTCCTCTCCATTTTTTTAGAAGAGTTTCAGAAAGATTGATATTAGTTCTTCCTTAAGTATTTTGTAGAATTCACCAGTAAACTATCTGGTTCTGGGCTTTTCTTTGTTGGGATTTTTAATGTCTGATTCAATCTATTTACTCATTATTGGTCCTTTCGTATTTTCTAATAGTTCACAATTCAGTCTCAGTAAGTTGTGTGTTTCTAAGAATTTATCTTAGACATTTATTATTTTTAATTTCAATTTTGTATTTTTCACATCTCGTGTGTATAAATGCAACTTATTTTTGTATTTTGATCCTGTGTACTGAGACACTGTTAAAGTCATTCATAAGTTCTAGTAGTATTTTGTGGATTCCTTTGAGTTATCTATATATGAGAGTATGGCATCTGCAAACAGAAATAATTTTACTTCTTTCTTTCCAATCTTAATGACTTTTATTTCTTTGTCTTGCCTAATTGCTCTCATTAGAATCTCTAATACAGTGTTAAATAGAAGTGGCTAGAGAAGACATCCTTGTCTTATTCCTGATCTTAGGGAGGAAACATTCAGTCTTTCTATATTAAGTATTATATCTTGTGGTTTTTAAATATAACTTCATTAAGTGGAGTAAGTTCCTCTCTATCTTTGGTTTTCCAAATGTTTTCATGAGAGATTTCAGATTTGGTCAAATGCTCTTTTGGCATCTATTGAGATCATCATGTGTTTTTTTGCCCATTATTTTATTTATATGATATATTACATTGATTAACTTTATATGTTGAAATAAATTTGCATTCCTGGAATAAAGCCCAAGTGGTCATGGTGTATTATCTTTTGTAATATGTTCCTGAATTTGGTTTGCTAGCATTTTACTGAGTATTATTGTATTTCTTTTCATAAGAGATATTGGTGTGTAGTTTTCTTTTCTTCTGCTGTCTTTGTTGGGTCTTGATGTCAGGGTAATACTGCCCTCATAGAAAGAGTTGAGATGTGTTCTTATCTATTATATATTTGGAAGTTTGTGACTAATTGGTGTTAATCCTTGTTTAAAAGTTTTATGGAATTCATTTATTAAAGACATCTGTTCCTAGGCATTTTTGTTATCTCAGTTATCTCTGATTCAGTTACCTGTCTTTGACTTAAGCAGAATTGTAAAGCTTCCCTTCTTTTCTCTCTTTAAAATTATATTTTGTGTACCATGAACGTCTCTGCTGTTTAGGACTTCATTTTCTAAACAAGCTGTATTATATGACAAAACCTACTGCCTAACATTGTATTTCCTGCAAGGCTGGCTTTAGTTTATAACACATAAAATGCTGCTTGATCGATCATATCAGGTCACATACTCACCTGGATGTGGTTCACAGATATTAGAACTTTGTTCTGTTTTTTCCTATCAGTTGGTAAAAATGCTGTTTTAAACTGACAAATAAGCAGGAACTTTTGAAACTGAGATGTTTCTTTGTTTCAGCTTAAAAATCTGTGTTCTTATAATGTTCTCACCAAATCCAGGAATAAAAAATTTCCATATTTTTGTGTATTTGGAGTTCTCTGAAACTTGAGGAAGCTAGATTTTAGTCCTATGGAGGTCTTGGCTAATAGAGTTCAAACACAGAGGGAAAAAAAAAAAGCAGTTTAAATTCATCATGATGATTTCTTAGAGTCATTCCTTAGAACTCCTGAACATACCCATTCTCACCTGAACTAGCACACATGGGCAGTGTAAAAAGCAAATCCAGACTAAGATATGGAGAGGCTTCATTCAATAAATAAGTAAATAATTTATTGCAGTAGGGAGAGTTTTCAACTGTAGAATCTGTAAGCATCTCGGAATCTGTAAGCATCTCAAAATCTAACAGTAAAGGGATTTTCTTTTATATAGTAAGCAGGGAGAGCAGAAATGTTTTGGGGGAGGAGAGCCCATGGTGTTTTGTCAGGATAGCAAATTCAGAGTGCTTCAACAGAAAATATTTCTCCTGTTGTTGGCCAATTCTTGGAATAAGTTCTTAAGAGGATGTTCTGCACCTTAGTTCTTGCTTAATCTTGAGGTAATGCCAAAGATTTAGGGCATTAAATGAGCAGGAGAGAAGCGGGACAAATGTTTGGTCAAGCCAAGGAAGTCATAAGTCAATGGACAAGTCAGTTCACAGTGGGCAGCTAGGAAAACTTAGCCAGTAGCAAACCTTTTCACTGTGGATTCATCTCAGAGAAGACTCAGAGATGAGAACCCCCTCAGCCTACTGACTCCCAGTCAACACAGATCCTTTAAGACAGACTTAGTTTACCACTGTCAACAGTGACTCCCTTGTCTCTCCAGATGGGAAAATATACTCATACCATTGTTGCTGGAAATGGAAAGTCAGAAATGGAAACACTACCATGTTTATCACTTGTTGGTGAAACAGAAACTGTGAGCAAACCTCAAAGATATCTAGAAATTGTTAGGAGAATTTAGAATACATTTAGATAGACACAAATGTACTAAATGTCTCTGAGGATGTTAGTTGGTTGTTGCTGGACATATAAAATTGTCAAATTATCAGTAAATGAATTGTATTAATTGTGAGTGAAAATTGTGTAATATGTGCTCTCAAAAACCTGCATTTTCCTTGTAACATCTTCAAAGAAGATTTGTTATTATTACCCTATGGTCTACAAATAAAAGTATAGACAATAGCTTTCTTATGAACATTATGTTTGCTTTAAAATCTCAAGTCTGTATATAAAGTCTTCTCTAAAACAAAACAGGAATTTTTACTGTCTCAAACCCAGTCTTTTGATATAATTTCAATTTTACTCATTCACATCATTTCTAAAATACATTTTATTCTTATCATCTTTCCATTTCTTTCTTTTAATTGAAGTATAGTCAGTGACAATGTGTCAATTTCTGGTGTACAGTGCAATGTCCCAGGCATGTGTATATATACGTATATTCATTTGCATGTTATTTTTCATTAAAGATTACAACAAGATATTGAATATACTTCCCCATGCTGTACACAAGAAATTTATTTTTTATCTATTTTTATATCTCATGGAAAACATCTGCAAATCTCAAAATTCCACCCTTCCCATGCTATTTGCCCCCAGTAACCATAAGATTGACTGTTATTTCTGTGAGTCTGTTTCTGTTTTATAGATGAGTTCATCAATGTCTTCTTTTCTTTATTCCAGATATGAGTGACATCATATGGTATTTTTTTTCTCTGACTAACTTTATTTAGAATGATGATCTCCAGGTCCATCCACCTTGCTGCAAATAGCATTATTGTATTTTTTATGGATGAGTAGTATTCCATTGTATATATATACACATACTACATCTTTATCTAGTTATCTGTCGATGGGTGTGTGGGTTGTTTCAATGTCGTGGCTATTGTAAATAGTGCTACTGAGAACACTGGGGTGCATGTGTCTTTTCAAATTATATTTTCCTTCAGATATATGCCCAGGGGTGGGATTGCTGGATCATATGATAAGTCTATTTTCAGTCTTTTGAGGAATCTCCATACTGTCCTCCCCAATTTACATTCCCAACAACAGTGTAGGATTCCCTTTTCTCCACACCCTCTTCAGCATTTATCATTTGTGAACTTTTTAATAATGATCATTCTGACTAGGGTGAGGTAATATCTCATTGTAGTTTTGATTTGCATTTCTCTAACAATTAGTGATATTGAGCATCTTTTCATGTGCTTGTTGGCCATTTGTATGTCTTCTCTGGAGAAATGTTTACTTAGGTCCTCTGTCCATTTTTTAATTGTGCTGCTTGTTTTTTTGATACTAAGCTGTATGTGCTGTTTGTATATTTTGCAAATTAGTCCCTTGTCAGTCTCATCATTTGCAAATATTTTCTCCCATTCTGTAGGTTTTCTTTTGACTTTGTTTATGGTATGCTTAGCTGTGCAAAAACTTTTACGTTTAATTAGATCCCATTTGTTTATTTTTGCTTTCATTTCCATTATTCTAAGAATTGGTTGTAAAAAAAATTATTGCTGTGATTTATGTCAAAGACTGTTCTGCCTGTTTTCCTCTAGGAGTTTTTATAGTATATGGTCTTACATTTAGGTCTTTAATCCATTTTGGGTTTATTTTTGTATATCATGTTAGAGAGTTTTCAAATTTCAGCCTTTTACAGGTAGCTGTCCAGTTTTTCCAGCACCACTTTGAAGAGACTGTCTTTTCTCCATCATATATTTTTGCCTCCTTTGTCATAGATTAATAGACCATAAGTATGAGGGTTTATTTCTAGACTTTCTATCCTGTGGCCCAAGCTGCAGCTCACTAAATTGAGTTAAATTAGAAAAGTTGCAGACAGACTTTCATCCAATTGTGAGAGACCCATCCCAGGCCATTTTCCTACAAAGCTTGAGAGTAGTAGCTAAGAAAAGAGAATTTTCCCTTTGCCCTGTGCTAAGTGGTCAGTCCAGGGGAGAATCTCTATCTTATGACACTTTCAGTCCATGTATCTGGGGATACCAGACTGAGGACAGAAAGAGAGTGTATGCTTTGACTCCAGAAATTATTTTCTGATTCATTCTCTCACCTATTGTCCACCTAAATAAAATATTCTCTTTCACAGTTTAAATCCACAAGCATCTTTTATGTGAGCCTCTGTCACTCAACTAGTGTTCATCTCAGATCTCTGACCTAGCCGTCTGATGTAATCAGTCTCCTGTTCATTTTAGTATGTGAGGTCAGCTTAAAGAGGAACAGACTCTGATTCACTTTAAAATAAATGAGTGACATTAAGGTCATGTACTCACCCACATGCAGTTTACAATAACCAGAGCTTTGTCCCTGCTTTTTCACTCTTCCAACAAACCAAGATGCTTGTTTACGCTGTTAGGAAGGAAGGAAGGAAGGAAGGGAGAGAGGGAGGGAGGAAAGAAGAGATAGAGAGAGACACTTGCATTTGAGATGACCCTAATTTGTCCCAGAGAAAAGTTCAACATGTATATCATGTCTGCTAAGTATCCTTCTTCATATCCAGAGTTTTCCAAAATTGGCATAAATCAAAGTGATAGCTCCATGGCAATCTTGCCCAATGAAATCATGGGAAAGAAAAGAGAGCACAAACTGCCCTCCATGCTCTACTGGAACCTGGGGGTGAGTTCTCTGGGAATTCCAAAAAGCTTTCATACCTTCCTTGCAGGCTCCTGGTCCCCCAGACACACATTCTGCTCCTATATCAGCCACCACCAGCAGGAGACCCTGCTTGCTGGGAAAATGTTACAGGGCATCATGGGAGACAACAGCTTCATCACTCAGACTGGTCCCTTGTACATACTGTTTCTCTAAAGTGAATCTCAAGGCAGGTAAAATGCACCACCATTCCTCCAACTCTTGAAATTTAAGAAAATGCATGTTACTGGGAGCAGAGGTGAAAGTGAATTTTCACTTTTAGCACTGGACTGTCTCTTGACACAAATCAGGATCCACCAGGGCCAGTGGGCAGATCTTAGACACACCAGACCTCATTAGAAGAAAATAGAACAAAGCCTTCTAGAGATCAGTGCCCCTTAGCATCCCTGGTGGCTGCTAATTGGGCACTGTTGGAAATATAATATTATAGCACACACATTATAGTTACTCTTTAATTATGTATGCAAATATAATAATTTTGACTCCCAAATGTCTAAATTTTCCTCCATGAAAATCTTCATTGGTGGACTACATATAATGCTTCTTGAGTTTATAAAGTCCTAAATTGCATTATCTTACTAAAGTGAAGCTATAAGATCAAATGAGGTATTTGGACACATAGCTGGCTGTAATAAAGTAAAGCTCTTCCTTTCTCTGCCATAGCAGTATCAAAGACATCAAATAAAACAAAAAGTTTAAATAAGAGCAAGGGTCTCATAACGTAATACCCCAAAATGTCCAGGTTTCAGTTGATAATAGCTAGTCATACCAAGAACAAGGAATAGCTCAACTCAAATGAAAAAAGACAATGAACACCAACTTCAGGGTGACAGAGACACTAGAATTATGTGACAGAGTTTTAAGTGTCCATCATAAAAATGCTTCCATGATACATTATAAACATGCTTGAAACAATTTTTAAAAATAGAAAATTTCAGCTAATAAGTAGAAGACATAAAGAAGAACCAAATGAAGATTTTTGTAACTAAAATCTACAGCAAGTAAATTTTTTTTTAAATGTAATGAATGGGCTCAAAAGCATCATGGAAGGGAAAGGGGAAAAATCAATGAACTGGTAGCTAGAACAGTAGAAATTATCCAGTCTGAACAACAAAAAGAAAATAGACTGAAAAAATTATATACAACCACATGGACCTGTGGAATTATAAAAAAAATCTAACATTTGTGTCATTGGGGTCTGAAAAAGAGGAGAAACAGGATAGGACACTCCTGTATACCAGCAATAAACATGTGGCCATCAAAATTAAAAGTACAATTGCACTTACAATCACTCAGTAGAAATGAAATGCTTCAGCATGAATGTAACAAAACATGTACAGAATTTATATACTGAAAATTACAAAATGCTAGTGAAAAAGGAAACTCTAAATAATAGAGAGATATATTATGTCCATGAATTTAAAAACTAGAGAGGAGAGATCAAGATGGTGGACTAAGAGGACATGGACCTCACTTCCCCAGATGAACATGCCAAAATTATATCTGCATGTGGAATATTTCTCACTGGAAACTGGAACCTCGCAGAAGAATCCTGTACAACCAAGGCTGTAAGCAAGGTACATACATAATTGGATTGGAAAGGAAGAAAAGTGATCAGGTTGGGACCTGCAGCCCTGGGAGGGGACTCAGGAAAAAGGGAGATTGTACCTGCACTGGGGAGTGAATAGGTCAAGCGACAGAATGGGGTCCTGGGGTCCTAAACTGAGGAGATAAGCCCCCTTCCCTCATTGGAGGACTGGTGGGTCATACAGAAAGACTGGAGATGCCTGGACTCCACTCATGAGGTGCGTATGCAATGACTTGCCCCAGGCTGTGTGGAGAGAGGTCCGCCCTAATAGTCGCTGAGTTCCTTGGAACTGTCTCACTTCATGCCCCAGCCCAAGCTGAGGGAACACTATGGCCCTGCTCACTCCAGGCACTGTATCTAGGGTGGCCAGGACCAGGGAAGAGGCTCAAACTTGGAACACAGAGGTGACCCAGTTTGGAATGGAGCCCGAGTGAGTTGACAATGGCCATTGTTCACACTTACTCAAGATGATAACCACTAGTTTTTTCTCAATATCTGAATCTGCTTCTGCTTCTTTATTGTTATTATTATATTCACTAGGGTTTTTTGTATTTTTTAGATTTCACATACCTCACATATAAGTAATATCATACAGTATTTGTCTTTCTCTGACATTTCACTTAGCATAATGCCCTCCAAATACATCCATGTTGCTGCAAATGGCAAAAAAAATTTTTTATGTCTGAGTAGTATCCCACTGTTTGTATGTGTGTGTGTATGTACATGTGTTTGTATGATTGTGCATGTGTGTGTGTGTATATATATGTATCACATCTTCTTTATCCATTCTTCTGTTGATGGACACTTAGGTTGCTTCCATATCTTGGCAATTGTAAATAATGCTGCTATGAACATTGAGGTGCATGTATCTTTTCAAATTAGTGTTTTTGTTTTTCAGGAATGAAACTGCTCAGTCATATAGCAGTTCCATTTTTAGTGTCTTGAGAAACCCCCACAGTGTCTGTACCAAATTACATTTCAACCAAAAGTGTTATGAGGTTTCCCTTTTCTCCACATCCTTGCCAATATTTTTTATTTGTGTTGTTTTTGATGATAGCCATTCTGACAGGTGTGAGATGTTGTCTAATTGTGATTTTGATTTGCATTTCTCTGATGATTAGTGATACTGAGCATCTTTTCATCTGCCTGTTGGCCACTGCATTTCCTCTTTGGAGAAATGTCTGTTCAGTTCTTCTGCCCATTCTTTAATCAGGTTTGATTTTTTGATGTTGAGCTGTATGTGCTGTTTATAGATGTTGAATAATAATCCCTTATTGGTCATATAATTTGCAAATATTTTCTCTGATTCTGTAGACTGTCTTTTGTTTTATTGACAGTTTCCTTTGCTATGCAAAAGCTTTTAAGTTTAATTAGGTCCCATTTGTTAATTTTTGCTTTTTCCTTAATTTTAGGAGGTAGATCCAAAAATATGTTGCTATGATTTATGTCAGAAGATGTTTTTTCTATGTTTTCCCCTAGGAGTTTTATAGTACCCAGTCTTATATTTAGGTCTTTAATCCACTTTGAGTTTATTTTTGTATATGGTGTTAGAGAATGTTCTAATTTCAGCCTTTTATATGTAGTTGTCCAATTTTCCCAAAAACACTTGTTGAAGAGTCTGTCTTTTCTCCATTGAATATTCTTGTCTTCTTTGTTGTAGATTAACTGACAATAAATGTGTGAATATGTTTCTGGGCTATTATGTTCCATTTATTTGTGTGTCTGTTTTTGTCCCAGTACCATACTATTTTGATTACTATATCTTGTAATATAGTCTGAAGCCAGGAAGCATAATTCCTCTCTCTGTTCTTCTTTCTCAAGATTGTTTAGGCTATTTGGCGTCTTCTGTGATTCCATAATTTTTTTTAATTATTTGTTCTAGTTCTGTGAAAAATGACATTGGTATTTTGATAGAGATTGCACTGAATCTATGTATTGCCTTGGGTAATATGGCCAATTTAACAGTATCAGTTCTTCCAATCCAAGAACACAGTATATCTTTACATTTGTTTGTATCATCTTCAATTGCTCTCATCAGTGTCTTATATATAGTTTTCAGAGTATAGTTCTTATGCCCCTTTAGGTAGATTTATTCCTGGGCATTTTATTATTTTTGATGTGATGGAAAGTGAGATTATTTCCTTAATATTTCTTTCTCATATTTTGTTTCAGTATGTAGAAATGCAACAGATTTCTGTATATTAGTTTTGTAACCTGAAACCTTACAGAATTCATTGATGTGCTCTAGTAGTTTCCTGTTGGTGTCTTTAGGATTTTCTATCTGCAAACAGTGACAGTTTTACTTCTTCCTTTCCATTTGGACTCCTTTTATTTCTTTTTCTTACCTGATTGCTGTGGCTAGAACTTCTAAAACTATACTGAATAAAAGCAGCAAGAGTGGGCATCTTTGTCTTATTATCTGCTGCCACTGGACCCAAACTCTGCTGCAAAGTTAAAGAAGCAGCATTAAAGTGATGCTAACAGAAGCAGAAGGCAAATGGGATGGAACTAGTCCTTGTTCCCTCTTCCAGTCTTTAAGTCTCCTTCTAGGAGCCCCTCTGGGAAAAGACTAATAGGAGTCAAGCTGAAAAACTGAAATATGGTTTGCAGAGCCTCAGGCTAGTCTAGACCTAGATTTGAAGCTGAGACAATAGGTTAATAATAATCCAGTTGCTTATAAAGGAATTGAAGACCCCTCCCCATCTAGACTATCTCAGGTAGCTACCTGGCCACAGAGGGAAGCAGGAGAGTGTAGTATAGCCCCTGGCATGCAGATCCACACAACAGTTATGTTGGGCAGCTTAATTAGCATCTCAAGGAATCTGAATGGTGATTGGATTATAATTTAGGCTCTGAGTTTTTCCACTCTATATATAGGAAACATGGGGGACAGTTCTGTCTTAGAAAGCTACCTAATCACAACTGTTGTGATTTTATATAATTTAATGAAATTATAATTCATTGAAATTTAGAAAAATGAGGCATTCTAAAAGTGCTAATTCTTCTGATTAGTCTACCATATTCTGAGAACAAGCATTTCAGAAGGAAAGGCAGCACATGGGAGCACACAAAGGCAGATCAACTCAGTTTCATACTACCAACAGTTTCAGATGCAGATGTGTGGGCAAATCCAGCATACCAAGGCATGAGGCTTGCTTATCCAAAAAAGGGAAGAAAGCAAGATTGAATCATGACTTAGTTCTTGAATGTGACATTGAGCCAGTGTAAAGAAATGATGTCCTCAAGAGCCCGTACCCCATCCTCAGGGTTTGCTTTTCTGGAGAATGTCAGGAGCACTCTAGCTGGCCTACCAAGATAGTAGAACCCAGCTGTAGTGCCTGGCTAATGGGTAGAACTCTGCTCTGAGGAGGGTACTGGGCTCACCCCAGCTGGTGGTGGCAGACTCAGACTTGGCCACACCTCTGGGTTACATCTCCTCCCAGGAGGAGTGGGCCAAATGCCTCTTGTCTCCCTTTGATGAAAGTAACACTTCCAGGCTCCTTTTCCAAGAGAAAGGGCATTCTTAGAGTAAATTTAAAAGATGAAATAAGAATCTGCTCCATGCAAGGGAAATAAAATATGATAGGACTTCTCCAGTCTTAAGGAGGTGCTCTTTCTCTGTAACAAATTCCTGCACCTGTTGGACAGAGCCCCAAGAAATCCACATCTAGGAAGTTGGTTCAGGACTGCTGTCTCTGTTCATTAAGTGGCAGATGCCATTACACCAGTTCAGTAGATCTGACAAAAGTTAGTAGGATCTAAATCTTGTGTCCTCTGCTGAGGCTTGTGTAACATTTTTCAAAAACTTTCAAAAAGATGAGTCTTCCAGGCCCATTGGCCATGCTGGTTGGGAGCTTCAGCAAGCTTGCTGCTTATTAACAAAGTCCCTTGTTGTCATAACCACGGACAGTACCAGAAGCTGGAGTCCACGTCAGGCTAGAATATACTTTGTTAAGAGCTCATGCTCTGAATTCAGAGCTGCCTTTCAAATCCTACCACCCTTAACCACTCATTGCACGACTTAGCCACATTACCTAGCCTCTTACAGCATTGCTGGAAAACTAGAGACAAATTGTGGCAGCACTGAGTCCCAGCCCGGAAATACAGAAGCTGTCATGTTAGCTGGAGGCTGTAGTCAGAGTGGCAGAAGTGGCATAACAACAACACAAATCCTTCCAAAATGTGAGAGTGGGCATCTCTGGTTGGCTGTGGTTTAGTGGTTCTCAGCCAGGGATGATTCTGCTCCCTCCTCACTTCACCCCCACCAGGGAGATTTGGCAACATCTGAAGACATTCTTGGTTGTCACAGCTGGGGTGGTCCTACTGGCTTCTAGTTAGTAGAGGCCAAGAATGTTGCTAAATATCCTACAATGCACAAGTCAACCACCACAACAGTGATCCAGCCCAAATGTCAGTAGTGTTGAGGTTGACAAACCCTGGTGTAGTTGCACCCAAGGAACTATTTCTAAACTGAAGAAGAGTGAAAGCCAATACAGAACAGAAGCATGCAAGTGCCATACTGCCCGGGGCCAAAGGACAGGAATGTGGCTAAGTCTGCAATTCATGAAGCAGCCTCCACAGAGAGGGAGCTGGATGTACCACAGGCCTGTATCTTATCTCCATCAGTCAGACCCTTCATCATGTGCTTGCTGGTGTTGGCAGACCAGTCTGGTTTCTTCCACTTGCAGGAGCTCTGCTTGAGTCAGGGGGAACAAGAAGGTGAGGACTATGTGTGGGGAATCATTCAAGGGAAGGATGGCCTTTCCTTGACTGATACATATTATCAAAGACACAAAGCAGAGATATGGGAGAAGTGAAAGTTCTGTCAGCTCTCTCTGTGGTTCTTCAAAGAATTGATAGTGTCAACTCATTGTCATCCAGTCATAGAAAGTGCTGCCTGCTGGATGCCTGTGGGATCACGAGTTTGCCTGCATCAAATCACAAGGACTATTATGGGTAACATTATGGGGAAGCATGAGCTGCTTCTCTGTCTCAGCCAAGGAAGACAAGTTGGTGCCAGTTCACAAAAAAAAAAAATCCACAAAAATAACAAAGTCTCAGTTGCCACAGAAACTCAAGCACAGCATCAGTCCAGTGTGGGTGGCCATGTTGAAGGCACAGAACACCCAAACTACTGTAGTCAGCAGACTGCAGAACACCTTGCTCATCATGATACTGTAGTGCAGGGGGTGGCAGATGGCTGCATACAAGTCACAGTCATGACTGTAAGGAAGAGCAGCTCAGAGGATGCAGCCCAGGTGAGGAAAAAATCTAGGCCATGCAGCCCCCGTAGGAGAGGGAGCTCTCCTCTGATACTAGACACTCCAGTGCTTTGGGCATGTTGGAAGAGGTGCAGATAATGTCAATAGCAGTCAAGTTGAAGAGGAAAAAGTGCATAGGGGTGTGGAGCCCGGAGTTGAAGGTGATGGCCAAAATGATGAGGAGGATACCCTTGAGTGCCACAGAGTAGAAGGGGAAGAAACAACTAAACAAAAGCACACAGTATTCTGGATGCTCCTATAAGCCCTGCAGGATAAGCTCTGTTACCAGAGTCTTGTTACTCATGGTCCTCAGGCTGAGGGGTTTCTGGGACTATCAGGTGAACCTCCACCCACAGCTCCATGTGATTTTGGGATTAGAGAGAGAAACAAGAGGTATCCTAAGAAAGGCTGCTACCATGTTTCATTCATACTTGAAATCATGGCACATGCAATATTATATTCATAAACTTATTAATTAAGATTTAAACTTATTAATTAAGATAAACACACAAATATGAAAATAGGCAAAGGGTATGAACATTCAATTCATTAAAAGTAGATATAAAGGGCCAATTAATCTCATGAAGCATCATTCAACCTCAAAGAGGCAAGTTTAATCAATGATCCACCCTTTATCAGCTGTGATTTGGCAAAGTTAGAAAAGCATGATATTGACTACATTCACATGGGTGCCAAAATGTGAGCCTTTTATAATTCCTACTCCATTTGAGCCAGAACTTTCATTTCCAGGAACTTATCCTAAGGAAATAATTAAGAGCATCTTCAAGTTGTCATCACAGCATTACTTAGAATAGTGAAAATTTAAAAGAACCCATACTCTTAAAGGTGACTAGATATGATATGTAATATAACGTACTTCTGTGTACTTATCAAAATGATGGCTTAGAAGTTTTTTACCAATACTCATGAAAATGAATGAAACAGTTTCAAAAGTAGTATATACAACAGGATCTCATTTTTAGTTTTTTTTTTTTTTTTTAAGCATATTTGTATACGTACCTTTAGGAAAAACAACTGGTGAGTGAGAGACTAGACTTTGAGGAGTGGGGATAGATTATAGTTTATTTCATTTCCTTGTTTTTCATGCTCAATATTTTCTAGTTTTTCCATTGAATAACCTTTCAAAAGCAGATCTATCATGTAATACTCCTTCCAACAATTCTTCTGGAGCCCCCATGGCTAATAGAGCAAGTGATCCCACCTGCTGCCCCTGGATCTACTTCCTCTTCAGCCAGTGTCTCCCTACTCATCTTACTCCTCAAAGCCAAGGTCCAGCCAAACCCAAATCTGGTCTTGCCAATGCAGAAGCCATGCAAGGCTTTTGTGGATCCTTCTTGTAGCCCACTCAGTCAGGAATGGCCTCCTTCTCATGAACCAGGTTATCAGCTTCTCCCCCCACCACCCTTTTCTAATATCCCTTCCCTAGAGAGAAAGGATGACCCTCTCCTTTGTGCCTCTTCAGGTTTCTGTGCTATCCGCTATCCTAGAACCAATTACAAGTCACTTCATATTCATGGTACCTAACTATTTCCCCTAAAGTGGGTCTATTTGCCTCATTTCTCTCTGGGCAGCTCTTTTTGGTACCCAGCCCTTTGTCTGGCATGCAACAGGTGAACCCTTAAACATGTTTGTTGAAATAACACACAAAAAAATTATCTAATACTTATAAAAGCAGAGTGTTTTCTAGTCTCAAGACAGTGTAACTTCTGTACGGTCTGAGGCAAAATTAGCATGGTACGACATTTGCTTTTTCCTTCTTTTCAACTCTTCATTCACTAAAATAGTTAAGGAGGATGCTGCCTTTTAATGTAGAGCTCTGTTGTTTTTTTTTTTTTTTGTCAAACTTCAATGAATGTAATTACTAGTGAAGCATTAAAAGATTTAGACAAAATGACTAAACATCACCTAGAATTGGGTAATGTCACCATTTTGTAAGGTGAAAATTGTTCTTCACACAGAAGAGCATAAAATGCCTCTATTCAGAGCAATAGGCTGTGGTAGCATGGCGTCTGTTTAAAATGGATACAAATTATGGAGCCCAACCTGTATCTTCTCAGCAGCAAGGTGTCAGGTCAGCCAATTAGTTTGATGGATATAATAAATAAAATTTGCTGCAGCTTATTTCATTTTTGTTTGGAACAAAAGTAATGAATATTACTTTTGCCCAATTTGTGTTGGGGATCTGGAGACATTATTTGCTCCTCCATAACTTTATTTGCTCCTCACCAATCTGGTGAGTGGTTCCTGTTTAACTTCAGGGGCTCCTGTGCAGCTGAGAAGCTGAGGCAGGCTGAAAAGGAACAGAGTAGGGTTTACCTCCGTTAATGTCTCCATGGAAGGTTTCTGCACCTCCTGCTAATGTCCTCCCTAGGACTCTGATCACCTGATGCCCCAAGTCATCACTCTGAGTCTACTGCACAGGGCAGCTTACAAACCTGAGACCTATAATGCTATGGCCATATCTAGGAGGAGAGAGACATCTGTCTCCAAACACTGAGCAGTAGTGTGCAGGTCTGTCATGGGCCATTACTGGAGCACCCAGAGAACCTACTATGAAGGAAACCTTTAACCTGGTCCTTCTCTTTACTCAGCTCCAGATTGAGAATTTTAAAAATTTAAATAAATGACAGTATAAGTGGAAGTTTTGAACAGGTGATGAGCACAAGGAAGTTTCAACAAACTGATTGACCTTCAAGTAACAAATTGCCCCTCAGATAATTACCCTCTCCCTGTAATTTCCAGGGCAGATGGACATCCTCCCCATCCAGTTGCTCAACAAGGAGATCAAAGAGTCAGGGTACCAAAACTTTCTCTGTATGAATGACTTTGAAACTTCTATTGGACCTCAGTCAGTCATTTCCTCTGAAAATAACACAAACCTTTTTCTCCTGAGGTTCAGAGGACATTGGCTTTAATCCTCATTGAGTATCACAAGATTATTACAAAGATGTGAAAGAAAAAACAAATATTTCAGTTGCCAATTGCCAAATTTTAACACACACTACATTCAGACAGTATGACACCCCACATGCTGATAGAACATTTAATTAGTGGTCATTTTCCACATTTACCAGACCATTTGGCACTCAATTTTCAGAGGAAATAAAAGTGCATCTCAGATGACTTAATCACTTTAAAGAAACACCTTGCAGTGTCCTCAAAATCCCTGAAATTAAAAAGTCCATTTCATGGAGGTGGCACACAAAATAGATTATATTTTCTGTGGAAGACAATTCACTTCAGTGAATTTTTGTCTTAGTTTTAATTTATTATACTTAATTTCACAAATGGAGAGTTATTGCTGTTTTAAGATATTTAATTAATAATGGATAAGTTGGCTATCTTCCATTACTTTCATCTCTGAAGGGGTTTGAAGATTTTCATAGACACCATATAATTAATCTAATGTCTTTCTATTATATGTGAATTTAAATATTCCTATTAGAAACACATTTTTAGAGCAGAAAACTAAAAATCACAAAATGACAAAATCTCATATGTTCAGGTTTAAATCTGAATGATAGTTTGAAGATGACCCAGTTCAACTGATTTATTGTGACATCACAAGGGCATCTAAGCAACTTACCCTAGTCATACAGAGTACTAGTGACAAAGCTAACATCTAGTCCAGGGTTTTGGAATTCCAGTCTAGAATTCCAGCTGTGTGATTTGTTAGTTGCCCCACTGAATCTGACCTTGTCAAATATCAAAAAAAAGTCAAGAGAAAGAAAAATCAACCAAGCATTTATATGATAATTTACTATGACTGAAGTATGAAATGCAAACCCTAAACTCTCAGCCAGCTTTGGCATCTTGTTTGCTTCATTAGCTCATTGACTGATTAAACAGTAATAATACACAGTGAGAAATTCACAAATGTTACAGACCTTGAGTCAGCTAAACAAAAAACATCAGGTTTTTTATACAGTTAATGATCAAAGTTAAGCAGGCTTACAGTTATGTGTAGATTGAACCATCTTCAGGTACTGTTAATAACCTTGAAACAATTATTTCACCTTTGTGGATTTTATGCATAGCCACCCATTCTCTGTCAATCACAACTGAGGCTGGAAACATGGTGACATTGAGGCTGCATGCAATCTAAGACAAGACCAATCTAGACAGGATGAAAGATTTTTTTTTCCTATTTAAACTGATCTTGACAAGATATTGTGACTCATTAGCAAAGCTTGTCATGGCCTGTGGGAGAAATTTGGGAGAGATGTTCACAGCTATTGCTCTAAGTGGACCATGAAGAAGCAACTAAATTATCTCTTTGCTGGGTACTTGGCTGTCATTGGTGTCCTTGCAAAGGCCAATTCAGACTTTTGATCCAAATGTACATAAAGGGGTGTAAGCCTGAGTGGAGGGAAGGACCAAACTCTCTCCCAGTTCACAGGACCTGGGGTAGAGCAG
Organism: Camelus bactrianus; assembly: GCF_048773025.1. Classification (NCBI taxonomy): domain Eukaryota; kingdom Metazoa; phylum Chordata; class Mammalia; order Artiodactyla; family Camelidae; genus Camelus; species Camelus bactrianus. Next base: position 381,310 of record NC_133549.1, on the reverse strand, counting down.
ACCCAGGTTCAGATGTTCAGAATAATGTGTCCACAAATATGGACTGGAGAGAAGATGCTGGTAGGCAGCTGGCATTTCTAGACTGACTCCTTGGGAGAGTAGAAGCATGGAGAAAACATCCCAGTGCTCCCTTGCATGAAATATCCCTACCAGTAGAGCTGGCCCCCTCACTATCCCTCATTCACACCTTAGTTCCCTCACCAAGTTTTCTTCTCTTCCCCTTTCCCCATCCAAATTCCACCCAGATCTAACTCCACCTCCTCTACCAAGCCCTCTCTGACTCCCAAAAAGGAAATAATCACTCTCTGCTAAATCTCTGTCACATTCAGAGGTTCCCCCACCATGCTTTTGTGGTAAAAACATGGGCTATAGAGTTTTTACAGACTCAGGGTCAAATCCCAACCCTGAAAGCTACTGACTGTGTGACTTTGGACAAGTCTCTAGCCCTCTCCAGGGCTTAGTTATAATAATAATAAGACTTAACCTCATTATCACAGGACCTAATGCATGGAAAGGATTTGATGATATTTTATTTCCTCTTCCCCAAATTTGCACATATTTACATATAAATGTTTCTCTGTATTGGTCAGCAATCAGAGAACAGGCTAGATTTCTCTCTATCACCTGCCACCCTCTGAAAATTCCCTGAACATAACTGGCACTTAACATATAATTGTTGGTTAAGTGACTGATTAGTTTGGTTAGAGAGTTAAGTGTGCTTGTTATTAAAAAGGCACTTCAAAGAATTCTAATTTTATAAGCAGTATAGTATACTTGGAACAAGAATGAAACTTAATAGTTCACAAATGGCTTTGAGTTCTGACTCTGTTACTTAAGTAGCTGTGACAATTTGTATAAATCTCATAATCTCTCTGAATATCAATTTTTAACCTATAGAATGGGAATAATAATATCTATCTTCAAGAAGTTTCTTTGGACTAAAATAGATGATATAAATATGAACCCATTTTAGAGACCTTGTCAGTTGTTTTCATGGATGGGTCATCAATAGACACCGTTACACAGAAAGATTCTGCCTTGGCAGCATTAAGTTCAGGTAGGTTATCTTTTTTTGCAACAAAATAAAAGATACATAAACAAAGAATGCCTCTCCTGTGCTGTTACTGTTATGTTACCACGTAGGAATTAATGTAGGTAAAAGGCTAAACTAATATAATGAAGAGAACCAAATATGTCTCTGGCTTAATCTTTTCTGTTTCGCTCAGCAATCCGAAGGGGAGCATGAGTGGTGGGGTAGCTTCCAGATTGATAGGGTAGCCTTGCTCCACTGAGTATTAATGGACCCAGGTTTCTCCCAAGTCAATAATTCTTGGGACTCTAAGCTGTTATTCTCTTAACCATCATGAAATTTGCAATAACCTCTAAATTTCAGCTTCCAATAAGGGAAAAGACAGGAAGTCCAGGGAAAGAAATTTATTTTAAGCAGGTGAGGAAGATGTTGCACACAAAATTTCTGCTCACAAGCTCCTGGAAAAAATTTAGTATCATTGCCTCATATAGCTGCAAGGGATGCTGGGAAATGTAGTCAAGCTGGGAAATCATATGTATTGGAAAAAGGGAGAATGAATTTTTGTAAAAAATTAACAATTGCCACAGATTTGCAAGAGGAGACTAATGATAGTACGTATGAAACAGACTGGCGGTCAGGTTGAATTCTATATTACTCCGTAAAGAGAGATTCAAGAAAGGGAAGGGGAGTAATTATTACAGTTGCACAGGAAGCAGGGAAAAGTTGAAGGAGACAGGACAGAAGTAGAGAGGCAAAAGGTCAACATTGGAAGTTAAAAGAGGAAAGTAAGAAAATGAATGCAAGAGTTCTAACATCCTTAGTATCCGGAAGGAGTCCCAGAGAGATGGGAGTTTGAAGTATTAAGCATAACCTCCAAAAGTTGCCTTGTGACAGAGAATGAGTGCCAAGCGGAAGTGTGGCAAGTCTGACTGACAGAGAGTAGATCTGTGAGACTATAAGGCTTAGCAGAGAGAGGAGGTCTTCTGACCAAGGAGATGCATGGAAACTCACACAAATTTAGGGATCTGCAGAACACCATGAGGAATCCTGCCTGGGCAATACCACTGCCTAACCTCAGAGAGGACCAGCTATCAAAATAATACAATTATTAATTTTTGGCTGATTCCTTATCACCCAGCTGTAGCCCTGAGCACCTTTTAAACTCTTCAAGTCCTTCCTCTTCTACTTTTCCCTCACACACAACTACTGGCCTTGCCTCATATCTTCTTGAGAAGAGAAATTCCATCCTATCTGAGATTCCCCCAACATCCATCTTTCTACATTTTTATCCTCAGTCTTTTTTGAATCCTTTCCACTGTGAAACCAGTGGAAGACTCAAGAAAGGCTCATTTTCCCAGAGAACAAAATGTTGAATATTGTTTTTTTTTTTTAATGTCCACAGAATCTAAAAATAATTTCCATGTCAATTATAATTTGCATAACAGTCATGCAAAGAAGTAGGAAAATATATACATAGTGAGAAAAATGAATCAAAACCAGCTCATAATGACAAAATAATAGATAGCAGTAGACAAATATAGTAGACAAGGACATTAAAACAGTTATCATAACTATATTCCATATGTCCAAGAAGCTAGAGAAAAGCATGCTATATCATAAAAAAGACATAAAAAAACTCAAATTGAATTTCTAGAGATTTAAACCACAATGTTTGTAATTAATAATACACTAAATACAATTAACTGCATATTAGACCTTGCAGAAAAAAAATTAGTGAATTAAAAAAAAAAAAAAACAGTCAGATTCTACCCAAATTAAGCACAGATTAAAACAAACAAACAAAACAAAAACAAAAACAAAAACAAAAAAAAAGTTAATTCATCAGTGAGTTGGAAAACAACTTCAAATAACCTAAAATATATGTGATTAAACCCCATAAGTAGATAAGGAGTAGGACAGAACATAGAAGTATTTAAATTCATAATGGTTAAAATGCATCCAAATTTAATGAAAAATATAGTCACAGACCTAGTAAGTTAAATAAACCCAAACCACAATAAACAATGAGAAAATCACACCAAGACACACCAAAACATGCTTTGAACTAGAAAATTTTAAAAATAGCCAGAGTAAAAATGGCACATTAAGTACAGAGACAAAGATAAGAAATACAGAACACTTTCTATAGAATTAATGCAAGCAAGAAGACAGTGGAGAAACACCTTTAAAGTACTGAAAAGAAAAAAAAGTCAATGTAGAATTTTATATCCAGTAAAAATATCTTCCAAAAATAAAGGTGAAAAAGCATTTCAGAACAATAAAGTAAAAGGAATATACTAGCAGACATAAACAATGAGAAATGTTAAAGGAAATCTTCAGAGAGTGGGAGAATTATACTAGGTGGAAATTTAGATTCACTGAAAGGAATAAATAGTCCCAGAATTGGTGACTCTAGGAATAAAAATAATATTTTATTTCTTATCATTTATATCTTTTCAAAATATACTAAATTAGCCCAATAAAAATAATAATTTTATGGAGTTTATACCATATTTAAAAGTAAAATGAATGATGACAATGACACAAACGCTACTTGGGAAGAAATGAAATAATGCTACTGTAAAGTTCTTATACTACACATTATACATTAGTATCATACATACTGTCACTTGAGATATTATGTGATAAATTGCAAAAGAAAGCATAAAATGAGAATAGTAGGCAAAAATAGATTGTGACAAAGAGAAAGCAAATAGAAAAATTGTAAATTTAAATCCAATCATATAAACCGACTATACTTCAATAAAATATAAAAATTAAAAAAAAAAATTAAAAGAAGAAGACCATGTGAAACAGAGACAGAGATTGAAACCATCAATCTATACACCAAAGAAGTGCAGGGATTGCCAACAGCCACTGGACACTAGGAAGAGGCAAAGGATTCTTCCCCAGAGCCTTTGGAGAGACCATGGCCCTGCTGACACCTTGACTTTGATTTTGGACTTTTAGTCTCCAGAACCTGAAAGACTAAATTTCTGTTGTCCTAAAATCGTTCAATCAATCAATCAATCAATCAATCAATCAATCCAATCAAAGATAAAAACTAGAACACTCTCAATAACAGTGGATGTTTTGGTGAATGGCAACTGGGAGAATATTCATGGGTAAAAATAAAGATACAGCCTAGATGTAGGCCAGGTTCACAGGGAAGAATCAAGGAGTAAGATAGCTGGGAGGAACCTTCCTGGGGTGAAGAACATATATCAAACATTGACCTTAAAAGCTGTTCCATTCAAGGAGCCACAATGTTATTGAATTCATCTGTAGAGGCATTTACACCCCAGGGCATTGTTGGAAACAATACAGCAACTAGCTTGCAATTAGGGGAGTTCAACAGCTGGGAATGATCAGGGAAAGAGTAAAACAGAAATCTTCCAGGACCACGGTCTTCCTACGATTGCTGTGGACATAACCAGTGCTGTTCCTCCCTAAGACTTAACACTGTGGGGAGGAAACAGACTTCACTAAAATGATCCAACCAGTCACCAAACAGACAAACAAGCAAAGAATAATAATCTGGGGGCAAGAGGAGCAGTATTCAGTGTTGATATGCTATATTACCTAAAATGTTTGGTTTCCAACAAAAAATTACAAATCACACAAAGAAAGAGGGAAGTCAATGAAGAAATTAAAAAGGAAATTAGAAAATACCTTGAGGCAAATAAAAATAAAAACACAACTTTCCAAAACTATGAGACACAGCAAAAGCAATTCTAACAGTAAAGTTTATAGCGAGAAAGGCTTAACTCAAAAAAACAAACAAACAAAAAAACCTCAAATAAACAATCTAACCTACCATCTAAAAAAATGAGAAAAAGAATCGCAAAGCCCAAAGTCAGTATAAGGAAGGGAAAAATAAAGATCGGAGAGGAAAGAAAGAAAATACAATGAAAAAAATAAGAAAAGGTCAGTGAACAAAGAGCTGATGTTTTTTGAAAAGATATAATTGACAAGCCTTGAGCCAGGCACATGAAGGAGAAAAGAGAGGAACCAAATCAAATAAGAAATAAAAGCGGAGAAATAACCAATACCACAGAAATACTCTAAAAATCATAAACAACACTGATCAGTGGATGAATGGAGAGACAAAATGTGGTGGGGCCATAAAAAGACAAGAAGACAAAATAAGAATGAAGTACTGTAATGGAGGAGGGAGAATCTGACTCTGTTGGATCTGTTCCTTTACCTTTAACCACTGTGCCCTGCTTTCTAGGCTCAGTCTTGCCAGCTCTGCACCTTTTGTGAAACAATGTTGCCTTTGGCCTGAAATAGACAGGACAGCCTATTCTCAAGGGGTCTGAACTTTAAGGATGTTAGCACTTCTCCACTTATGTGGAGATGGCAAGTTGCAAAATAGGGAATAACCTTTGTTTTGTTAGAGGTTTACAGGGACACCATGACCTGGCCCACGTGGAAGGCTGCAAGAACAAAGAATACCTGCAGAAAGAAGTTTGCAAAACCCAACCACAACCCCTCCCTTGTTTCTTATATTAAAGGGGCCTGTATTCTGACTAGAGCAGGATGGTTCTTAAAGACATTTGTCTGCCACCCTCTCGGTCTGCTGGCTTTCTGAATAAAGTCACTATTCCTTTCCCTGACATCTTGTCTCCCAATTTATTGGACTGTCGTGTGGTGAGCAGAATGAGTTTGAACTCAGCAACAATCCCTGCTGCCCTTCCATCCACCCCAGCACCCAGGACTATTGGAATCCTGTGAACACCCCTGTGGCTTGCTATTTGATCCACCCAGAAAGCTCTTCTCACAGACAGGTAATTCCATCAGAGCAGTTGGAGCAGAGTCTACACAAGCCTCTGATGGTGTTTCCTTTAAAAGGAAGGAGAGATGGGGTAGCAGCTGGAGGGAGAGGGGAGGGGTCCAGATCCAAGAGAGATGTAAACATATAAATGATTATTCTCCCCACGCTGGACGGTAAGCTCCAAGCTGGCAGGCTCTTTATAGGTTTCGTTCACTGCAGTATTCCCAGTGCCTGGAATAGCCCCAGGCATATTGAAGAAAGAAAATAATAGTGACTTGTTCCAGCCACGTAAAACAAAAGAAGTGAGGATTTGCACCCAGGAGACTCTGAGCACTGAGCCCTGAGAGATCAACCAAGGAAACTGAAAAAGGAGCAGGGCTTGTGATGAACAGGTCAGGATCTGAAAGCCCCACCAACCACTCTGGCTTCCTCCTCCTTTTAATTCCAATTGGAACACCAGCAGGGATGTGAGACTCTGGAGGGCTTCAGGGTCTATTCACCCTGGTTGACAGGGGGAAACAGAGGCCTCTGGGCTCACCTGCAAGCTAGTAGCAGGAGGAGTCACAGGGCTAAGCACCAGGAGGTTGTCCAGGTTCCCAGGCTCCTGTAACTTCCCCAGGCAAACCCTGGGACCCTGGAGGCTGCAATGATGACTCCCTGTGAGACAGGATGGGAGAGGGCAGGGCACAGCCATTCAAGGAATGCCATAGCAATTAACATCAAAATGGTGAAAGATTCAACACCCAGTAGGCCTTGAGGCTCAGGATGAAGAGATTTAACTTCTAGTAGATCTTGAGCTTCATTATACACCCATTGTAATATATTAGCATGGTGAATAACACGCCCACAGGCACCATGGCAGTCTCAAGACTAGCCACAAAGGGTCAAAGAGTGGGAAATGGCCATATTCCTGGGAATCCCAGCCCCTTCCCCTTAGACTGATCCTTCCAGTTATTAGCATATGAAGCCACCAAGCCCTTAAAAAACAGCAACACAGCCTCACAGCCAATCCTCTCTCTCTCCCTCTTCAGAGATGGCCCACATTCTTTCTATGGAGTGTATATCTACTTGTAATTTCAGCACCCAACCCCTACACCTTGTGGCCTTTCTCTTGCCTTTCAATGTATCTCTCTGAATAAATCTACCTTCACTCAACTGTGGCTCATTCTTGAATTCTTTCTTGTGTGAAGCCAAGGACCCACACTTGGTGGGGCACGTCCCAGGGGCTCAAATGAGACCTGGGACACAGCCCTTCTCATGCCCCACATCTGTTTTGCTGCACCACCTGGATGATAGGAAGAGCCCTGGGGGAGGAACTGAGGGTCCAGGGCCAACCAACCTCCAACATTTGAGGTAAACCTGAAGGAATCATCATCTAGAAAAAGAGCTCAGTGGGCTCCCAGCATAAGTTTTGCAGGCAGGGCAGGGGATGGTCCTTGGAAGAACAGACACAGGCCAGTGTTGCTGGACTGAGTGGAGCAAGGCCAGATGGTCTGCTGGCAGAAGGAGGGGCTTCAGGTCTGGCTGAGGATTGCGGCTTTTCTCAAACTGCATCTGAGAGATTCCCTGTGTGTTAGCAGGATCAGATTTGTCTTTTAAACATCCCTCTCTTGGGTCACAGGGAGTGAGAAATGGAAGCAAAGAGCATGAATCCAGGACAGTGTCAGTGGTGGCCTGGACAGAGAGGGTGGGAGATACAGAGAGGTGATAAATGCATTGAGAGTTGGGACCCAGGGACAGGGGAGGAGCTGACTGCATGTGGGGTGAGGAAGAAAGAGGGAGCAGACAGAGCCCCCGGTTCTGGTTTGAGCAGGTGGGAAGATGGAGCTGCTGCAAGGATGGGCAGGTGGGTGGGAAGAGAGTTCCAGAAGGCAGCTTGGGGCCAACTGAACCTTAGACACTTATGAGAGTGGATCAAATCTGTTACACATTCCTCATGAAATCATTGGAAGGAACTGATTCCCAGGGAATTTCCACCAAGGCTGAGGGTCTTCTTACTCCTGTGAATAAAAATCCTATTGTTCCTGGGTAAGGTGACTGTTTATACTGGGGCTGGAACTTGGGGAGAGGTATTTGAGGACAGAAACATAGAGGCAGCACCAAATGGGATTGTCAAATCTCTCTGGTGACAGCAACCCTTCAACTGCCCATGTGTCCCTGCACCACTGTGTGTCCAACCAGAGAAGGTGATCCTGTCAGGCTGTGTGCCCGTGAAGGGGACAGTCTCCCTGCCCCCAGGACTGTTGTTATGAGTGTGGACAGTGGAACCAGACTATGTGAGTGTGTGATCCCAGCTCCAGCCACTGCTGCCTGTATGGCCTGGAGTCATGGTGCTCTGACCTGCTGGCTAAGGCTTGAGCCTCTCTCATCAGGTTTGCTTTGGAAATTAGAAACCATCAGACCTCAGGAATCTCTTGCCCAACCATCCCATGCAGGGTCAGTTTTCTGGCTTACACATGTGCACAAGCACACACACACACACACACACAAACACATAGACACACATGTGCAGTGACTTTAAATAAGGACTATGGGGCAGGATCAGGAAAGGAACAGATGTGAGGGTGGTAATAAGAAAACAATATGGGGTTGGAGGCATCACCTATAAGTGACACCACTCTCACACTTTTCAGGTCTTATCCCACATGCGCCTGAGGACACCCCTAGAAGTATGAGCTAAAACCAGCCCCACTGTGCAGATGGGGAGACTGTCTTGGAGATAAACCAGGATAAATTCAAGAAGGAGAACAGGTAAGAATGAGAAGTTGAGTCTGGAAGCCAGGTCTTCTCCTCACAGCTGCACGCAGACCCTCCCTGGGAGCCATGGAGAGGGCAGGGCTGCCGTAACTGTGGAAGATGTGGGTTTGCATGGAGAAGGGGGTGAGCAGGCAGCAGCCTAGAGGGCTGTGTGTGGAGGTGATGTCTGAGGAGGGGGCTAAAGGAACTGGGCTTCAGGAAGTGATGTCACTTCCTTGACCACAGACCCCAACATAAATGGAATCTGGTTACCAGGCACCCACATTCTAGTGATGGCCCCAGAGCCAGCTCATTTGGCTAGAGAAAGTTTATGGAGAAACATGTTCTCTTCCTGTTTCCCAATCTCCCAGGCCTTCTCTGTCAGGAGACCCTGGACTGAGAGATTGTTCAGTGGCTGTAGGCGTTGGCTGAACCCTCAATCACAACGCCTCTGGTCTGTTATGAGAAGGTAACCTAAAGTAACATGGGGTGGCCTGGAACAAGACAGTCTGGAAACAGCCACCTCTGGGAGCCCTCCCTGGCAAGACACACTTCCCCTCATCTCCATCTCGGGGTAGGGGGACAGTAAGGGGAGCTGTCTCCTCTGGGCAGGAATGGCTTGTTAAACACATGGTAACCTGGTGGTGCTGTCATGGCCGCACCCAAGGACAGGGCTGAGAAGGGGGAAAGAGGACTCCTGAGGGGCCTCTTATCTGTGCTAATGGGAATCCAAGGCCCTTGGGTTGTCAGCTTTTTTGTCCCTGATGGAGGTTTGCGCAGAGAGTTGAGTGTGTATGACTGGAGTGGAGATGTCTTATGGATCTGAGGACCAGTCGAGAGAGCCAGACAGGGCTCTGAGGTTTCTACCCAGCTGCTGGGCACTGTGTTTTCAGGACTACACACAGGAGATGGGACAGGACATGGTCCCTGGGTTCCCCTAATCCATCTCCCTGCAGGAGGGGCAGTTGTCCCATGAAACCAACAGAGCCCAGGATGGGCTCAGGGTGAGTGCAAGGGAAGAGACTCCACACCTAGGAAGCCCTGGGTCCTAGAGCTGCCCTTCTCCTCCCCTGGGCTCCCTTTTAGAGACCTGCTGGCAAAGGAACCATTTCCCCATCTCTCCCTCTTCCCCTCACAGCCCAGGACCTGCCTTGACCAGATGCAAAGTAGTGGTCACATATGAGTCAGTATCTCAGAAAGAGACTTTGACAGAATATCAGTTCATGTTAAATCAAGGGTGTTTCTGCAGTTTCTCTAGATTGTCCTGTTTTTCCTCCGTCCCCACATAACCACGTTGGCTTCACAATCCTGATCCCTCCCACTCTGGGATCAGCCTCTGTGTTCTCATCTCTACAATGGGAGGCGAGAATTCTACCACTGAACCACCAATGCTCCCTCATCTCTACAATGGGATGCTGTGAGAGCAGTCACAGGGATGAGGTAGTTCATGCAGGGAGGTGCTGGCACTGCAGTGCTGACACAATGATCTGAGACACTAATGCATTTCATCATCACCCTTTGCCCCTTGTACTGTTGATGCTGAGAACCTTGAATCTGCTCAGGGCTCCCCGTTCCACCTCAGACACAAAACCTTGAGGCTTCAGTCTGAGCTCCAGCCCCAAACACCTGGTGGTCCCCAGTGCTGCCTCTGACTCATGTCTGTCCTCTTTCCACCCTAGGGGGAAGCTGGACCATCAGGGAGCAGGGATGAGACCTACAGGGTGTGGACCCTCCAGCAACACAGGCTGGAGAGGCTGGTGGCAAACCTGGTGCCTACTGTCCTGGGTGGCCACCCCTCCTACTTGCACACATTCCTGGGCAAGTATAGAAGTTTCACCACAGCCCTGCAGGTGCTGGACCTTCTGTTCCAAAGGTGAGCACTCTACCCTCATGGGACATTTGTAGATTTGGCCACCTACAAGCAGTGACATGTGGGATTGTCACTCTACCCCTCTGAGCCTCAGTTTGCATCTCTGCACACTGGGTTCAAGAAAGGATCAGGCCCTAGGATGGTAGGAACAGAGTGGGTCCTTCATGGAAAGTGCTTTCAGGGGACCTGGCCCCAAGAAAGGTCAGTTAGAGGTGCTGTGGTTTTACTAATTGGTCATTGTCTTCCTGCCCATGAGGAAGCCTCTGCCTCCTATGTCACTGTAGCTTGGGCCTTGGGTTGAAGTGTTTTCCCATTTTAAAGGAGACTTCTGATTCCATTAGCTGCCCCTGTCCTAGAAGAATGAGAGCAGGGATCCATGGTAGGGAGAAGAGGGGTCCCAGGTCCATTCAGATGTGTGTGACGGGTCTGGTTGTACTCATTCATTCCTCAAATACATAGGAATGTCCTTGGGGGCAGGTGCTTTTCAAGGAACAACCATCATTTAATGCATCAAGCAGACAGCACCCCTGCCCTCCAGGGCTTCCATTCTCCTGGGATTCACACTGTAACACAAGACATCACATCCAGGTTGTGTTCTCAGGACAGTCCATGTGACACCTACATGGTCTCCTCTATATACGGATGCGTCCTCTCTGATATTGATGAGGATGGTGGACCCCTGCACTAGTTGAAACTGTAAGTCTCTTTGATTGAAGAGGGAGGGAACTTCCCCAAATACTGTGTGAGGCTGTGGGCTTTGTAGTTGGGTAGAGGCTGGCAGAACCCTGGATCCCACACATCCTTTGATTCTGGCTTGAGAGCAGAAGTGTTAGGGCTTCTCCTGGCAAAGAGGAAAGGAGACCCAGAGAGCTGTGGATGGGGCTGTGGTGCTGTGAGGGGCATCTGGGAGGAGAGAGGAAAGAGTCAACCCCTAAGAGAACTGAGAGCATCCCCTCTCCATCCCAGGTCTGCTCCCACACCCTTTCTGGGACCGAGAACACAAGGGGTGGAGGGCCTCCTGCTCACCACCTGGTGGAGCCAAAATGATGGGGACTCAGCTGGTGCTCAGAGGACCCAGTGAGCCTCAAGGGACAGTTGTGGTGTATTATTGGAGTTGAGTGCTGGAGGCAGGAGGAGACCCAGACAGGGTCCCTGGAAGATTAGAGAGAGGCAGGTGCCAGAGCTAAAGTCTGAGGTGTGAGGAGGCCAGCAGGAAGCCTGGGTGGCAGACACAGCCTGTCTGCTCCCTCCTAGGTCAGACACTCACAAAGCAGCTCCTGTGTTCCCAAGAGGGCAGTGCTCATAGCAGACGGCCTGCCTGTCCTCACAGAGGTGTTATCCAGTGGGGAGGGGGAGGGAGAGGAACAGAGAAGTGTGACAAGCAGCCCTGAAGACAGTAAGAGGTGGTCACACCACTGACCAAGGACTGTCCCTTCAGAAGGCTTGTGCAGCCCCTCCTCTGTGTCCAAGCCCGCCTCTGCCCACACTGCCAGCTGAGATGGGATGTGGAGCAGAGCCAGCCTCTGGATGGGCAGGAGCCAAAGACAAAGAGGCCCAGGTCCCTGCAAGTCTACCCTGGGTGCCCAGCCTCAAAGGAGAGGCCAAGTCTCTGACTCTGGTGCCTTCTGACTACCCCCAGGGCCATGTCTTACATCCTGGGAACCTGGCTGTGCCAGTACCCAGATGATTTCCACCAGCTTCCAGAATTTCCCTGTCTAAAGACCGTGCTGGCTTATGCAGAGCTGAGCATGCCTGGCTCTGACCTGGAGCAGCAGGCCCACCTCCTCCTGGCACAGCTGGAGCAACTGGAACTCCCAGAGGCAGACAGTGATGGTGAGCAGGATGCAGGGTGGGTGACAGGCTGAGTGGGGAGGGGAAGGCACTGGACCCCACAGAGCAGAGTCTGGGAAGACTCCCCAAGTGTAGAATCAGGGACTGAGATTTGACTGAGTAGCAGTGAGGGCTCCCCTGGCTTTGGGAGACACGTGGGAAAGCAGTCCTATTGATGAGAGTTTCCCTTCTTGGAGCCACAGCAGCAGCTCCAGAACCCGCTGGGGAAACCCCTCTGGATGGAGAACCAGCTCCAGCTCTCCTGCCTGTGACAGCGCCAGAGCCAGAGCAGAGGGACGAGCTGTAAGTATTAGTCAGGCTCTGCTGCCTGCCCTTGCCTTCAGTGCCAGGACACCCACTGTTCGTGATGTGTCTGTGAATTTACAATTCCTGATTATTCTTATTAGTGATAATATATTACTTGTGACCAGTTGTTTCTGTCTGAGTAACAGATGAAGAGAATGATAATCATTTTTTTGTTTAAATTTTAAACTTTTAAAAATTAAAAATAAAGCAGGGCATCACATTAAGGCAGGGTCCAGGATATTTTCTGCCCAGGGGAAATTTGATTTGCAACAGTGACACCCACTTGAGCTCCGATGAGCAGAAAGAGACTTCCCAAAACTTATCAGGTGCTGGAGAAGCTGCAGGAAAGTCTGAGCCTCAAGCCAGGTGTCCTGGGAGGTACTTACAGGCCCTGCTATCCCTCAGGCTCCCCCAGCAGTAATGGACTGCTCCACCCCTTGTCCAGACCCCAGGACTGGCATCCTTGCATTCAGCTTCTGCAGGGGAGGCAGCTCTGCCTTTCCCCCAAGACCACAAAGAGGGGATGGGGGGCCAATGCTGTCCATTGGGGTTAATTCAGGGGGTCCCATGGTCTGAGATAACTGAGTGAGGCCATGGTCAGCGACCTCTCTCTTCTCTGCCTAAAGATGGATGCCCCCACGCACAAAACATAGGTCCTCACAGGGAGGAGATGCTGAGCTCTTCCTGGAGGAGGAAAGACTGAAGCCCCTGATTCAACTGGGAGCAGACAAAAGAGACATCAGAAGACCCAGAGGAAGGGCCTTCTGGGCTGAGGCTCAATCTTGATGCTTAGGGGCACAGGCTAAGTGTTGGTTTGTAGGACTTGGCCAGAAGTGATCACAACCAAGTCTGAACACAAAACCAAATTCACCTCAACAAAACACCTTCAGTACAGGACCCCAGATATCCCTTGTCCACTTGGAAGTTTTGGGAGCTTGAGATGCTGTGTAGCTCATGACAGACCTGGGGATAAGTCACATACTCCCAAGTTCTTAGAAAATCACAATCAAAAACTCTCAGACTTCTGATTCTGCTGAGGCCCCACCTGGCAAAACCCCTCAGGAGATGCTCCGATGTCAGCCAATCATGGGAAACTTGCGGTTCAACTGTAAGGACCTGTAGTCAGGCTGCAAGGGCCATCCAGCCCCCTTAAAAGTTGCCCACCTATACTTTCTGTGGTTTTGCTTTTAGAAATTCTTCAACCTTTCAACTCCAGGGGTTCATATTGTCAATTACAGGTAAAAGTTGTGTGTTCCTGGTTTGCGAAACTTGGAAACAACAGACCAGTCATTTTACTTCAAGACATCCTCATTCTTTTCTGAGATTTAATTCTAATTTTAAGATGACATCAGGAACAGTGCATAACATTTATATTATTTCCAAATCGTGATTAGTATTTACTGTATGTCAAGCACTGAGCAGAGAGCAGGCTGAGAACTGATTGAGGAGCTTCCTGGTCTGGGAGAAGCTCTGAATCCACAGAAGGAGAGAAGACATGGTAGGAAGTGCCTGCCATCCAAGGAAAAGGGACAGGGCTCATGCTCGGGAAAGTCAGGGTGTGATCATAGATTTAGAATGAAATTGTGAATGAAAGGATTTGGCTGCATTCTCAGAGAAGAAGAAGACATGGTTTTGGAGGAAGCTGGCAGCAAGGGCAATAGAAGCAGGTCCTTTCAGGACAAGGGATCAGAAGGAACATTATGCAGCTTTGAAATTCTTGCTTTCTAAAGTTTTCATTGGGTATGATAATGACTCATGTTAAGTGAAAAAGTGACAGGTAATATAGGGTCATCCCATTTTTTCAAGTTCTACACCATTTTAGATGAAATGAGACAAATATGCTGTATGATACATTTCTAATTTTCATTTACATTTTATTGTTAATATAAACAGCAAAGGGCCATAATAACAAACTGCTTTCCCCTAGGGAGCTCTGCCAAAATCCTGTGTATCTTATAGGAGCATCAGCATCAGAATAAAGAACAGTGGTTATAGAAACTTTGGGAGAGGGACAGGTTATGATTTTAATTACCTGGTCCTCTGCCTATGATAGCTTTCCTGTATTGTATTATAACCAATGCTCAGCCACCTGGGAGAGGGTCTGTGCCTTGGTTTCAAGTATATTACAGCTCTCTTGTCCAGTACTTGGCCAAGAGAATGTGCTCATATTGTTGAATGAATACATTTGGGAGGGAAAATATGGCAGGCTTGCAAAAGTATTTGAAATGGGGACTCTTCTGGAGCTGTCCCAACAGGAGGTCATCATACATAGACACCTTCCTCACTTACCAGGCCTGTTACACCGGGTGACCTTCCCATAGGTCCTCTCAGCTAGGACCCACCTGTCCCAGGGGTCTCTCACATCACATCTCACCATCTGCTGTCACTTCTCTTCTCACTTCAGCCTCCTTAATTGTCTTGCTTCATGCCTCTCCACTTTAGGTCTCAGAGGATACCTCTGATTTTCTTGGGGATCCAATATCAGAATATTAGATCCTGTGGACCTAGTTTTATGATGGAATGAATTTACAAATAAATAGCCACATGAAGAAATACAGCTCTGCATGACTATTGTTACGGGTGGTTTCCCTTGAACAATCAATGTTAAACTCGATGGCAGAAAACAAATATGTTTTTCTTTGCAATGAGCATCCCTTCTGAATTTTACCCTTTCTCTGATGATGCTGTAAAAGACCTGACACACAGCAAGATGAACAGAAAGAAGTTACATCATGTTATAATGCTGTATAGAATGGTGTGATACTTCTAAAAACTGATGTTATCCAGGTGTGCTAGAGTCATGTTAAAAAACATTGTGTGAATATTACCCCTTAAATTTCTCATGTTTACATGAAATTCAGAAGATGGTGGTGAATTCATCAATTGCTTTCTCTGCATTCATTTAGATGATCCTCACACTATTTTTTCTCCTCTGATTGTTAATGTAGTATATTACACTGATGCATTTTCCTAGGTTGAAGCCTTCTTGCCTTTCAGGAATAGTTCCCACTTGTTCATGGTGTGTGGTTCTTCTTATAGAGACAGATATGAATGACTAATATATAAGTATTTTTCTGCCCTTCCAACCTCAACTCCAGCTCCCTGAGCCCTGCTAGGGTGGCCAGTGATGGCCAGGACACAACACTGAACCACAGAGGCTTGTGCCTTCTAATTAGTCATGGTAAGTGTTATTACTAACCCCTGATTGTTGATTTATACAGTTGTGACTGTCAAGAGACCTGCACTCACCCATTTCCCATCTCTGTGTCTCACTCTCCACTCATTCCTTCTTGGATTCATTCAGTTCTTCCTTAAGTCCATCCTTCCTCACTTTCAGTGACAGCCTGACATTGGCAAACTCTCTTAGTCTCTTTGATCTGAAAATCATGTTATTTTACTTTTACTCCTGAGTGATGGCTTAGAAGGAAAAATATATGGACATTCCTGTGATGTGTCCCTTGTCATCTGAAGATATCATTCTGTCATGTGTTCTGCCCTGACTTGGTCCTGCTGCCTGGATTGCTGTTTTTGCTCCCTGTCATCAGCCTTCCCTCCTTTGTGAGAACACCTTCAATTGTCCTTCACAGTACAGCAAAATGCTTCGGTCATACATGACATACGTATATTCATTTTCATATTCTTTTTCACCATAATTTACCACAAGATATTGAATACAGCTCCTTGTGCTCTACAGTGTGAACTTATTTTTTTTTCTATTTTACATATATTAGTTAATATGTGCCAATCTTGAACTCCCTATTTATCCCTTCCCACCCCGTTCCCCGCCTGGTAACTGTAAGTTTCTTTTCTATGTCTATGAGTCTATTTCTGTTTTGTAAATAAGCTTGTCTTTTTCTTAGTTTTGACATATAATTTTTATCATATGATATTTCTCCTCTTTCTGGTTTACTTCACTTAGAATGACAATCTCCAGGTCCATCCATGTTGCTGCAAATGGGATTATTTTATTCTTTTTATGGCTGAGTAGTATTCAATTGTATAAATATACTACAACTTCTTTATCCAGTCATCTGTCGATGGTCATTTAGGCTGTCTCGATGTCTTGGCTATTGTAAACAGTGCTGCTGTGAACACTGAGGTGCAGGTGTTCTTTTGAATTAGGGTTCCCTCTGCTTTTATGCCCAGGAGCGGTGTTGCTGGGTCATATGGCAGGTCTATTCTTAATCTTTTGAGGAATTTCCATATGGTTTTCCACAATGGCTGCACCAAACTACATTCCTACCAGCAGTTTAGGAGTTTTTCCTTTTCTCCACACCCTCTCCAGCACTTATTGTCTATGGACCTTTTTTTTTTTTTTTTTAATGTCCCACATTTATTTAATGTGAAATATGTTTAATACAGTTATGATGGGTGTGGTTAGTGCATGACACCAGATAACAGCAAGACCTTTTGAGGAGCTGAACGTTGACTACAGTATATCATGCAAGGATATCTATATATACATAAAATATTTCTTTTCTTTAAAAAAATGTACAGAACATGTTTAGGGAGAAATACAAGATACAAAATGCAAAAGAAATCATAGAACAATAAGACCAAAAAATATAACTCCCAGAGAACTATAAACGTTTTGAAGGGACAGAGGAGTACCTCATCTGCACTAAGAAAACAGAACTACTGATATTAAATATACTTACTGAAATGTCTGAAATAAACCCCAGGTGGCTCAGTGCTGAATTGAACAGCCAATTGTGACACGCCGGCTGCTGAACTGATTAGTCGGTGGTTGGAGTTGTGCAGTACCCGAACGTTTGGCAGTAGCACCCAGAGCAGGAAATGCCAACTCTCTAGACAGCAAAAGGTTAACTGCGATTTTTTTCTTGCTGTCAAGAGCCAGAGAAATACTTGATATTTTCAGTTGTGACTTTCTAATAGTTAATAAATTACACGACAAAAAAGTGACTATATAAAACTACTGATCTAACTACATACTATAACATTTACAGTATTGCAGCCCTTTCATCACTTTATCTGCTTGTTCTCTTTTATAAGCCAGCCTTGCAAATCTGCCCAGAAAAACCACCATTCCCCTCTCCCCGTTTTTTCCCATTAGGATACCCTTCTTACCCGTTCTGAGATGGAAATAAGGAAATCTGTGTTCCTTACTGGATTTCTGGCCCAAGTTTTCATCCCCCGCTGGGACCAAAGCCATCTGCAAGGCTGCTCCCAACACCACTGCGCCTGGCCTGGAGAGGATGCCACATGCCACCGGAGTGCGAGTGTAGGATGGGCATGTGCGGGTGGGGCAGGCACGTTGAGGATAGTGCCAAGGCATTTAAAAGTCCCTAGTGTTTTGGAGACCTACAGTCACCTACAATTTATGTAGTGAATTCTAAAAATTAAAAACACTAAAAAAGGTATTATTGTAGCCTGTGATTAGTTAACCCATTCAAATTTGTGACATACAAAATGGTTTATTGGAGTTTGGGAACTGCCTGTTTACTAAGAACTCTGTTTTAAAGGAACAGTGCAATAAAGAAAAATCCTAACCCAAATTAGAAAACAAAAACAAAAATAAACCAAAAAATAAAAAAAAAAAACTTAAAAAACCCCACTTCAAAACATTTTCTACTAAATATTGATACAAACATGTAACAAACAGTATAAAAAGTTATTCATTTAAATATATGCAAACTCTTTTCAACTCAAATATTGTTTTAATACTTATCAAGGATATACAGATGAGGTGGAGGAGGATGTGGAGAGAGGACATATGGCAGCAGCCTAGACTGTACTGTTTACTATACTGCAAACTTTTTCTAACAAAAATGTCTTTTTTCTTCCAATGTGGACAGGGGTTCTCCTGGTGGAGGTGTGGGGCTATTTCTTGGCAGATCTCACTCTTTTGGTTGTGATGAAGGCCATGCCATGGGTCTGCATGTGTGCATTTAAGGCAGCTTCCATCTCAGAGGCCTTGGCTCACACTTCACACGTTCAGTCCAACACTAGGTGGTCGGCTGGCTCATCCTCAGGGCTGGGCTTGTTCTCCTGCTTCTTCAACCCCATTCTGCTTTACCACGGGCTGTGGCTCCTTGTGTTTGTGGATGACAAAGTGCCGGCAGAGGGAGACATGCGATGTGTAGCAGACACTCCAGGGACTGGTGCAAGGATCCATCCGACTTGTGCTGCAGGATGTGCTTGTGGAACCACAGCAGGTTTTCCATGGTGAAGCCCCACATGCACACTTGCGAACCTTGAAAATATTAATAAGCTCCTTCAGGGGTTGGGTGATGGCTACTCTGGGAGGTCTGAATTCTAGAACGGGTTCTTCCAACTTCCGCTTGGGGCTGGGAATCTTGGCATCTTCTTTTATTTCCATTTCCTCCTCATTGGTGGCTTCTGTCATTTCTTTCAGGTCAGGATCTTTAATACCGTGCATGGGTCAGATGTGTTTCTCCAGCACCAGCAATTTCATGAAGGCACGCCTGGGCTCTGGGCAGTGCGAGCAGGTGTAAACCTTCCTGATGCCTTTGTGTTTTATCCAGTTGTGATGGTAGAGGCTGTGGGATGAGCTGAAAGGTTTGTCACACTGGCAGCAGGGGTGTTTCTTCATTTGCTTCCCGTGCTCCTTCCTCACATGGGAAATGTAAACATCTCTGTGTGAACAGATGGTCACACCCCCAACACGTTCAACCAGGACAGGCCACTTTCTTCAGTTCCACTGATTTTTTTTCACAGGTGATGGGGATTTCTTTTCCAATTTTTCTTTCCCATTCATGGATCCAGTGTCTTCTTTGTTTTGATTTGTTGAATTTTGAGTTGTAGGCTTAATGCACAAAGGCAAGTCTATACCCAAGTTTGGAGACACTTCCATGCTTTTCAGTGTTCCATGAATAGATGTGATATTACATCATGGAGTTTAGATGGACCATAGATCATGAGTTTCTTCTGTGCATATAAAAGAGAACAGTCTGGACACTTGAAAACAGGCACCTTCTGGTTTTCAATGTGCTGGTCAAAGTGGTGATACAGCAGGGTGTGCAGGGTGAATACAGTGTCACACATGGAACACATATATATTATTCTTGGCTCTCTGATCCTGATGTTGGGGTGCTGTGTGTAGGCATGGGAATTCTGCACTTGGGGCAGACTTAAATGCCACTGGACAGATTGGACACTTGTAGAAGACTTCACAGTGAGAACCTTGAATGTGAGACTTCAGCGTGGCCGCATCAGAGTAGCCAACATTGCAATGCAAACATCAGAAGCCAGCTCTCTGCATGTAGCATAGACAGTTCTTGGTGACATGGGTCTGGAGTTGCACCGATCTGCAGGTGGCCCCACACTCGGGGCAGGTGTAGGGAGATTTGTGCTGATGGATTCTCTGGTGGGAGGCAGAGCTGCACTGGTGAGGAAGCAGCATCTGGCAGACAGTGCAAGTCTTCTGTCCACTCATATCTGCAGCCTGCTGGACATGGGTAACCAGTGACATATCCCCCAGGAAAACTTCATTACACTGCAAACATTTCAGACTATGCCTACAGAGCTTGGATGGGTCTTCATCCCAAGACATAGCTGGAAGGATGGGTGTGCTTAAAAGGGCTGATGTGACTGTCCCAGTTATGCCAGACTGAATTTATGTTACAGTGTGTGTGCCAGCTCCGCAGAGCTCAGTAGAGTGGAAGATGAAGCAGGAGTATTGCTTGATGGAGAAACAATCATTTGATCTGCTGGGACCAGCTTCACAATCAAGAGGGAGCCCTGCATCAACACTCCCTTCTCCTTGTGCCCACAGGCATGGGACAGGAGGCTGCACTTGCTGTGAATAATGAGGTTCCTACTACAGTGGTTGAATGTCACTTCAATGTACATGCTGCATCTGTCCTAGTGTTGGGTCAGGCTCTTTTCAGGGCAAAGGAGTCCTCATACTCTAAGCACTTGTACCCATGGGTTCATAACATGATGCCCATGTTGGCAGGAGGACTGAGGTTGAGGATGCAAACTGGGACTGGGTTGACTCTGCTCAGCACCTTGTTGAAAGCTTCCACCACAGAACTCTGCAGGTAGGATTCCACCTTAACCTTGACAAATTTTTGAGTGGCTATGAGGCCACAGCATTATTGCCTACTTTATTTGCTGCTGACGCTTGGTGAGCACTTGGCAGAGCTCAGAGGTGGCCTTGGCACCCTGAGACAGAAGGTTAAGTTGGCAAGGTGCAGAGTCTTTGGCACAAGTTTGGCATTGGCCAGGCTGGAGCCCAGCACCACGACGGTTTGCTGCTGGGTGGCATTGGCAGCTTTAATGATGGTGCTGCTGGTGCTCTGAATGGAGGCAGCAGATATGACCATGTCTTTGACCATCGTGTTGTTGGTGAGCTTCACATTAATGACTTGCAAGCCAACTGTCTTCACAGCTGTCACCAGGAGGAAGGTGGTCACAACAGGCTTGATTGTGACCTGTTTGGGGGTCAGGTTGGCAGGGGCAACAGCACTGGTGATGACCACTGACTGCACAGGTGCCCTGAGGCTGGAAGGAAAGGACAGGGACCAAGGCTGGAGATGACAGAAGTGACATCATGGATGCCACCATGGACTCTGTCTGTTCTGAAGGCTTTTTTCCAGCATCAAGATTGACTTCAGGCAAAACACCCTCATCACCATCCCCTTGATTTCTCCAGAAGATGTCTTGATGGTTTTGATGTGGACCTTGGTGATTGCTGGTGTTGACCCTGTGGGAAAGGAGGGCGATCCTTTGTTACTGTTCTCACTGGAGATGCTCCAGGGACTATCTGGCTGCTTGAGGGATGTTTTTTCATCCCTTTGATGAGACTCTGAGATTCAAGAGACTTTTCAATGGCTCTAGGGCTGTCATTTACTTCTTTTGGTAATAGAGAGGACTCACGGGAATTGGTCACTGGTCCTTTGGAGTTGGAAGTGGCCTGTTTAGCACTGAGGGCTGTGATCACAGCTATACAGGAGGAAAGCCTGGAGGATGGCTTGGTCCTTGAAGGTGCTGCAGCACCAAGGGAGGTTTCATTCTTCTCAGAGCTCAGCTTCCCCTCGTGAACCCTGTTTTCAAGCACACTTTCAGAGTTTTCTTTCAATTTATCATCCATTTTTCTGACTTTAGAAGGTACATAAACACTTAGATTTATAGAATTTGTTTCCATTTCTCTCTCAACAACTCTGTTTTTATCTAGATTGCCTGATGTAGAGATTCCAGTTTTACTTAAGCTTCAGAAGTTTCCCTTCATTAATTAGCAAGAAGCAGCCAGACTATACATAAACATATCTGTTACAAGGAAAACACATGGCCTGTCTAAAACCTTTCTATTTCAACATATTTTAAAAAATGAATTAATGGTTCATAAAGAATAAAAGGAAAAGCTCTTCTAAGGAGGTTCACCTATAATAAAAAACAAAAGAAAATACATTGCCACAAGAGGAGGAGGAACAGGGAAGTTTCTGACTTGATTTTTGTTGATGGGGCAGGAGACAAAAGAGTACACGTTGCCCCTCTTAGGAAATATGCAGCCAGCCCCCTCCCTCCTTCTCTTTATTCCTGTCAAGGTATTTTTGGAATTATAAATAAGCAAAATAATGATATGAATAGAATTTCAGAAAATATCTAACAAATGCATTGCCAACATAACCGTGTGCTAAGGTACATGTTGTCAATCACCCACATTCTAAGTGACCCTTCCCACCAAAAGCCACCACAGGTCCCCAGCTGGGAGGTGGAGCACAAGTTACTTCTACTGAGTTAACAAGTCTTGCAGCTAAAATACTGAGAGATTTGATAATCTTTAAATGTCTGTATTTCTAAAATATACTGGAAAGTGGAGAATATGCTGTAAGGGCAATAGCTACGGTCACTGCAGAGGGAAAGGAAAGCCGGATTTAAGAACGTCTTTAACCAATTTCTAGGGAAGGGGCTGAGACCACAGCGGTGGGGAGAGAGGGGGCTGAGGGGTCCGTGCGGGCTGCTCAGGAGAGAAGCCCACTCCCATCACACAGGATAAGGGATCAGATCTTGGGTTCTGAGTGAAAGCTTCTCAAAAAGCCAATTAATCCTTTTCTGTCAACACACTGCAGAACACAACATCGTGAGTGGCTGCGGTGTGGGAGAGGGAGTCACAGCATTTATTTCTAAGCAGCCTGCAGCAGGTACAAACAGAAAAGGTGGGAAACAGCGTGGCCTATTTGGGAAATTTAGAAAGTGCCCAAGGGGTCTGGCAGAGTTAAAATTTGGAGAATGTAATTTTAAGTTTGGGGTCTTGCAGCAGTAAAGTCACCATTGCCTAAATGGTGGTAAGTCAAGAAAGACTGGTGAGAGAGGAGTTATGGGATCAGATGTGCTCTTAAGGAAGCTAGCTGTGGTGGCGTCGGCATGCAGGACTTCAGGAACAGGGAGTCACGAGAGCAGCAAGGACAGGAAGGGCAGAGAGGAGACTGAGCCCTGCAGGACATCAGGTGCCCGGGGGGTGATGGGAAATGACACCAGTGTCTTCCGGGCTCCCAGGCAGGCTGCCCTCACCACAAAGTAGCACTTACTGCACAGAATCACCTGCTGTTCTGTTTCTTTTCCACTTAAGCATTGGGCAAGCCAATTTCCTTTGCATTTTGTTCTATCACCTAGCTTTTTGAGGTTAGTCATAATAATCCCCAAGGCAACAAAGACATCTTAGTTTCTAAAATTCACAACACTTCACACAACCTAAGGACCATATGATCTCTTTAGAGGCAAGAGAGACATAGATGAATAGGAATTTATTAACAAATAAATCACATTTGATAATAACTCAATTTTAAGAACCATTATTTAAGAAAGACCATGACTGAAATTTGGGTGTGTGCAAAATACAATACCTAAAACTCTTTAATTTAAATAGCATGCCCATCAGGTTTTTCCTTGGAGGGGGGGTTGCTTCTGAAGGATCATCTTCTTCTTTCCCTTTGCTTGGCATGTGTTTCTGATTTGCCCTTAAAAATCTCTGGATTTTAAGGAAATAAGTAAAAAGGCTGAGCTGAAAAGATTATATACTGGAAGGGGAATAAAGATGTTACAGGGCCCCCAAAGCCGTGATCAAAACTCAGGCCTAGATCCTGAAAGGGCTGGTGCCAGCAAGGGCCACAAGAAAGTGGGCAAGTGTGCATTTAGATCAGAGATTGATTACAATATAAATATTGAAGAGATGGACAAGAAGGATTCAGAAAAATACACAGGACTCAAGACAAATGGATACAGGGGGAAAGCAAGGCAATGCAGAAAACTCGATTGCAAAAATGAAGAAATGTGAGAGGGTTGATAAGATGCCCTTCAGATCATGGTATTTCCTTCCAGTCCTCCAGCCTCAGAGAAGAAAAACTAACCACCCCACTATACAATAGACCTCCCTCCACTCTTTCTTGCAACCTGAATGTCCCTGGCAGCTAAGGAGGAAAAAAAACTCCCTTTTATTTTAAAATCTAGCTCTTCTACTGGGCCTTACTCTTAAAAAAATCCATATGTTTCCCTTTTTAAAGGAGACCATCCCAATAGCCAGAACCTGTCCACTTCTGTGCTGATTCAGCCCAAATGTCTAGACACTCACATACTTCTCATAGTTAAGTCATGATGATCTAAATCTCATGTAGTAATCCCATTTTCCTGGCCAGTGTGTAGCTGAGACAAAAACAAGTGAGCCAATCTTGGCCAAGGTGAGGGGAAGCCTACTTTTCGCAGTGGGTGTGCAGGGGTCCTAGGGGAAAGAAACCGTTGCTCTCACAAATAAACATACAGGAGGGGCCATGTTCTTCAACTGGACATCGGTTAAGTAGACTAGTCATGTAGCTAGAGTCAGCACAGGGCCATGAAGAGAGCCAGTAAAAGACATGATGACATGCAGGAGACAGCACAGGGTAAAGACAGAAATTCTGAGTCTTTTATGCTCTCACTGAGGCTGGACTTTTCCACCTGAAGCCAGTTGAGCACAGGTTGTAGCTGATGCTCTCTTTGACTTCAACCAAGGGCACAGTGAATCCATTCCTCCATTATCCTGGGAGTTTCCTCATTAAACCAAATATATTCTTACTTTGAAATGTACCTTCTAAACTTCACCAAATGTGAGGGGATAAGAAAAAGTTCTCAGTTAATTAGGTAATGATATGAATCTCTCACAATGAAATCTTTTTAAGACACATAAAATGACACTGAACTAGTACTTCCTGGATACTGTTGGCAGGGACACCCAAGAAGTAGTGCTGTGTATGAGGACACAATGCAATCCTCCATGTGTTTGCCAGCATGCTGAAGAGCTGAAAATATTTAAACCAAAATCTGTAGAAGTACATTAAAACACACATGCACACACAGACACACAAAATCATCCAAGAAACCAACACCTCTGTTAGTCATCTTTCCTTCAAAACTGCTAAACATCAATAAATGATGCTAACAAAATGTGATATATACACACATCAACAAAAAATAACACAAATGGAAGAGGAATTAATATAAGAGCCAATCCATAAAACACTTAGAATAAAACACAGGACTAAATCTTTGTGACCTTGGGTTAGGAAATGGTTTCTTAAGCACAACAACAAAACCACAAGTGACAAAATACATAATAGGTAAGTTGGACTTCAACAAACTTAAAGTTTTTGTGTTTCAAAAGACACCATCAAAAAAGTGAAGACAACTCACAGAATTTATCTGCAAACCAGGTACTCGATAAGAGTCAAGTCCCTAGAATATATAGAATTCTACAACTCAACTAAAAAATGACAACCCAATTAAAAATATAGGCAAAAGACTTTGAGAACTATTACTGTAATTTATGACAATAGCTCTCAGTTTACAAAGTGAGGTCATTAAAATAATCCCCAAGTTTCAGAACTATAAAAACCTTTAGGGGTCATATTATTCAGCTGCTTCTCTTTAAAGATAAATTAAGAAAGAACCAGGAAAGGAAAGCAGACCTTGCCTGCACTGGACACATACCTTCCTCACTGCTAGGGATCCTGTGAAGAAATCCTAAAAGCACTGAATTATCAAAGCTTGTCTGCACTGGACTAGAGAGGACATAAATATAGCAAGATTATAACAATATATGAATTAAAAGTGTTTTGGAGAGAAAAGAACACATATTTAATTTGAATACATTAAAATAAACATACCTATATTGAGGTCAAGTTCTTCAACATCTTCCTCCTTCTTTTATTTTTCTTCTGTACCATCTATCTTCTCAGTTGACACCCACTGTATTTCTGCACTTGTTTCTTGTCTCTCTCTACCCTTATGATACTGAGTGGTGGGAGCATCTTTGATCAACTCACCTGTTTTACTTTCTACCAACTGGGCTGCTCTCTCTCACTCAAGGAATAGCTGATAAAGATGATTTTTGAAGATCATTAAGAGAGATCACCAACCAGCATGTATATCTCCAAATTTAAGCTTCAATTTGCTTTTAAACATCACCAATCCTAAGAAGCATGTTGTCTGGTAAACAAGAGTAAATGTCAATAAAAGCCCTTGGTCTTCATCCAACTGAAGGCCAAAAAAAAGTATAAATGCTGTTGAAATTCAATCATGCATATTAAGTGTATTTCCTAATGATGCAGGCATTCTGTTTATAAGATTGAGAATCTAAACTTTTTTCTTAATTTGGATAATACTGAGAGGAAATTCAAGCAAAAAATACAATGAAAAGTTAAAAGAATTATAAAATTTTTAAATCCTAGCAGCCTGGATAAATTAACTGGAAAGAAGAAAGAACACTGAATAAAACATAATATTGGGGGAAAGCAATGTGGCTTCTTTAAAAGGAATTTAAATGGATATAGAGATAAACAAGAATCAGTAAAATTAAAAAGCTTGTTCTCAAAGAAAGACCTAGAACAGGATCTCAACTATAATACTTAAAAATGGAAGTGCAATTGTCAATGGAAGGACACACCAAAAACTCTAAAAGGGAACCCACTAAACCTCCTGCCTTCACTCCCTTTATTTCCATGTGCTGCTGCTGTGCCAAATGTACAGAAAGCATTTCATATACTCACTGCAATGACTGGGGAAAACCCCAAGTTACTAATGGCAGCTACCTGAAAACCACATGCCAAGGAGATCTCAAAAATTTGCAAAATATATACAAGTGTGCTATATAAAATTTAATGCCCTCGAGAAAATAAAATTTTTAGCTTTATATGAAGCAGTTATTTCTTAAAATTGGTTCCAGGTTCCCTAGGGGTTCTCCCAAATCTTTTCAGGGATTCTGTGAGCTCAAAACTGTATTCACAAGTATACTGAAAGCTCAACTGACTCCTTTCATTCTCTAATAACTATACAGTGGGAGTTTTCCAGAATCTACATGCCATGTGATTATTTTTATATACCAATGGCTAATAGAATGAGTACCTGAATTTTACAATTTTCTGTTTTGACTTCTAATTTATTAATAGATAAAACACACATAAACAAAAGTTAATTGGTATGCCCACTAATTACTATAAAGTATATATACTTTATATCAGGTAAAAAGTATACAGAATAAAGAAGCCCTGAGATCCAAATATTTGAAAAGGAATGATAGGCTCCTAGTTATAACTCAAGAAAACACCAAGTTGTTGCAGATTATTACCTGAAGACACAGCTCAAGCATTCCTACTTTCAGAAAGGCCAAAAGGATCAACAGGTTAGCAAAGGCTTTGGAAAAAATGGGGAAAAGAAAGTTCATGATCACTTCTGAACACGTGCAAACTTTCACTTAAGGAAATGACAAAGGTAGCTAGGAACTGGCAGAAAGTATTGTACTGGAAAAAGTAAAAAATAGTAATACTCAGCATTGTCAACAAACAAAAACCCACATACAATTTTACAGGGGAGTATAAATCAAGTGAAGAGGGATTATGTGACTGGGGGGGCAAGTTGGGGATATCAATTTTAAATATACATACTCTGACACAATTCCTAAGCCAGGAAATTACTCCAAAGACATATATACTTTCAAAGCTATGCCCCAATATTTAGGTACACACAGTCCTGGGCATAGATCAGACCAGAAAGTAATGCTGCAGGACTTGAACCAGATGGGATAAAGCTAAAACTTGACTTGTAATTTGTTGTTAATAATCTACCTTTGATTCATAAACAAAGAGTCCTTGTTTCTGCTTTTTGCTAACAATGCCTAAGGAGTGATTACAGTAGTTGGAAACAGTCAACAGAATAAGTAATGGAACACATTCTAACCCAGCGTACCTCTCACTGAACAGGTGAGAGAGTCAGAGGAAGAGGAAGAGGAGGGGAGGGAAGGAAGGAGGGAGAGAAGGTAACTGATAAAGAAACTGGACAGATGTAAAACCTGAAGGTGTTAGTTTGTTTTTAAGTTGTTGCTTACATGCACTAAAGCCTGAACTGCATGGACTTGTCCAGCCATCCTTAATCTACCATCTCCCTCTCCACTGCAGAAGGAAGAATCAAAAGAGTATGATGTTTCCATGTTGACAAGACATTGCCAATTCTGACCATTATACTCAACTAGATTTACCAGTAGTCCTAAACCCTACAAAAGTTAAAATATACCTGTTACCACAGGTGAGAATTAAAACAAATGAATACAATATACAACTTTTATTGACAGCTAGAAAACAGATCAATGTGCTATCATCTTCAAAATGGTTAATAACCACTTTATAATTATAAATAATGGTCTTCCCAAAGAATGATTTCATCACTTTTAGTTCTTATAGTCTTTATTTTTACACATGGCCCTTCATGTTTCCCTTCTGTACTGTAAGAAGTATGTTCATAGGGAGTCAACTGAAATCCACAATATATTGAACAACCGGTTCTTAAATTCAAAACTAAGATGAAGTTTTTATCATCTTAATAGACAAAGTACTCATTTCTGAAATAGTCATTTGAACCCACCAGCACTTTGAATATCAAATCTCTGCCCCTAAGCACACAGCTCATCACTGTGCCCATCACGCCATCTTGTCCTCCTGTTGTGGTGCTGCCCCATTCTCAAATAGGGAATAGGAAGAGGATAAAAGTTGTTATCATTTTTATGACACAACTAATATGCATTAACACAAATACTAAAAATTAAAAATGTACAGCTATCCTTTATTGAGATACACTGTTGACAATAATATTTCTGAGCTGAGCTACTAGGCTGATTTTTAAAATATCAACTGCTAAAAGCAGTTAAATCTATAAATGAGTAAGTGAATTACATGATGGCAATTTAAAAATGACTACATTAAGAAAAGAAGAAACAAGGGAGTAACTTATTTTTACATGTAATACAATATTTCAGTGAGAATATATGTAGAAAATATGACTTATGATTATCATTAGTTAAATTGAGCATCACCCCAATGACAGCCCTCATGCAGTTTTCTACTGCTTTGCCCACGTGATTAGTGATATTCTGGTGAGGCAGAAGCTGACTGTCAGGTAAGCATATACTGTTTCTCAGCAGTTATACTGCTTAATGAATTCTTCACAATGTTGTAATGCTCTTAAGACAAAACAAAACAAATACTATTTGCTAAACACACATAGTTATACTAAGAATTTCTACCTACTTGAACCTTACTGTTTTAAATTTGTCATAAATGCTGCCAAATTCTTTTTTTCTATTAAAGGACTTACAATGTATTACCTATTGAATTATGTACCAGACATGTATGGTAATCACACTAGATGCTAAGATTTTGCTTTATTTTGGGAAAACTTGATACTATAATCTTTTCCAAGCAAAGTTAAAATTATAAACCCAATGCAGATGTTTATAACTTTACTACCCACAGCTGCCCCCCATTTTACCAAACTCTCCAGCATACCAACCTAACACAACCCATCCTGACAAGTTAAACCTTTAAAAGCTAACACTGGGTACTTCTGAATTTCATTTAGATTTGTTTTCATTTCAAATGTAAGCTCTTAGCTTAGGTAAAGAATGCTATTTATATTAATATTGCATAATAACCTTGTAGAGATAAATATTAAATACTTCATAAACATTCAAACAAATCATATTTTTTATGGAGGTACTGGGGGTTGAACCCAGAACCTTGAGCATGCTAAGTGTGTGCTCTACACTGAGCTATACCCAACCCCCAACATCATATTTTTTAACATGAGGTCATTTAATTGACTTGTCCCCTGGCAGTCATACAAGGGTATCATCTATATCCAAGGATTCTCAAGATGCTACCCAAAATAACAAGGAACTATAATCTTTAAGTGGGTCTAGTATTTCTGAAACTCTCTTTAAATCACCATGTCCATTGATTTTAAAAAGTCTATGAGAGATGAAGTAAGCTGACTCTGTTGGCCGAGCCTTCATGTATTACATACAACACAAAACCCTTAAAGAAAAATGTACTATATCTCATTGCTCTCCAGCTGTTCCTTAAAACATATTCTCTGGTTAAGAAGCCTTTCCTTGTGTCTAACATGAAATAATTTGTCCTTTAGAAGTTTGGGGATTCTGGATGTACACCAGAATTACCATGCTGTTACTGTTAACTCACAGGCTTTAAGGAGCACTGAGCTAATAAATCTACTGGGAAGTGAGGTGGGAACAGCAGGATAATATTTAATTGTTCAATATGCTATCCCTGCATTTATCAGGGTTCTGCTGAAAATTTCAAAAATCCAGATGACCGGTCTTTCACAAACATCCAATTCTGACCTCTACTGCCACTTCTAAGACATCTGATACAAAGGTCCTAATTACAAAGGTTCCTAACCACCTCCTCTTAGAAGGCATGTGTCAGGGGTCATGAAGTATACAAAAGGCATTTTCAAATTAAGAAACAGATTTTAACTTGCAAGAATACACTTTGGTAAGGGAGGGTAAATTTCATTACAGAACAACAGGAATATGCCCTTAAGGATACTAAATGTGATATAATTTACAAATATAAGACAAAAATAGATAACAAGAAAACCTACAGATTAAAAGCAGATCTGTTAATAACTAGAGACTACTAGAAATTTGAGACTATTGGAAATCTGAATAATGACTGGGCATGTGATAATGTTAAGCAATTAATAATTTATAAGGTATGAAAATGGTATTGTGGTTATATTTTTAAGAGTCCTCTTTCAGAGATTATATATCCAAGTATTTATGGATTAAATTATTTGAAGTTAATAATTTATTCAAAATAATATAGATAGTGAATGGATGGGTAATACATGGAAACAGGAATGGCTATGACTTCTGATTATTCAAGCTGATGACATGTACAACAGGGGTTATGATGCTACTGACTAATTTTATCTGTTTGAAATTCTTTAAAATAAGAGGTTAAAAAATAGATAAACTTGAGTCAGGTTGAAGTGGTATTCGATACTATACTAAGGATGTTGGACATACATCCAAAGACAAAAAGGAATCACACAGATTTGGATTCTGGGGTTCTTTTTACAAAACAGAGATCCATGGAACTTTAACCCTTGAGATACTAGTATTGTACTGGACAGGCTAGGGGCCAGAGAACCAGGACAGCAATATCAAGAACTGGGATAGAGATATTAGGAAGAAGCTGCAATAATGAGCTAGAATCAGGGCTGGAGATATACTTGGAAAATTTACATGCACTGAGGAGGAAGAAACAATGCTATTTGCAGCCACATGGATGGACCTAAAGATTATCATATTAAGGGACGTAAACCAGAAGGAGAAAGACAAATACAATCATACCACTTATATGAGGAACCCAAAAAGATGACATGAGCCTATTTACAAAATAATAATTACTCACAGAAACTAACAGACATAGAAATTTATGTTTTTGGTACCATATAGTTACCAAAGTGGGAAGGAGAAGTGGGACTCATAAATTAGGAGTTTGGGATTAGCAGATACAACATACTATAAACAAAATCAATAAACAACAAAGTCATACTGGTATAGCACAGGGAACTATATCCACTAGCTTGTAATAACCTATAATGAAAAACAATTTATCTATTGATATCTATCTATCTATAACTGAATCACAATGCTGTTCACTAAAAACACAACACTACATCAATTTGAAGGAAAAAAAAAAAAGAAAGAATGACATTTCAGAAAAACTTACTTCAAGGGACGGAGAAGATGGCAGAGTAGAGAGATGCTAGTGGCTCACCCTCTCACACAGATACACCAAGACCCACATCTACAGACCCACTCAGCCAACAAGAGCACCTGCAGAACTCCAACAGAACATCGCCCTCTTCAAAAGATAAGGACGCCAAAAATCTGGTAGGAGAAAAGGAAAAAAGAAAGAACAAAAGGCAAAGTAGCGCGGGACAGGTCCCGAGGGGAGGGAGCAGCAAAGGAGGACTGGCACTTGCTTGCTGGGTCTCCCCTCTCCAACTGAGAGGCCAGCGGGACGGAGGGGGAGCCTCCGAGGCTCGGATCTGTACAGAGCAGACCTTGACAAACAGAACTAAGTTAAATGGGCACAGAGCATCCCCCCGACACCCAGCATGAGACGCGGGCTGGCAGCGGCGGGCAGGGCCAGGCTGCACAAGCCAGGCAGAGGATGGAAGTGGCTGCACGGAGGCAGCCCCGGGGGAACGCAAGGGGCTGAGCGCCGTGGCTGTGGGTGCACAGGGCAGAACACCCTGGGCCCTCCATAAAACAGCAAGGTTGATGTGCTCTCGGGGAAAGGGTGCACACCCCCATCTCTGAACCCGGGGAAAGTTTTCGGGGGAAGAGAGGCAGGGCTCAGGCACAGCCGCCATATCCTCCGCGCTGAGCACTCAGGCTGGGGCGGGGGCGAAACCCGGATCCGCACCGAAGGGCTTAGAAGCCTCAAAGGCCAAACTGAGACTGGCCTGCAGCCCGGGGCAGATAGGATCCTTCCATCCTGG
Source organism: Camelus bactrianus (assembly GCF_048773025.1). NCBI lineage: Eukaryota > Metazoa > Chordata > Mammalia > Artiodactyla > Camelidae > Camelus > Camelus bactrianus. Next base: position 348,940 of record NC_133549.1, on the reverse strand, counting down.
TCCCTCAGAGAACTTGCTCCGCAGGGACAGGCAAGGAGCTGGGTTCTGGCTCAGAAGAGGGACAAGGCTGTCCCTCGGTCTTCCCCGATCCCACCTGCGGAGCGCCGACCAGGGCGGAGCGCGCAGCCACACAGAGCAGCGGAGCTACCGGCGGCGCAGGTAGAGGGAGAGTGGCCCCCCGCCTTTCGGGCAGGAAAACAGACCCTGACCTAGGTGCTGGGAGGGGGCGCGACGTGCCCTCCAACTCGGCCAGTCTGCAAAACTTGGCTGCGGCATCTGGAGGGGCAGTGACCCGCCCGCCCACAGCAGAGAGCTGCACCTGACCCAGTGTTAGGAGGAGAAGCGATCTGCTTGCCGACAGGTGCTGGGAGCAGCACAGAAGAGGGCGCCAATGGAGGGCCTCTGAAAACAGCAAGCTGAGCTTCCAAAACAGGACGAAGACAGAAAGACTTCACATTAAAAGCACACAGACTCCAGGAGAACACTGACAACCCCCAGATTTTTTTTTAAATCTGTTTTTACCTATTCTATTTTCTATTACTCTCTTAATTTTTACTTCTTAATTCATTTCTATTTCTCTTGGGTTTTGACGTCCTGTTATTGATTAGACAGAGGCTTCAAATACAGCTATTCATCTCCCCCCCCCCTTATTTTAAGGTTTTAAAAGGACGTCTTAACCCAATTAATACTCTGCTTCAACTCGCTCTTCTATTATTCATTATACACTGTTTTCAAACCCTCTTTCTCCCTTCTTTTAAAATTCTTTCTCTCTATCGCTTACTTCTTTTATTTTTTTCCTAAGTTCTATTCCTAAATAGGCATTAGATAGATAAAACCCTTAAGGACCATAATAGACAACTGATACTCCATAAAACACAGTGCCAGAGAGGTATGAGCAAGAAGAAGAAGCAGAGAAACCTTTCCCAATTAAAAGAACAAGAGAAATCCCCTGAAAGAAAGATCAATGAAACAGACATCGATAGCCAACTAGATCAAGATTTCAAAAAAGGAGTGATCGAATTGCTGAAGGAATTAAGAGATAGTGTTTAGAGATATAAAATATGTCAAAAATGAAATTGAAGCTATAAAGAAGAGACAAGTAGAATGGGTAAACTCATTGACAGAGATGAGGAATGATCTAATAGCTGTGCAAAGCCGACTAGATAATGCAGAGGAACGAATTAGTTATCTAGAAGACAGGGCAATAGAAAGCACCCATTCAGAACTACAAGAGAAGCAAATAAAAAATAATGAAAATAGCATAAGGGACCTATGGGATAATATAAAGCGTCCCAATCTTCGCATAATAGGGGCCCCAGAAGGAGAAGAAAAGTCAAAGGAGATTGAAAAGGTTTTTGAAGAAATCATGACTGAAAACTTCCCAAACTTAAAGAAGGAATCAGATATCCAAGTACAGGAAGCTCAGAGGGTCCCAAACAGGAAGAACCCAAATAGACACACACCAAGACATATCATAATCAAGATGGCCAGAGTCAAGGATAAAGAAATGATTCTAAAGGCAGCAAGAGAAAAGCAAAGAGTAAGTTACAAGGGAACCCCCATCAGGCTCTCAGCTGATTTCTCTACACAAATACTAAAGGCCAGAAGGGAGTGGCAAGATATATTCAAAGCCCTGAATGAAAAAAAGATGCAGCTTAGGATACTTTATCCAGCAAGACTATCCTTTAGGATAGAAGGAGAAATAAAGAGTTTCACAGACAAAAATAAGCTGCAGGAGTTTAGCAACACTAAACCCATGCTAAAAGAAATATTGAAAGGGCTATTCTAAATAGAAAAGCAGCAGGATGCTACAGAAATGAGAAACTCACAACTGTAGAGGTGATAACTCATGAATTACAAATAAAGAAAAGATGAAATTATAAAAGACATACAAATCACTGAGAGTAGGAGAGGGAGGCAGGGAAATATAGAATATTTTTTTCTTTCTTTTTTAAATTTTTTTAACAGTAGGATGGGTTTGAGATCATGTTACCATCAGTTTAATAAAAACAGTTATAGTAATGGGTTAATACATTTACAAAAAAGGGTAACCACAAGCAAAAAATCTACAAGGGAGTCACAAAAATTAAATAAAATCCATGATAATACAAAGGAAAATTACCAAACCACAAAAGGAAGAAGAAAGGAACAAAGAGGATATACCAATTCAACTGCAAAGATAAGTTCAAAATAGCAATAAACACACATCTATCATTAACTACTGTAAATGTTAATAGACAAAATGTTCCAGTCAAAAGACATAGAGTGGCAGACTGGATAATAAAGCAAGAACCTACAATATGCTGCATACAAGAGACCCACTTTAGGGAGAAGGACACATATAGATTGAGAGTGAAAGGATGGAAAAGGATATTCCATGCAAATGGAAAACCCAAAAAAGCAGGTGTTGCAGTACTGATTTCAGGCAAAATAGACTTTAAAATAAAGGACATAAAGAAAGATAAAGAAGGACATTTTATAATGATTAAAGGAGTGATACAAGATGAGGATATTGCACTCGTTAATATATATGCACCCAATATAGGAGCACCTAAGTACATACAAGAATTACTAACAGCGATAAAGGGGGATATTGATGGGAATACAATCATAGTTGGAGATTTTAACACTGCATTAACATCACTAGACAGATCTTCCAGACAGAAAATAAACAAGGCAACAGAGGAATTAAATACTACAATAGAAAAACTAGATTTGGTGGATATTTTCAGAGCATTACAACCCCCCAAAATAGGATATACATTCTTTTCAAGTGCACATGGAACATTTTCCAGGATCGATCATGTACTTGGGCACAAAAGAAACCTCAACAATTTTAAGAAGATAGAAATTATCTCAAGCATCTTTACTGACCACAATGCCATGAAACTGGATATCAACAACAGACAAACAAAGGAGAAAAAAAGGAAAGCATGGAGATTAAACAATATGTTATTGAAAAAACAATGGATCAATGAGGAAATCAAAGCTGAAATTAAAAAATACCTTGAGACAAGTGATAATGAAAGCACAACCACTCAAAACCTATGGGACACAGCAAAGGCACTGCTAAGAGGGAAGTTTATAGCGATACAGGCCTTTCTCAAAAAAGAAGAACAATCTCAAATAAACAAGTTAATCCACCACCTGAATGAATTAGAAAAACAAGAACAAAGAGCCCCAGAAAGCAGCAGAAGGAAGGAAATAATAAAGATCAGAAGGGAATTAAATACAATAGAGATTAACAAGACCATAGAAAAAATCAACCAAACCAAAAGCTGGTTTTTTGAAAAAGTAAATAAAATCAAAAAACCTCTGGCCAAACTCACAAAGAAGAAAAAAGAGAGAGCACAAAAAAGCAAAATAAGAAAGGAAAATGGAGAAATTACAACAAACAAAGTAGAAATACAGAGTATCATACGAGAATATTATGAAAAACTATATGGAACCAAACTGGATAACCTAGAGGAGATGGACAAGTTTCTGGAAACATACTGTCCACCAAAACTGAATCAAGAAGAAACTGAACACTTGAACAATCATATCACTAGAAAGGAAATAGAAATAGCAATTAAAAACCTCCCTACAAATAAAAGTCCAGGACTGGACGGCTTCACCGGGGAATTCTACCCAACATACAAAGAAGAACTCATACCAGTCCTTCTCAAATGCTTCCAGATGATTGAAAAGGAGGGAATACTCCCAAACTCATTCTATGAAGCCCCCATCACCCTGATACCAAAACCAGGCAAAGACACTACAAAAAAAGAGAATTATAGGCCAATATCACTGATGAACATAGATGCCAAAATCCTCACCAAAATTTTAGCACATAGAATCCAACAACACATAAAAAAGATTATATATCATGACCAAGTGAGGTTCATCCCAGTGACACAAGGCTCATTCAACATACGCAAATCAATCACTGTAATAAATCATATCAACAAGAGAAAGGACAAAAACCACATGATCATCTCAATCGATGCAGGAAAAGCATTTGATAAAATTCAACACCGATTTATGATAAAAACTCTCGCCAAAGTGGGTATAGAGGGGACATATCTCAACATAATAAAAGCTATATATGACAAACCTACAGCCAGCATAGTACTCAACGGTGAAAAACTCAAAATCTTCCCACTAAAATCTGGGACAAGACAAGGATGCCCACTATCACCACTCCTATTCAACATATTCCTAGAAGTCCTAGCCACAGCAGTCAGGCAAGAGAAGGAAATAAAAGGGATCCAAATTGGAAAAGAAGAGGTAAAAGTGTTGTTATATGCTGATGACATGTTACTATATATAGAAAACCCTAAAAGGCCCACACAAAAGCTACTAGAGCTGATTGAAGAATTCAGCAAGATAGCAGGTTACAAGATTAATGTTCCAAAATCAGTGGCATTTCTTTACACTAACGATAAATCAACAGAAGAAGAAAGTAAAGAAACAATCCCCTTTAAAATAGCACCCAATGTAATAAAATATCTGGGAATAAATCTAACCAAGGAGGTGAAAGAATTATACACAGGAAACTATAAACCATTGATGAAGGAAATTAAAGAAGACTTTAAAAAATGGAAAGATATTCCATGCTCTTGGATTGGAAGAATCAATATTATTAAAATGGTCACACTGCCCAAGGCAATCTACAGATTTAATGCAATCCCTATCCAATTACCCAGGACATATTTCACAGAACTAGAACAAATCATAATAAAATTTATATGGAACCATCAAAGACCTAGAATTGCCAAAGCATTACTGAAGAGAAAGAAAGAGGCTGGAGGAATAACTCTCCCAGACTGCAGACAATACTATAGAGCTACAGTTATCAAGACAGCATGGTATTGGTACCAAAACAGACATATAGACCAATGGAACAGAATAGAGAGCCCAGAAATGAACCCACAAACTTTTGGTCAACTCATCTTCGACAAAGGAGGCAAGAATATACAATGGAATAAAGACAGTCTCTTCAACAAATGGTGTTGGGAAAACTGGACAGCAGCATGTAAAACAATGAAGCTAGGACACTCCCTTACACCATATACAAAAATCAACTCAAAATGGATTAAAGAGTTAAACATAATGCAAGGTACAATAAATCTCCTAGAGGAAAACATAGGCAAAACATTATCTGACATACATTTAAAAAATTTTCTCCTAGAAGAAATAAAAGCAAGAATAAACAAATGGGACCTAATGAAACTTACAAGCTTCTGCACAGCAAAGGAAACCAGAAGTAAAACAAGAAGAAAACCTACGGAATGGGAGAAAATTTTTGCAAGTGAAACTGACAAAGGCTTGATCTCCAGAATATATAAGCAGCTCATACGACTCAATAAGAAAAAAATAAACAACCCAATCCAAAAATGGGCAGAAGACCTAAACAAGCAATTCTCCAAGGAAGACATACAAATGATCAAAAAGCACATGAAAAAATGCTCAATATCACTAATTATCAGAGAAATGCAAATCAAAACTACAATGAGGTATCACCTCACACCAGTCAGAATGGCCGTCATTCATAAATCCACAAATGACAAATGCTGGAGAGGCTGTGGAGAAAGGGGAACCCTCCTACACTGCTGGTGGGAATGCAGTTTGGTGCAGCCACTATGGAAAGCAGTGTGAAGATTCCTCAAAAGACTAGGAATAGACTTACCATATGACCCAGGAATCCCACTCCTGGGCTTGTATCCAGAAGGAAATCTACTTCCGGATGACACCTGCACCCCAATGTTCATAGCAGCACTATTTACAATAGCCAAAACATGGAAACAGCCTAAATGTCCATCAACAGGTGACTGAATAAAGAAGAAGTGGTATATTTATACAATGGAATACTATTCAGCCATAAAAACTGACAACATAATGCCATTTGCAGCAACATGGATGTTCCTGGAGAATGTCATTCTAAGTGAAGCAAGCCAGAAAGAGAAAGAAAAATACCATATGAGATCGCTCATATGTGGAATCTAAAAAACAAAAACGAAAACAAACAAAAACAAAGCATAAATACAGAACAGAAATAGTCTCGCAGACAGAGAATACAGACTTGTGATTACCAGGGGGGTGGCGGGTGTGAAGGGATAGACTGGGATTTCAAAATTGTAGAATAGATAAACAAGATTACACTGTATAGCACAGGGAAATATTCACAAAATTTTATGATAACTCACAGAGAAAAAAATGTGCCAATGAGTGTGTATATGTCTATGAATGACTGAAAAATTGTGTTGAACACTGGAATTTGACACAACATTGTAAAATGATTATAAATCAATAAAAAATGTTATAAAAAAAGAAAAAAAATAGAAAAACTTACTTCGCTGATGAAACAATGAGTTGGGAATCTTTGTATGCTCTCAAGTAGCTTTGATTCTCTGTATTATGCACCATTACCTAAAAGGAAAAATTTTGATATTTTGTGGCAATCCATAACATTCATTCATTCATTCACACACAATGCACAATGTTCAAAATGACATAAATATGAGAAAGGATTATCAGCCTTTGTGACCTAAGGGAATAACAACCCACATGTCTAATTGAAAATAACACAGCTATTGCTTTACTACAAAGTCATAATTTCATGTTCATAATTAACATATTCTGTGTTATACATTCCTGGTAATGAATTACCAAGCATTTTAAAGGTCAGAAAAGAATAATCATTAACTTAATAAATAAAGTACAATTTAAAGTCCTTAAGGTAGATTCATCTAGAATTTTTAAAATTATATGTTTATCAAATGTACTTGAAGCACTCTAGAAGAGCCAAGGAATAATTTCCATTTCATCTATGACAAAAACGTTTCATTTACACTAGATCATTTTCCCATAGATATTTAAAAAATCTAATACAATCTGGCCAACATACAGTTTATGTGTCTTGAAATTCACTTTCAGCATACATTCTAATCTACTCTAAACTTGATTAAGTCATTCAGAAAAGTCAAATAACAAATATAATTCTGGCATACAGTTCATAGCACTCTTCAAAACCAAATATTATTACAAGCTGTGATTATAAACAATGTGACTCAAATAATAGTTACATCAAGAAAATTCTTATTGATTAAAAAATAAAATAAAAACCTGAAAGCATTTAACTATTATTTTCTACAAACAAGTTAATATATTTAAGCAGAAGTCCACATTAAGGAAAGAACTATAACATTTGGCAATATGAACAAACTTGACATGCATCATTTCATATGGCTCAACAAACTTAAAAAAACTACACTGCTCTTTTAACATGTTCTTTAACTTTGGTTGCTCAAAGAATGCATTACAATTTCAACTTGGATTAGCAAAATTAAAACTCTAGGGATCCTTAATATAAAACTATGACAGTCTCACATATGGAGTCATATTTAAGATTAAATAATTTCCCCAGAGAAGCAAGATGGCAGAGTAGAAGAATGCTTGTAGCTCACCCTCTCCCACAAATACGCCAAAACTCACAACTACAGACCTACTCAGCCAACCAGAACACCTGCGGAACTCCGACAGAACATCACCTTCTTCGAAAGACAAAGGCACCAAAAATCTGGTAGGAGAAAAGGAAAAAAGAAAGAAGAAAAAGCAAAACAGTGCGGGATAAGTCCCATGGGGAGGGAGAAGCAAAGGAGTACTGGTGCTTGTTTGCTGGGTCTCCCACCTCCAAAGGAGAGGCCAGCAGGATGGAGGGGGAACCTCTGAGGCTCAGATTTGCCCCAAGCACCCCTTGACTGACAGAACTGTGTTAAATGGGCACAAAGAGTCCCCACAACACACAGCCCGAGACACAAGCCTGCAGCTGGGGCTGGGCCAGGCTGCTCAAGCCAGGCAGAGGACTGGGGCAGCTGCACTGAGGCAGCCCCAGGGGACTGCAGGGGGCTGCGTGCTATGGCTGGTTGGGGATATGGAGCAGAACAACTTTGGTCCCCCATAAATTGTGAAAAAAGCAAAGCAAAAAGTCTGGTGTGCCCTGTGGGGAGGGGCCCCATAGCCATTGTCTCCTCAGACCTGCACCGCCACTGCTGGTGCTTCTTGCAAGAAGAAGGGCAGGGTGAAGCCACAGCCATCATATCCTTCTGTGCACAGTGCCTGGGCAGAGGCGGGGCTGAGACTTGAATCCACACCTGGGGGCTCTGCAACCTCCTATGCAGGAATGAGACTTGTTCACAGCCAAAGGCAGATAGGATCTTTCTGCCCTGGCACCTCAGAGAACTTGTGCCGCCAAGACAAACAAGGAGCTGAGATTTGGCATGGAGCAGGGGTGGGGCCATTCCATGGTCTTCCCCGAGCCTGGCTTCAGAGCAACAACCTGAGGTGGAGAGGGCAGCTGCACAGAGCAGCAGAGTGAACCAGTGCTGAGAAAGGGCAGGCAGCCACCCGCATTCCTGTCAGGAACACAGCACCTAACCACAGTGCTAAGAGGGGGCACAGCCATCCACCTGCCTCACTTCAGAGCAACATCTGACTGTAGCATTGGGAGGGGGAGTTACCCACCTGCCCACTGAGTAAGAACTCAGCACCTGACCCAGTGTTGGGAGAGGGTGCAAACTGCTAGCTGACAGCCACTGGGAGCAGCACAGACGAGGGTGCCAACACAGGGCCTCTGGAAACAGCAAGCTGAGTTCATGAAACAGGGTAAAGACACAAAGACCTCTCGAGAAAATCATTAAGAGCACACCATCTACAGGAGAACTAGATAACTGATACACCTTAAGCCACAATGCCAGAGAGGTATGAGCAATATGAAGAAGCAGAGGAACCACTCCCAATTAAAAGATCAAGAGAAAGCCCCTGAAAGCATGATCAAGGAAATAGACATTGATGGCCTACTAGATCAAGATTTCAAAAAAGGAGGGATCAAAGTACTGAAGGAAATAAAAGAGATAGTGTTTAGAAATATAAAATATGTCAAAAATGAAATAGAAGCTATAAAGAAGAACCAAGTAGAATTAGTAAACTCATTTGCAGAGATGAGAGCTGACCTAAAGGCTGTACAAAGCAGACTAGATAATGCAGAGGAACAAATAAGTGACCTAGAAGACAGGACAACAGAAAGCACCCAATCAGAAAAGCTGAGAGAAAAACAAATAAAAAACAATGAAAACAATATAAGGGACGTATGGGATAATATAAAGCATGCCAATCTATGCATAATAGGGGTTTCAGAAGGGGAAGAAAGAACAAAGGGGATTGAAAAGGTCTTTGAAGAAATCATGACTGAAAACTTCCCAAACCTAAAGAAGGAATCAGATATCCAATTACAGGAGGGTCCCAAACAGGAAGAAGCCAAACAGACCCACACCAAGACATATCATAATCAAGATGGCCAGAGTCAAGGATAAACAAATGATTGTAAAGGCAGCAAGAGAAAAACAAAGAGTGAGTTACAAGGGAACCCCCATAGGCTCTCAGCTGATTTGTCTACACAAACACTACAGGCCAGAAGGGAGTGGCAAGATATGTTCAAAGTCATGAATAAAAAAAAGATGCAGCCTAGGCTACTCTATCCAGCAAGGCTATCCTTTAGAATAGAAGGAGAGATAAAGAATTTCACAGATAAGCCAAAACTAAAAGAGTTTAGCAATGTTAAACCCATGCTAAAAGAAATATTGAAAGGTCTACTCTAAATAGAAAAGAAGCAGGATGCTACAAAAATGAGAAATTTGTAACCGGAAAGGAGATAACTGCCATGAATTACAAAAAGAATAAACACAAAGTTGTAAAAGAAGACATGTAAATCATTAAGAATGGGAGAGGGAAGCAAGGAAAGCCACTGTGGAAAACAGTATGGAGATTCCTCAAAAGACTAGGAATAGACTTACCATCTGACCCAGGAATCCCGCTCCTGGGCATATATCCAGAAGGAAACCTACTTCAAAATGATACCTGCACCCCAATGTTCATGGCAGCACTATTTACAATAGGCACGACATGGAAATAGTCTGAATGTCCATCAACAGATGACTGAATAAAGAAGATGTGGTATATTTATACTATGGAATAGTATTCAGCCACAAAAGCCGACAACATAATGCCATTTGCAGCAACATGGATGTTCCTGGAAAATGTTACTCTAAGTGAAGTAAGCCAGAAAGAGAAAGAAAAATACCGTATAAGATCACTCATATGTGGAATCTAAATTAAATAAATAAATAAATACATACATACATACATACATACATACATACATACATACATACATACATACATACAAAGCAGAAACAGACTCATAGACATAGAGTAAAAACTTGTGGTTGCCAAGAGGGCGGGGGGTGGGAAGGGACAGACTGGGATTTTAAAATGCAGGAGATAAATAAGATTATATTGTATAGCAGAGGGAAATATATACAAGATCTCTTGGTAGCTCATAGAGAAAAAAATGTGACAATGAATATATATATGTTCATGTATAACTGAAAAATTGTGCTCTACACTAGAATTTGACACATTGTAAAATGACTATTACTCAATAAAAAATGTAATAAATAAATAAATAAATAATTTTCCCCAATATTTGTTCATACTTATACTTTCTTGAAGTCATAAACATCTCTCTGCTCCCCATAATGAGGCCACTATTTTCTGTTTATCTTCATTTCTACTTAAATGATCCACACATCTTTCACTAGGGAAAAAGAAATGAATATAAATTAGCATGTCTCATCACTTCAATACTTATCCCCTTAACTGACATATAAAAGCCATCAGTACACATGCTCCAAATATGCTGGAACTTTTCTGAATACTATCTATTCTAAGTTTTATTCTGTGAGATGTTAAAATATGAGACTGTAATTTATTTTTTTATTTCCATAACTCCCACATATCAAAGTGTTAATGGCTTTATTTTTAAAAGATTTTCAAGATACTATTAAAAAGAATAGATCTTTTCAAACTGATGCAATTATTCTTTGAAGTACATGAATTTTCTTCAGGCTTTAAGTAATATATTAAAATGCCTTATGTATATATATCATACCTTTATAATATGATCCAGACCCCCCAAGAGCCAGAGTTCTTCTTTTAACAAGTCTTCTGCTCATTTAGAAGTAAGGGACAGTAATGTGTCCACAGCTTAATGTCCAGTCTGAAAATCAGAAAAACCATTAATAATTATTGATGCACAACAAGAATTCTGAAGCAACAACTCTAGAGATTTTTATTTGGAAAAAAACAAAACAAAACAAAAACACTGCATGCTTCCAGCCCATAGTATTTTGGGGGTTTGTATAATTAGGTTTGTTTGTTGGTTTGTTGGTTTGTTTGCTTTTAATTTCTTTTTCAATGGTGGCACTGGGGATTGAACCCAGGACCTCATGCATGATAAGCATGTGCTCTACCACCAAGCTAAAACCCCATAGCATTTTTATAACACACTAAATGCCTTTTTCTGTTAACATAAACTTATTTAAATTGGTATCAGAAAAGTCTTGAACTGAAGAATTTTATTTTTTTACCATTGTCTTATTTCAGAGAAAATCCATTATTTTCAGTAGTCAATCATTTGCTAGTTCAATAAAATACACACTGGTACTGTTATTTCTACCATGTAGAGACTCAAGGTTGAGACTGATAAACCAAAGGGTACATGTATTTCAACTACAGATCAATATATTGAATTAATTTACCACAAAAGTTGTAACAAGCAACATTGCATGAACAGGGTATGGGTGTGTCTCAATTTTTGCCTGATGGTAAAAACTGGTATCTTACTGCTATGCTTTGTATTTTCCTATTTTGAAAATGAGCCTGCTTTCTTGTATTTATCAGTTAACTGTATTTCTTCTACTGTGAGCCCCCCTGTCAAATATCCCTTCCTTATTTTCCAGCAAAGTTTCTTATCTTTTTTCACATTGTTCTATATATTTTCTTATCTAGTCTCAATAAAAATCCTTTGTTACTTTTAGGGCTTCAGGTTCACCAGTTTTAAACTTTACACCGCAGCGTTGGCAGCTTGGATACCCATCATGTGGCCACCATGACAGTATTATACACAAATAATGACTTAGGACCACCACTAGAGGGAGCAATGAACAGTCAGAGACATATTTACAAACAAATCTACTTTTTCTTTTTCTTTGCTTTCCATTAACTTTTATTTTCCTTTCTTTTATTGTATTTCTTTTTTAAAACACATATAGCCACACTCCAAATAAAGGGCAACCTGGTTCCTGGTGCAATAAAGAAGCTTTAGTCTAACAAAAGAAATGCTCTAATTAGCAAAGCAGAAAAGATTTGATTTTCTTCTCAAAGTGTATTTCCTTTGAAAGAAGCAAATTTACATTAAATCTTCCTGACCTATTTGAAACTGAATATAAATTAGATATTTAGAAAAGTAAAAAACAGATCTAATTAACAAAAAAATCTTAGTATTATTAGATTTAGAAGAGATCTAAAGACTGTTTTATTCTTTACTAAAAAAGCAAGGTTAATGTCCAAGGTAATAAATATAAAATTAGAATTCAATACTATAAAAACAAATTAAATTTTACCCAATTCACATTCTAAGGCCCTGAAAGAGTAATGTAATGAGATCAGATCAGGTAAGTCAGCTCATGAGTCACAGTAGTGAAGCTGAAGACTAATGAGGCTTTCTTCATTTAGAAATGAGAGTACATAGTAATTTGGTGTTAATATAGCAAAGATTCACAAGATTTTATGCAAAAAAAAAGGAATTTATTGTTTGTTTCTATAGACATAAAAAGGACTGTTTGCTATATTCAGTATACTATAAGCTAGTATTTAAAAGTAGCCTACAGTTCATTTTATTTGAAACTGGAATAGTCCTCAAAAAGTTAAAGCACAATCAAATCATTAATAAGAATACTACTCAGCAACTGTGAACTCTTGTCATTTGAATTATATTTATTATTTTAATAATATTAAATTTTAAATTATCTTTCCACAGTACATCAGGAGTAGTCATGTAATTCAAGGAAGAGGTCGAACAACTAATAGAACAAACAAAACTTATCTGAAGGGGATAGTCACTGTATAAATCAATGTCTATTGTAAGATTTAAAACACACACAAAATTCAAGAATAGTTGAAGTGGGGGTGGTGTAAAAAGAGGCATCCTAATATTAGCAGATGTGTTTGGTTTTAATCATGTGGTTAACTCCTTAACATATTATAAGAAATTTATAATGGTATTTACCATCCTAATAAATTCAACAACTGATGGAGAAAATTCAAAGAAAAAGTTTATCACCATGTTATTTAAGAGAAAAAACCTGGAAAGAATTGAAATGTACAGCAATATGGGAGACAAAATAGTAATAAAAGTATATGTATATGCAGCAAATAAAAATTATAGGCTCAAATTTCTACCAATAAAATTAGTATATGTAAAAATGTTAAAAGTAAATAACTTATACTTTTAAAAGTAAAAATTATTTTAAAAATAGCATGCAGATAGTTTGGTGAAGTAGAAGGATTGCTTATGTACAATCTTATCTCTTTTCTAATTTTAGTAATTGAATGTACTGAGTACATGCCAATTTTGTATCCTGCCTTTTAATGGTAACTCACTTTCCCTCTCAAACCCCATTCTACCTGAATCTATTCCCTACTCTATCTCAACTAAACACAGCAATAACCTTAAATCATATGTGGCTAACACAAAGCATTCTGCAATTTTTGAGGCAAATGTTGCAGTCTTCAGTTTTGTGGGCAGTAGAAAAACCAATGCTTACATAGTTCAGATGTTGGAAATATATGAAAGTTGGGAATATTTAATTATATAAATATAAATTATATTATAGTGATGATACATATATATAATTAGTGACAAGATCAATTATCTTCTACTGGCCTACTAATTTTTAGGACAAGCTTTAAAGAAGCCAGAAGAAAGTAGAAATAATATCAACCAAAAGCAACAAAGTCATCTTAACTTGGGGAGCTGCATTGAGCATAAGGGTAGCCACAGCCATGACCCCCAGGATAAGAGACATTGCTCCAGAGAAGGGCTGATGCCCAGGAATCTTCCTTCCGAGTCTTGATCTCTTACAGCAGTTAATCAGACATCCTGAGATACTCTGGAATAAGTGAATGCTCATTGAAAATGGCTTTTGAAAATCCTTTGAATCTTTATCTCTGAAACTACAAAGAGTAAGAATTCAGATTCCTATTAGGCTCAATGAATTTACATTAAAAACAAACAAACAGAAAAAAAGGGGGGGTTGGGGGAGGATTAGACAAAATGCAGTAAAAGTTGTTACCAGGAAGAAAACAAAGAAACAACAAACAAAAACACTAAATACTGATGGGCCAGTTTAGGAATATCAGGCAGAGAAAAGAATTAAGTTGAGCAAAACCTCATAAGAATTTGCCAAATTATAAATCAAGTGTTTTAATGATTTGTTGAAAGTCACACATCAACTATAACTAAAAACTTCCTGAAATTAATTTTCATTTCATAATGGAAAGAAGGAACCCACCATTATACTTTCTAGATCAATGTGCTTGTTGTGCAGTTTCACAGAAACTTTGAATTACTTCTTTAATTTTATTCATGTCTTTTTAATTCAACAGCTTAGCTGAAGAATCATCTTGTTCGAGTTCTAAATGTCAAATCACTCAATCTAGGCTAGCTCTATCAAGATCCATGTTCAAATGATCTCTACTCAGTATATACATGAGGGCAGCTGTACAAAGGGACAGATTTTTCAACAGACCAAAAAAAGTCAGCAATTTGTGGTAATTTCAGGAGATAAGATCATTTTTGACATTTGTTCATATTTTGGAAAGCTTGAAAATATTTTGTGCAGTGAAAACTCCCCTCTAAATATTCTCGGTAAATGTGAATTAGATAAAAACATAAATAAAGCACTGCTGTTTAAAATGTTCCTTTCTTCAGAACTTCCCTACATAAATGCTTCTAGCTCTGAGGCATTCAAGTGCTAAATGACGGGTATTTACAAAATACTTTTTCAGCTTAATATAATCATATTTTAAAATACCCTTCACTCTGTGTTCTTTATGATACAGTAAAGTCAAGCTTTAGTTTAAAATCAATAACTAAATGTGATGGTATAAATGTAAAATCTATATCAGAAACAGCTATTATTTCATGTAAAATAAACACAGCTGAGTTTGTGTCCATATATAAAGCTGGGAAGCTCAAAGAAGCATATTCACCCTCGTTTCTTTACAATAAACCTATCAGGTCCAGCTGAAGCAAGTAATTTTTAGAGAACCATTAGTATAATATATTCTCAAAATCATTTAGATCAGGTAGAGTTAGCACACTCTGCTTATAATAAAACCTACAATTATTGAAGGTGATACAGGTAAGCATTAATACAACAAAAATGTCTAGGTTGGGATATTCTAATGCATAGAATATTCTGTACTGACACTTATTTCAATGCACAGAAACACAATTAATTATCTAAAGATTTAAGCTTGGAATCCTCAAAATTCTGACTAGGTAAATAAATGTTTACAGAGCAAACTATTTTTGGAAATTAAAATGGCATAGGCATTGGCAGGTTTTCTTGAACAAAAATAAAATAAATCCATCTCAAAATACCACTACTGATCATGATTAGTAATGATTTTTTCCCCTAATTTTGAAAATGCTAAACCCAAATTTTATACGTATGCTTTACTATTAAGAGAAAGTGTCAAAGTCATAATGAAAATGAGGAATAGATTCTTTTTCATAATCGGCTATGTCCTATATTCAACATTCAGACAAAATGTCAAAAAAAATATTTACACTCTTTTTACTTTTTTCCATGCTATTAACATCAAAAACAAGTAAATTTTTTTTTCAATACTTTTTGACTAGAGAAAATCAATACTTACAGAACTGAGTCTCCAGTATGGTATACTAGTTATGATAACTAAAAAGTGTTTTAATAGTATAAACTGACAAGTTAAGGGGAAAAAAGGTCATGAGAAAATAACCTTATGTAATTTATTAAGAGAAAACTTTGGGCATTATGCTCTAAATATTTAGCAAATAACACTAACTCAACCCATAATTAGGAAATATTTATAGATGAATGAAGGTATTTTTTAATAGCCAAATAAAGTAGAGTTTTTGAATAATGCTTCTCAATCCCAGAAACTTAAATGCCTGATGATATCGGGAATCATCCAATGTGTTAAAGACCACCTAGCATCCTATGTGTTCTCAGGTACATTCTAAAACTGGGCGTGGCACATTTAGTAGTCAAGCTTATAACACTAGAAGAAAAGAGACTAGGTTAGGGGACTGAAAATACCTAGTGCTTTAGTATTTTGTTTACGTAGTACCAAAACAAGCAAAAGGTCACGTGGTGGGGTGGGGGTGGGGGGTGTCAAAGTATTGCTCATACAGATCACAATATAAAAAACATGGGTAAGCCAAATTACTAAAAAATTACTGATGCATAGTATGTGATTATGCATTCTATATTAAAGAATATAAATAACACATAATAGCCTATGCTGTATTCCTTACATTAATTGCTACCATTAAATTAAAAGCAAAAATATCTCACCTACCCTTCATAATGCTTCTGATTCATTAAGATTATAAATAATATCTACTGGGACATATTCCAAATGTCTGGATAATTCAATTCAATCAAGATATTCATTCCATTATAGTATATAAGAGATGATCCAAAGCAGAACGTACTTCAATCAAATTTACCATTTTCATGTGTAAAATTTGGGACTAGAAAGAACTGAAAAGATTCTTTAGCATAACACTTCTTTTAAGCATCTGGAAGCTGAGTCTTATTCTATACTTTTAAAAGGGCTTATCATCCAACTTTCTTTCATCCATGTATAATCAAGCCTCTTAAATCAATCCCATTTTAACTCATCACTGGCTATAACCTACACTTATGATGACAAAACCACAAATGATTAGCTCTACCCACTTAGAAAATTTTAGTAAGAAAGAGGAGGCAAACAATTACCTAATATAAAAATAAGATCTAAGGCATCGTGTGTTTAGAGGCTGAGTGCACTTTAAGCTACTTAACAAGTACTGATTGTCATCAGTGAACTTTTGATTTTCACCAAATTCCACCACATCATTGAAGTGCTTCACACGCTGAACAGCAGTATCTAACTGCCAAGAAAACAGCAGTCCACTTCTTTGGTAACCCTGAATTAGCATATTTAAATCTATGGGCTTGCTGGGCTCTATTTTAAAGTGTACAGTTTATTAGATGGTGACCAAAATAAATGCTGTAAAAACACTGGTAGTAGTAGGATAAGTTCATGGTTCAAAGCTGAGCACCAGGGTACTAATATGTGTTCAGGACATTAAAAGGCTATAACACACAGAATTCTATCAATGTGCAGTAAAAGTGTATATGGCTGCTTTCTTCTTTGTCTTCTCTGCATTTCAGTGCAGTAACTATATCTTGGTAGGGCTCAGCAGGTATTGTCACAGTGTTTATCATGTTGGGTGGTGGTGCAGGAGGCTTAAAAACTCCATCATCTTTTTTATTTGGTTCCTGTGAAGACAGCCTCACATATTAATAAAGGTATTAAATTAGTTGTTCTAAATAAATATATAAAAATAGCATCATCTCACCTAATTGGCAAGTTAGCTTAAGAATAATAATCCCCTGCCAAAGATAGAAGGAGGCCTCTGAAAGTTCATTAGGGATACCTTAAAAATTTTATGCTCTACAAGGTAAGACTCAAAATGTTTTATTCACAAAAGAACCACTCAGGAATTCCTTCTGGTCTTTTTAACCTTACATTTCATACAAGTTGTTATGTGTCCCTAAGAGCGTTGGAAGGAACACAATTACATACATAAATAGCACTTATAAGCAGCTCAGGATGGACAGGAAAACTACAACAGATGGACAAAAGAATTTTTAAATAGAGGCATCTGTATTTTAGGGTAGGAAAAAAAATAGCCATCATATGCACAATGATGGTTCTATACTAGTAAAAGGAGCATAATATATCAACTTAAGAAGACAATTAACTGTACATTGTACTTTAGAATGATTTCTATCCTTATTTTTGTTATTATAAAGTACTTATTCTTTGATTGCTTCAGATGGCTGAGGTGTTGCCATTGATCAGAAATATTAATGTATGGTCCTATCAGTTATTCTGAAGAAAATAATTTGATAAGAATCTTTTTCAAGTGTGTTTTGAATTGAAAGGTATTACTGGAATGCAAGAAAAAGTTCTGCTCTGAAAGCAAATTAATCACTCAAAGCCACTTGAAGATTAATGTAACTTATAATATAGCTTTTAATACAAAAATGAAATACACAATAGTACATTTCCATAAAGTGTGGTTCAGGAGTAAAATACTCTAATATTTTTGAGGGTTTCATTTATAACCTAGTAACACCAGAATTTCTGTTTTTCTGTCCACAATCTTTACTTTGCCAGTGAATAAAATTAAAGCTAATAAATTTTCATGAGGAAGTCACAAATAAACTATTAGAAAAGCCAGAGAATTTCAAATTATGAATGAAGAGAGCAACTGATTAATTAATTTATAATTCATTACACAAACATGAAGTGGTAAAGCACAGCTCACTTACTGTGACACTCTGAGGTTTGCTACTGGTGGCCCAGGTAGTTCTGAGTCTGGATGGCTCCAACGTCTGGCATTATATAGAGCTTTTGTAGGAGACTAGAGAAATGAGAAAAATGTCAACTGTTTCCACCTTACTTTGGTGCCTTGTAAAATTACCTCATTAAAAAATAAAACCGTAAAGAATAATCAAAATACAGAAATGCATATCCTAGACAGAAGACAGACAACACCTGGCCCTGGAGCAGACATGGGGTCACTGTGCTTTTCCACCACAAAATCAACATAAGCACTCAGGTAAAGGGTCCCAGGTCCCAGCCTATCTCCTAATGGCTTTATGTTCTGAGAATATAGAAATGGTACAAACAAAACAAAGGGAAGGGGAAGGAGAGAACTGACATGATGCAACTAAAATTTTAACTTTCCAGAAGTCATAGCTATTTCTATATTATATTTATCTTAGGATACTGTAGTTGTTTTTTGTTTTTTTTTTTTTTTTGAGGTATAGTTGGCACACAACATTAGGTCAGTTTCAAATGTGCAACATAATGATTCCATACTTGTACATATTGTGCAATAATCACCACAACCAGTCAGTTGATGAGTCCAAGCTGATACTGTGTGCCACATAACAGGCCAGTGAAATGAGAGAGGAGTTGTTGGGACAAGGAATAGCAACTTTATTCAGAAAACCAGCAGATGGAGATAATAGCAGACTAGTGTCCCCAAAAACCTTCTTACCCAAGTTCAAATTCAGGTTTCTTTTATACTAAAAGGGGAGTGGTTGTGGTTGGTTGGTGCAAACCTCATGGAACCTGAATCCTTTCTTTGCTGCTGTTAATCATAATGTTCCTATAAATCTCCACAAGACCAATGTTTTTCTCTGTTTTGCAACTTTTTATTTCTATATGAATGGAAAGGTGTCCTTCTTTAAGGATCAGAGCCTTGACAATAGGCTCTCCTGTACATTTCAGGCTAGAGACAACATTCTTTTAGTGATTACTTTGTAGCAAAACCAATAGAATACAAAGGTTAAAATAAAAGAAACAGATCAATATGGAGTCAGGTTTGTTCTCCCCTACTTGAAGTGTAGATTAACATCACCACACATGTGTAAACAATTTTTTTCTATGAGAATTTTGAAGGTCAACTCTATTAGCAAGTCTCAAATATGCAATATAATATTAATAAGTATGGCCACCATGCTGCTTCTTACATCTCCATGCTTCATTTATATTAAAACTGGGAGTTAGTTCCTCTTCAACTTCACCCATTTCACCACACCCACCTCCTGCCTCTGACAACCACCAATCTGCTCTCTGGATCTATGAGGTTGGATCTCTTTTTTAATTCCACATGTAAGTGACATCTTTCAGTATTTGCCTTTCTCTGAGTTATTTCATTGAGCATAACTCTCTCTAGGTCCTTCTATATTGTTACATGGCAAGATTTAATTCTTTAATTTGGCTGCATATTCCATTGTACACCTATATCACCATTTCTTTATCCACTCATCTGTCGTCGAACACCTGGGTAGTTTCTATTATCTTGGGTGTTGTAAACAATGCTGCAGTGAGCATACAGGTGCATATATATTTTCAAGTAAGTATTTTCCTTATATTCATGACCATGACATTGAGCAGTACACCAGCAATTAACACATTGTAACTGACTGTAATTCAATTATTTTTTTAAAAGTTAATGTTTTCCTTTTCTTTCAATAAATACCAGAAGTGAATAGCAGTGTTGTATGGTAGTAGTGTTTTTAATTTTTTGAGAAAACTCCATTCTGTATTCCATAGTGACTGCACCCATTTACATTCCCTTCAATACTGCACAAAGGTTCCCTATTCTCAACATCCTCTCCAATATTTGTAATGTCTTGGGATTTTTTTTTTTATAAAAGCCATTTTATTCCGTGTGAGGTGATGTCTCATTGTGGAATTCATTAGCATTTCATTGATGACTTGTGGTGTTGAGCTTCTTTCCATGTACCTATAGGCCATCTGTACATCTTCCTTAAAAATATTTATTTAGATCTTCTACCCATTTTATAAAAATAGTGCTTATTTTTTGTTTCCACTTGTATGATTTCTTATATGTTTTGATATTATCTGCATATCAGCTATGATTTTCAGACACTTTCTCCCATTCAGAGGGAGCTTTTTAATTTGTTGATGGCTTCCTTTGTTGTACAGAAGCTTTTGAGTTTCTTGTAGTCCCACTTGTTTATTTTTGCTTTTGTTTCCTTTGCTGAGGAGGCAGATCCAAAAAAAAATTATCACCAACCCTGACATGAAGAAGCTGACTGCATTTTTATTTCTAGAAACTTTATAGTTTCAGATCTTACATTCAAGGCTTTAATCCATTTTAAGTTAATTTTTGTAGATGGTGTGAGACAGTGGCTCAGTTTTCTTCATTTGCTTGTGGCTATCCAGCATTCCCATCAGCATTTACTGAAGACATCGTCCTCCCCCATTGGATATTCTTACCAATTTGTTGTGAATTGAAGTAATTGATGATATATGCATAGGTTTATTCCTGAGCTCTGTATTCAGTTCCATTCATTTGTAGGTTTCTATTTATGACAATACCGTACTGTTTTGATCACTATAGGTTTATAATATAGTTTGACATGAGGGAATGTGATGTCTCCAGCTTTGTTCTTCTTTCTCAAGATTGCTTTTGCTATTGGGTACCTTCTGTGTTTCTACACAATTTTTAGGATTGTTTGTCCTGTTTCTGTGAAGAATGCCATTGGATTATATTTAAGATTGCATTGTTTGTAGATTGCTTTGGGTATATGGACATTTTAACTATATTAACTCTTTCAATCCATGTGGATGGTATATCTTCCCATTTATTTCTGTTATCTTCAATTTCTCTCATTGAGATCTTATATGGTATTATGGATATTGTTCATCTGAACTTGGGTGTGCATCAATTGAGGTAAGACAAATGACTAGTTGGATATTCTAATACAATAATTATCTGTGCCTTTGAGAATCAGATTTGCCAGTGAGGAAGAAAGGAGATACAGATGCCACAGAATAGGTTAAGTAAAAATCTCACAGTTCTCAATTTGTATTGGACGTGTCTGTGTAAACGACAGAGAATTTTCTCCTTTATGTAATATCTACCACTTCCCACTGAAAGACCTAGACACAATGATCAAGCCAGAAGCAGGGGGATACCAATGTTGAATATTTAGTATTCAATATCATTTCCCACAAAAAGAATCTAAGGTTTCTTGGAGAAATGACTGATTCTAGTCCTGGGCAGGAAACATACAAGATAAGCTTGAAACACATTGCCAAACCAGATGTCAGGGAAGCTTTCAGAAAACTAGGGTCACATCAAAAGAACTTAAGAACTAACCTGGGGATGGAGAAGATGGCGGAGTAGAAGAATGCTCGCAGGTCACCCTCTCCCACAAATACACCAAGACCCACATCTACAGACCCACTCAGCCAACCAAAGAACCTGTGGAACTCTGACAGAACATCGCACTTTTCAAAAGATAAAGACGCCAAAAATCTGGTAGGAGAAAAGGAAAAAAGAAAGAACAAAAGGCAAAGCAGCGCGGGACGGGTCCCGCGGGGAGGGACTGGCAAAGGAGGACTGGCGCTCGCTTGCTGGGTCTCCCCTCTCCAACTGAGAGGCCAGCGGGACGGAGGGGGAGCCTCTGAGGCTTGGATCTGTACAGAGCAGCCCTTGACTAACAGAACTAAGTTAAACGGGCACAGAGCGTCCCCCCGACACCCAACCTGAGACACGGGCCGGCAGCGGCGGGCAGGGCCAGGCTGCAGAAGCCGGGCAGAGGATGGAAGTGGCTGCACGGAGGCAGCCCCGGGGGAATGCAAGGGGCTGCGCGCCGTGGCTGTGGGTGCACAGGACAGAACAACCTGGGCCCTCCATAAAACAGCAAGGTTGATGTGCTCTCGGGGAAAGGGTGCACACCCCCATCTCTGAAAACCCGGGGAAAGTTTTCGGGGGAAGAGAGGTGGGGCTCAGGCACAGCCACCATATCCTCCACGCTGAGCACTCAGGCGGGGGCGGGGGCGAAACCTGCATCCGCACCGAAGGGCTTAGCAGCCTCAAAGGCCAGACTGAGACTGGCCTGCAGCCCGGGGCAGATAGGATCCTTCCATCCTGGTCCCTCAGAGAACTTGCTCCACAAAGACAAACAAGGAGCTGGGTTTTGGCTCGGAGCAGGGACAAGGCTGTCCCTCAGTCTTCCCCGAGCCCACCCGCGGAGCGCCGAACAGGGCAGAGTGTGCGGCCGCACAGAGCAGCGGAGCTACCGGCGGTGGCGCAGGTAGAACGAGAGCGGCCCCCAGCCTTTCGGGCAGGAACACAGACCCTGACCGAGGTGCTGGGAGGGGGCAAGACCCGCCCTCCTACCTGACCAGTCTGCAACATCTGACTGCGGCATCCGGAGGTGCAGCGACCCGCCCGCCACAGCAGAGAGCTGCACCTGACCCAGTGTTAGGAGGAGGCGCGATCTGCTTGCCGACAGGTGCTGGGAGCAGCACAGAAGAGGGCGCCAACTGAGGGCCTCTGAAAACAGCAAGCTGAGCTTCCAAAACAGGATGAAGACAGAAAGACTTCACATTAAAAGCACACAGACTCCAGGAGAACACCAAAACCCCCCCCCCCTTTTTTTTTTAAACTGTTTTTACCTGTTCTATTTTCTATTACTCTCTTAATCTTTACTTCTTAATTCATTTCTATTTCTCTTGGGTTTTGATGTCCTGCTATTGATTAGACACAGGTTTCAAATACATCTATTCATAGCCCCACCCTTTTTTTGTAAAGGTTTCAAAAGGACGTCTCAACCCTATTAATACTCTGCTTCAACTCACTCTTCTATTATTCATTATACAGTTTTTAAACCCTCTTTCTCCCTTCTTTTAAAATTCTTTCTCTCTCTCTATTTTTTTTTTCTGTTTTTCCTAAGTTTTATTCCTAAATAGTCATCAAATAGATAAAATTCTTAAGGACCAAAATAAACAACTGATACTCCATAAACCACAGTGCCAAAGAGGTATGAGCAAGATGAAGAAGCAGAAAAACCTTTCCCAATTAAAAGAACAAGAGAAATCCCCTGAATGAAAGATCAACGAAGTAGACATCGATAGCCTACAGATCAAGATTTCAAAAAAGGAGTGATCGAATTGCTGAAGGAATTAAAAGAGATAGTGTTTAGAGATATAAAATGTCAAAAATGAAATTGAAGCTATAAAGGAGAGACAAGTAGAATGGGTAAACTCATTGACAGAGATGAGGAATGATCTAATAGCTGTGCAAAGCCGACTAGATAATGCAGAGGAACGAATTAGTGATCTAGAAGACAGAGCAATAGAAAGCACCCATTCAGAAGAAATACAAGAGAAGTAAATAAAAAATAATGAAAATAGCCTAAGGGACCTATGGGATAATATAAAGCATCCCAATCTTCACATAATAGGGGCCCCAGAAGGAGAAGAAAGATCAAAGGGGATTGAAAAGGTTTTTGAAGAAATCATGACTGAAAACTTTCCAAACTTAAAGAAGGAATCAGATATCCAAGTACAGGAAGCTCAGAGGGTCCCAAACAGGAAGAACCCAAATAGACCCACACCAAGACATATCATAATCAAGATGGCCAGACTCAAGGATAAAGAAATGATTCTAAAGGCAGCAAGAGAAAAGCAAAGAGTAAGTTACAAGGGAACCCCCATAAGGCTCTCAGCTGATTTCTCTACACAAACACTACAGGCTAGAAGGGAGTGGCAAGATATATTCAAAGCCCTGAATGAAAAAAAAGATGCAGCCTAGGATCCTTTATCCAGCAAGGCTATCCTTGAGGATAGAAGGAGAAATAAAGACTTTCACAGAAAAAAGAAAGCTGCAGGAGTTTAGCAACACTAAACCCATGCTAAAAGAAATATTGAAAGGGCTATTCTAAATAGAAAAGCAGCAGGATTCTACAGACATGAGAAACACACAACTGGAAAGGTGATAACTCATGAATTACAAATAAAGTAAACATGAAATTATAAAAGAAGACATAGAAATCACTGAGAGTGGGAGAGGGAGGCAGGGAAATATAGAATATTTTTTTCTTACTTTTTTAAATTTTTTTAACAGTAGGATGGGTTTGAGATCATGTTACTATCAGTTTAATAAAAACAGTTATAGTAATGGGTTAATACATTTATAAAAAAGGGTAACCACAAGCCAAAAATTTACAAAGGATTCACAAAAATTAAATAAAATCCATGATAATACAAAGGAAATTTACCAAACCACAAAAGGAAGAAGAAAGCAACAAAGAGGATATACCAATTCAACTGCAAAGATAAGTTCAAAATGGCAATAAACACACATCTATCATTAATTACTGTAAATGTTAATGGACTAAATGCTCCAGTCAAAAGACACAGAGTGGCAGACTGGATAATAAAGCAAGAACCTACAATATGCTGCATACAAGAGACCCACTTTAGGGAGAAGGACACATATAGATTGAGAGTGAAAGGATGGAAAAGGATATTCCATGCAAATGGAAAAGCCAGAAAAGCAGGTGTTGCAGTACTGATTTCAGACAAAATAGACTTTAAAACAAAGGCCATAAAGAAAGATAAAGAAGGACATTTTATAATGATTAAAGGAGTGATACAAGATGAGGATATTACACTCATTAATATATATGCACCCAATATAGGAGCACCTAAATACATACAAGAATTACTAACAGAGATAAAGGGGGATATTGATGGAAATACAATCATAGTTGGAGATTTTAACACTGCATTAACATCACTAGACAGATCTTCCAGACAGAAAATAAATAAGGCAACAGAGGAATTAAATACTACAATAGAAAAACTAGATTTGGTGGATATTTTCAGAGCATTACACCCCCCAAAAATAGGATATACATTCTTTTCAAGTGCACATGGAACATTTTCCAGGATCGATCATGTACATGGGCACAGAAAAACCTCAACAATTTTAAGAAGATAGAAATTATCTCAAGCATCTTTACTGACCACAATGCCATGACACTGGATATCAACAACAGACAAACAAAGGAGAAAAAAAGGAAAGCATGGAGATTAAACAATATGTTATTGAAAAAACAATGGATCAATGAGGAAATCAAAGCTGAAATTAAAAAATACCTTGAGACAAATGATAATGAAAGCACAACCACTCAAAACCTATGGGACACAGCAAAGGCACTGCTAAGAGGGAAGTTTAAACTGATACAGGCCTTCCTCAAAAAAGAAGAACAATCTCAAATAAACAATTAAACCCACCACCTGAATGAATTAGAAAAAGAAGAACAAAAAGCCCCAAAAAGCAGCAGAAGGAAGGAAATAATAAAGATCAGAAGGGAATTAAATACAATAGAGATTAACAAGACCATAAAAAAATCAACCAAACCAAAAGCTGGTTTTTTGAAAAAGTAAATAAAATCGACAAACCTCTGGCCAAATTAACAAAGAAGAAAAAAGAGAGGGCACAAATTAGCAAAATAAGAAAGGAAAATGGAGAAATTACAACAAAAAAAATACAAATACAGAATATCATATGAGAATATTATGAAAAACTATATGGAACCAAACTGGATAACCTAGAGGAGATGGACAAGTTTCTGGAAACATGCTGTCCACCAAAACTGAATCAAGAAGAATCTGAACACTTGAACAATCTGATCACTAGAAAGGAAATAGAAATAGAAATTAAAAACCTCCCTACAAATAAAAGTCCAGGACTGGACGGCTTCACCGGGGAATTCTACCAAACATACAAAGAAGGACTCATACCAGTCCTTCTCAAACTCTTCCAGATGATTGAAAAGGAGGGAATACTCCCAAACTCATTCTATGAAGCCACCATCACCCTGATATCAAAACCAGGCAAAGACACTACAAAAAAAGAGAATTATAGGCCAATATCACTGATGAACATAGACGCCAAAATCCTCACCAAAATTTTAGCACATAGAATCCAACAACACATAAAAAAGATTATACATCATGACCAAGTGGGGTTCATCCCAGGGACACAAGGCTGGTTCAACATATGCAAATCAATCAGTGTAATACATCACATCAACAAAAGAAAGGACAAAATCATCTCAATCGATGCAGAAAAAGCATTTGATAAAATTCAACACCGATTTATGATAAAAACTCTCGCCAAAGTGGGTATAGCGGGAACATATCTCAACATAATAAAAGCTATATATGACAAACCTACAGCCAGCATAGTACTCAACGGTGAAAAACTCAAAATCTTCCCACTAAAATCTGGGACAAGACAAGGATGCCCACTATCACCACTCCTATTCAACATAGTCCTAGAAGTCCTAGCCACAGCAGTCAGGCAAGAGAAAGAAATAAAAGGGATCCAAATTGGAAAAGAAGAGGTAAAAGTGTCATTATATGCCGATGACATGTTACTATATATAGATAACCCTAAAAGGTCCACACAAAAGCTACCAGAGCTGATTGAAGAATTCAGCAAGGTAGCAGGTTACAAAATTAACGTTCAAAAATCAGTTGCATTTCTTTACACTAATGATAAATCAACAGAATAAGAAATTAAATAAACAATCCCCTTTAAAATAGCACCCAAAATAATAAAATATCTGGGAATAAATCTAACCAAGGAGGTGAAAGAATTATACACAGAAAACTATAAACCATTGATGAAGGAAATTAAAGAAGACTTTAAAAATTGGAAAGATATTCCATGCTCTTGGATTGGAAGAATCAATATTATTAAAATGGTCACACTGCCCAAGGCAATCTACAGATTTAATGCAATCCCTATCCAATTACCCAGGACATATTTCACAGAACTAGATCAAATCATAATAAAATTTATATGGAACCATCAAAGACCTAGAATTGCCAAAGCATTACTGAAGAGAAAGAAAGAGGCTGGAGGAAAAACTCTCCCAGG
Organism: Camelus bactrianus; assembly: GCF_048773025.1. NCBI lineage: Eukaryota > Metazoa > Chordata > Mammalia > Artiodactyla > Camelidae > Camelus > Camelus bactrianus. The sequence goes on along the minus strand of NC_133549.1, from coordinate 321,450 downwards.
CTTCAGACAATACTATAGAGCTACAGTCATCAAGATATCATGGTATTGGTAGCAAAACAGACATATAGACCAATGGAACAGAATAGAGAGCCCAGAAATGAACCCACAAACTTTTGGTCAACTCATCTTCGACAAAGGTGGCAAGAATATACAATGGAATAAAGACAGTCTCTTCAGCAAATGGTGTTGGGAAAACTGGACAGCAGCATGTAAAACATTGAAGCTAGGACACTCCCTTACACCATATACAAAAATCAACTCAAAATGGATTAAACACTTAAACATATGACAAGATACAGTAAACCTCCTAGAGGAAAACGTAGGCAAAACATTATCTGACATACATTTAAAAAATTTTCTCCTATAAGAAATAAAAGCATGAATAAACAAATGGGACCTAATGAAACTTACAAGCTTCTGCACAGCAAAGGAAACCAGAAATAAAACAAGAAGAAAACCTACGGACTTGGAGAAAATTTTTGCAAGTGAAACCGACAAAGGCTTGATCTCCAGAATATATAAGCAGCTCATACAACTCAATAAGAAAAAAATAAACAACCCAATCCAAAAATGGGCAGAAGACCTAAACAAGCAATTCTCCAAGGAAGACATACAAATGATCAAAAAGCACATGAAAAAATGCTCAATATCACTAATTATCAGAGAAATGCAAATCAAAACTACAATGAGGTATCACCTCACACCAGTCAGAATGGCCATTATTCAAAAATCCACAAATGACAAATGCTGGAGAGGTTGTGGAGAAAGGGGAAACCTGCTACACTGCTGGTGGGAATGCAGTTTGGTGCAGCCACTATGGAAAGCAGTGTGGAGATTCCTCAAAAGACTAGGAATAGACTTACCATATGACCCAGGAATCCCACTCCTGGGCTTGTATCCAGAAGGAAATCTACTTCCGGATGACACCTGCTCCCCAATGTTCATAGCAGCACTATTTACAATAGCCAAAACATGGAAACAGCCTAAATGTCCATCAACAGGTGACTGGATAAAGAAGAAGTGGTATATTTATACAATGGAATACTACTCAGCCATAAAAACCGACAACATAATGCCATTTGCAGCAACATGTATGCTCCTGGAGAATGTCATTCTAAGTGAAGTAAGCCAGAAAAAGAAAGAAAAATACCATATGAGATCGCTCATATGTGGAATCTAAAAAACAATTACAAAAAAACAAACAAACAAATCAAAGCGTAAATAAAGGACAGAAATAGACCTACAGACAGAGAATACAGACTTGTGGTTACCAGGGGGTTGGAGGGTGGGAAGGGATAGACTTGAATTTCAAAATTGTAGAATAGACTACACTGTATAGCACAGGGAAATATACACAAAATATTATGATAACTCACAGAGAGAAAAATGTGACAATGAGTGAGTATATGTCCATGAATAACTGAAAAATTGTGCTGAACACTGGAATTTTACACAACATTGTAAAATGATTATAAATCAATAAAAAATGTTAAAAAAAAAAAAGAGCTAACCTGAAGGGGCTCCAACTGGTGACAAGATGAGACAGTTTGAACATCAGCAAGTACAATATCTGCAGTGCATTGTAATCTGTCAAATAGGTTTTAATTCTTGATTCATTTTGGTTTTTTAAATTAATTCATTATCTTTGCAGGATGACAGGGTAGCAATTCATTGTCTTCATAATAAATAAATAAGTAAAAAGAAAGAAGCATATAACCTGCCTTTCCTCTATGCACTGTTTAAATGGGTGACCCAACATTAGATGAAGGGAAGTGTCTCTTTACAGAAATAAACCAGCTGATAAATGAAAAAGAAATGATGTAATTAAAATATCATCCTTCTTCACCCTCAAATGGATTAACCAATGTAAGCACTGAACATCATTGCTGCTAACACCTCAAAAACACACAACTTGACTTCGTGTCATTGGATGAAAGAGCACATCAATACCTAGGGTCTCATCAAACATCCTGAACGTTAGTCTGATCAAGCCTCTGAATACCCACCTCAAGACTCAGCTCAGGAGTCATTTCTTCCAGAATGCCTCCTATGGCTGCTCTCAAACTAGATTAGGCGCCCCATCTGTGGCTCCCAGGGCCCCTGGGCTGGCTACATTCTCCTGTAGCACAGATCATACTCTTAGCCCACTGGTCTGTCCCTGCCACACCTGGCAGGCAGGATGGGCAGCCTGCTAGAGCTCTCCCAGAGAGTGGTCTTGGTCCAGCTGGAAACCATCCCATCAACCCTGCCCAGCCTCATGCCACTAAAGAGGCTCCCATTTCTTCCTAAACCTCCACTGCCTGCTTTCCCCAGCTGAAATTAATAATTTTAAAGTGATTAGGCTCAGTAAACCATAATTTATTAGGAACTGTTGCTGCCTGGCAGAGCTGTGAAGCATGATTTCTGCCTAAGCCTGTGTTTGGAGGGCAGCGGGGTAGGAGCCTGATCCCAGTTCCACACTCTTGGGGCCTAACCACCCTGTAGCAGAGATAAACCTCTCTGAGCATGTAGCCACCTAATGAGACTGTCAGGGGACTTCTTAATGAGATTAGGCAGGGCCTGAGAGCTCTGCTTCATGGTGTGGAGGATTTCTATTTAATAATTCAGAGCAAGACAGAACCTGCTCAGGAGGATGCGGGAGCCCTTGACAATAGGGCAGCTCCCTCCTGAACTCCTAATTCTGCCATGGTCAGTCCAGCCCCCAGGGTCCATGGTAGCCTGGGGCAGAGTCCCAATCAGACAGAAGGATGAGCAGAGCTGGCCTGGGATATGGGGAAAAGCCTGGCCTCTTGCTGCCAACCTGGGATTTCTCCCCCTCCTTTGAAACCTGGGTGAGCTCTCATGGGTGGCCACAAGTGAGCCATCCCTAAGGCAGCAGAGAACCCTGCCCACAACAGGGTGTGGGGATAGGTAAGACCCTCCCAGGTGGAAAAGGCTGAGTCTGAGGCCAAGGTTATGGGTTGTGGCTACATATAAAGTGAGGATGTGGTGTGTAAGGCCAAGAACCACTGCCCCACCCCCTTTCTGGAAATAGGATGTTGACACACAGTGAGGGGAAGGACTGCAGATACCCCAGGAACTGTGGGGGCCACAGAGCAGTGTGTTCCACCTTCTGGCCATCAGGTCCTTCTCCCTTTAGGACTTAAGGGTGTGAAGGGAGGTCCCAGTCACACCACATCCACAGGGACCCTCAGGACACCTGGGGGAGGTGCTCAGACCCAGGGTCCTCTCCCTTCTCACCCGCAAGACCCTGTTCACCAGGCTGGTCCCCATTCTTCCATCAGTGCCCAAAATACCACCCACAGCTCAGCTCACTCTTTCCTATGAACCTGAAACACTCACATCCTTTACTCAAAGCCTCATGACTTTGGGCCAGAGCAAATGTTCCTCCCCCAGAAAGCCTTCCCACACTGCCCAGCCTCATTTGGTCTCCTCCCTGACACCATGGACACAGCACAGAGCTCAAAGCCTGGCTCTTTCCCTCCTAATGCTGCCTACCCCTTAAAGCTTTCTAATCCTCAAAGTCTGAGGTCTCCTGGAATCCACTGAGTAGGAAGTTCTGGTAACCAGTGTGGCCACACAGCTTCCAGTCCAGTCCTGATCCCCAGAGCACCCGGTTGGCAGAGAAGCCCCAATCAGCATGGCCACTACACTTCTGGGGGGCAGCAAAGAGAAGGCAGAGGGCACACTGGTGTTGTGTGGACCCAGCCTCCTTTCTCTTCTTCAGGTAAAACCACCCACATCCACTCTGCCCCTTCACTCTCAGCTCAGGGACTGGGGTGACCTCAGGGCATCCCACTCTACTTGCACCAGGACTGATCTGAATGAGACTGTCTCCATGTGAGGCCCATAAGCAGTGATCCTGGGACACTTGGGAGGCTCTTGTTAAACAGTCTCCCTCTTCCCATGGGGAAGCATCAGGGTGCTGGGCTGATTAGACATGAGCCTGCAACAGCCTGGGGGCTCTGAATGGATAAGGCTGCCTGGGAGGGAGGCCCAAACCTGGGAAGGCAGGGACAGGGTGTGGAAAAGCAGGCGATGTCCCAAGGATACCATTTGGGACCCTGGATCAAGCCCTGCCTGAAGTTACACAACCTGAGGCCTTTTCCATTATATGGCCTGATAAATATCCCTATTTTCTTAGGCCAGTACAGGTGTTCCTGACACCCATATGACTAACATAACTAACACAGAGAGTGACTTCAGACCCTCAGCAGGATTCCCTGATGTGAGGCTAGGGGGTGATATTCTCAGGTGGTCCAACTTAGCAGTCCCACAAGCACACAGGGGGGCAACAGCTTCCTCCCAGACATGTGAGGCAGAAACTCTCCACATCACCCAGGGCACCGTAGCTCAGCCTCCTTGTCACAGAAGTGGGGTCCTGACAGGAAGGGGCTCTCTAAACAGATGATCCTTGGACCCTCCCACCACCAGGGTCTCAGCCCATCTGCAGGTGTTATGCCTGGGAGCTCACTAGGACACACAGGCAAGCACTCCTGTGTGTTTGCAGGCCCACATGTGTACTTGCCATAGGTACAGTCACACAGCCACTCAACAAACACTTGCTCTGGCCCTGCATTTTGGGGAGTCCTGAGATGCAGAACACATGGTGCCTGTGCTCTCAGACCCCACAGGTGACCCCTAAGACATGTAGGGAGAAGGGCAGGATGGCATGGCCACAAAGAGAAAGACCCAGCCCCCTAAGGGAGCAGAGCAGCCAGGGAGGGCTTCCTGAAGAGTGTCCCAGAGGCAAGGCTGGAGTAGAGCTGTCAAGCAGTCCTTGTCCAGCTGCAACCCGCCATCTAGGAGCTCCCCTGGAGCACTCACCAGCACTGCTCAGTGGGCACTGATACTCATCACAGACCTGCTGTCCTCCCTTAAATGAAGTTCCAGGATGTAAGCAGCTTGACACAGCTGTACCCCCGAGATGCGCTCCCTGGGCTGCTCCTGAAGAGGACCCTATCATTAACAACACAGAGCTTCAAAGCCCCTTCAGCCCTGGATCACCTGGAGGGTTCTAATTCCTGCTTCCTCAGAGGCCAATGTGCCAGGGTTGGCAGCTACATCCTTGCAAATGGGGACCACTCATCACCTGAGGCAGGGGTGTGGGGGTAAGGGGGTCAGCAGCTTGAGCAGCCATGCTCACAAGCCCCACACCTCCAATTGCTCCTCTTTCTCCCTCTCCCTTCCCCTCCTCAAGTCATCATCCCCATTTCACACATGTGGAGACTGAGGCCAGAGTCAGTGTGCTCCTGAGTCCACCAGAGGATTCCTAGGTGGGAGACAAGAATGGAAACCCAGATGCACATGAATATCTTTATGAAACAGAAAGAGATTCATAAACACAGAAAACAAACATGGTTACCAGTGGGAAAGCAGAGGGAAGGGATAAATTGGGAGAGTGGGATGAGCAGATACAAATACTACATACAGAACAGATAAACAAGGTCCTGCTGTAGAACACAGGGAGCTATACTCACTAACTTGTAATAACCTATAATGAAAAATATCTTTATGTACATAACTCCATCACTGTGCTGTACAAAATAAGCCAACACAACATTGCAAATCAACTATCCTTCAACTAAGAAAAAAATAATGGATTTGGAAGAACCCAGATCCTGGCTTATACCCAATACCCAGACAGCAATTAGGCCACACAGACCCCAAGGCCAGCACCTGGAGCCCAGGGTGAGCATCTACTTCCCCTGGGTAACCTCCCTTCCCTCACCACCCACTCCCATCCCCACAGGCACACCTCAGAGGGGATGGACAGGCCAATGGCCCTGAGCCCCTGACAGAACAGCTCAGGGGGGGAACACCTTCCAGAAATGGATCTCCCAAATCTATTACCTGCTCAAGCCCATGAGCATGGGAAACCCCCTCAATGTGACTGTAGCCTTTGTGCTAGGCCTTAGAATCCCCCGTGGAAGTGGCCACTGCCAGGGAGAGGCTGTGCCATCATCTCCTATCATTTCTTGCCAGGAGAGACCTTGAAATCCAGAAGCTGACCAGGAGGGAAAGGCCAGCATGAGGTGGCAGAACAGGGCTGCTATAAATGCAACAAGCTCCACATGCTGTGGGACCACAATTGGCTCCTTGCACGACCTCAAGCTTGAGGGGTTCTCAGAGAACGGAGGTCCCATGTGTCCATCTGTCTTATTATCCATCCAGAGGCTTTTACTGACCACCCATGACTGATGCATACCAGGCTCTGCTCTAGGAACTGAGCAGTGAATGAGACAGACTAGTCCCAACCCTCACAGACCCGATGCTCCTCACAAATAAACTAGTAACATAATTGCAGGTGGAGAAGCTGGGAAAGAAGGAAAAGAAGGCTTTGTCAGGGAATGAGAGGGGCCCTTATTGGAGCCAAGGGGAGCCTCTCTGAGGAGATTAGATCTGAGGAATAGCTGAGACTGAGGAGGAGCCTGTCATGTGAAGGGCTTCAAAGTGGGGATGGATAGCATGCACAAAGGCCCTGGGGCAGGAGTCTACTTCCACTGTTTGAGATACAGGAAGAAACTCAATGTGGCTGAAGTAGAGATGTCAACAGGCTTGGCGACAGTGAAGCAGGTGCGTTCAGCCCTTGTTGGGGTACTTGGAGGCTTTCAGGCTCTGATAAGGGGTCTAGATTTTATTCTCAGTACTGCAAGGAGCCATTGAAGGGTTTCAATAGGGGAGGAAGGTGACTGAATTAATTTTTCAGGTAACTCTAGTGGCTGCATGGACAGAGGCCTGGAAGGGAGAGCAGAGGCAGAGAACAGTAAGTGACCACAGGGATCCAGGCTTAGGCTGGGGACATGGTGGTGAAGATGGTGAGAACTGGACAAAGGCCTGAGGTAGGGTGAGGGTCACATGCATAGTGGGAGGGCAGGCAAGGAACAGGGAGAATGCCGGCTCGGCTAACAATCCTTCACGTTTCCCCCATCCAAGTACTAACCAAGCCTGACTTTGCTTAACTTCCAAGATTCCTTCACATTTCTGAAGAAAATCCTGCTTCCCTCTGCTCTCTGTATAATCCCCCATGCTCCCCAAGGCTGTCTGAGATGATGCTCACACAGCCCTGGGTACAGGGTCCATAGACACTTGAGTATTGAGAGGTGACTCTGCTTTTCAACAGGCCATCACCAGGAGCCTGTACTAGACCACTGTTGTCAAGCATATTGCATTCTTCCCCTTAGTGAGGTTCCTGGGCTGGCTCCCAGGGCCACCCATGTGACTGCCCACAAGGCATCTACAGTGAAGGAAGGAAGAATGGAAAAGTCTGGAGTCCAGGCCCCAGAAGACGTCGTGTGCTGTGATTCTGTAAAGTCCATATATAAAGAGTGTACATGGGTAGAAACAGAACACAGGATGGAGTCTGGGGCAGAAATGCAGCCGTTAGTGGTACATCAGTGATTCCCTACAGACAAGATCCTGTGTCCCCTGCATACTGGCCAGTGACCCCATATGGAGACACGGAGTAAGCTGGGGAGTTGAGCAGTGGGATTAGGCTAGTCCTGGCCTACTGAGCATTTTGGAGGTGGATAAGAGACACAGACACCCTGCGGGCTGGCTCAGGGCTAAGAAGGAGAGGCAACTCTCTGGAAGGCATGAGTGAGACTCACAAGGTCTGAGCAGGCTGGACTTTACAGGAACAGGTGTGAAGTCACACACTGGAATTGGTCACCTGCACAGGCTCTAGGAGGGTTTCTCTGATGCATCACCTTTTCTTGGGCAAAAGCCCTTCCCTTGAGGACCAAAGACTCACCCAGAGCCATAGTGGGAGGAGAGGCTGAATGTTAACATTTATTATGGCTTCATTAATATCAGCAGAGCATCCAGGACCAGCAGTGACCATGCCTCTTCCCCTGCACTGCTCAGACATCACGAGAACAGTAACTGTGGCCCTGTTTCCTGAGCGCCTCTTTAGTGCCAGGCACCAGCTTAGTTCTCCACTGTCATTACCTCACTTGGTCCTGGAGACAACCTGTTAAGGGAGGTACCACTGTCCCCATTTTACAGGCAGGAAAGCTGAGGTCAGCAAATTAAATCCCTTATCAAGAGACAACAGGGATGCTGTGTGTTAAGTAGGGCAAGGACAGAATGAACAAATCCAAAAGAGAACCAAGTGAGAAATATTCAGGCTGCAAGATGTGAAGCCTGAAAACATCTGCGGGGCACAGTGGCTGTCTAAACATTTAAACGGCTGTGGGTTGGAGAGAGACTCAGGTCAGATTATCTTAGTGTAATGGCCCTGGGAGCTGCAAGGATCTCATCCCACACATGTGGGCCCTGAGGCCCTGAGGGGCCAACCCCTCAGTAAGATCCTGGGAAGGAGGAAGAGGTGAGTGAGGGCTGGGGCCCTGGAACCACCCAGGACTGATGGGGAGCAGCACCTGGTGTCTGCAGCCATGACAGGGAAGGCAGCCAGGACCCTGGGGCTGAGCCAAGTCAGGGCCCCTCAGCACCTGGCACCCGCCTTCCAAGATGAGCACCACTGTGACAAGCCCCCGGGAGCCCAGCCCAGTGCCCAGTTCAGGTCTCAGAGCTTTGGGCCTGGAGCTCAGACTAGGTCCCAGAGTTTGGCCCCTCCCTTCCTCCCAGGACTCTGGATACTCAGACAAAAGGATGGAATAAGCCCCTAGCCCCAGTCCAGGAGCAGGGCTAAGGCAAGACCTAATGCCTCTGCCTTTCACCAAGAAGAAAGGCTGTATGGGGAGGAGAGAGCACGGAGACCGCCTGCCAGGCCAGGTCTGGGCTGAGTCTGGAGGGGCTCAGGCCATGTGAGGACTGACATAGACAGACTGAGCCAAGAGCTCTAGTCAAGGGCCCAGGGAGGATGATGTCTAGCCAGCAGGGTCCATTTCTCTGCCCTGACCTGGGGGTTAGCAGACTGAGGCAGGACCCAGAGACCAAGGGGTGTCATGCAGTCTTCTCCAGGCAACAGGAGAACAGAGCAAGTGGTAACCAGGACACAGAGAATGAAGGCCCACTTAGGATACAGTGTGCCACTGCCCAAACCCTTAACCCCACCATGGGGCTCAGCACGCCGCTGCTGGGCACCCCAGTGGACAGCTGCTTGCCAACAGCCTCCTGCCTGCTGTGCATACCTCACCTCTCTATATCCACCACCACAACACTGAGATAGCCCCACTTCACAGACACTGAAACTGAGGCTTGGACAGGGCAAGTGACCTTTAAAGATCACACAGCAGATCAGCTACAGAGCTGGGATTTGAAACCTGCTCTGCCTGACCCCTTCCCACCAAATACAGCAAGTTATGGGCTCTATAGCCAGCTGCTCAGGGGCTGGGCAAGGCTGGCTGGTTTCTGGCCCTGATGCACACTCACAACTGTGAGGCTGCAGCAGAATGCAGTTCCATGCAGTGAGGTTCTACGGGTTCCCAGAGCCCCAACCCATACAGGTGGCTCCAGGCAGCCTCCCTGTGAGTCACGTGATCAATATCAACCTGCTTCCCTGCTCTTCTTTCCCCTAGCCTGCCCTGGCCCAACTCCATTCCTTTCCTGGTCAAACAGCGCCCACCTCTGGCCCAGGCAGGAGTGGCAAAAAGCCACAGCTCCTCCAAATCCAGAGAAAGGCAGCCGAGAAATGCAGGCCAAGGCACAGAGGGGCCATGAAATGCTGTGCCTCCAGGGTTGTGCTCCTGAGAGGGGAGACCATGGGCTCGGGTGTCAGAGGCTCCTCCATAGGCAGTGAAGAAGACATCAGCCCAACCAGGTCAGGGGAAGTGTACCACCCAGATACCAGGTGCACAGACACACCCACCCACAAACACTCAAAACAACAAAGAGGGCCCTGAGCCACACACACCTGTGCCACCAGCGTTGGGACCACACACTGGCCCTCAGATCTGGAAATGAGCCTCACAAGCCTGCAAGGTGGCCCACAATGACCCCAGACCACCTGTTGACAAGCTCTTCAATCCAGCCCCTCAGTGCAGAGCAGTCCCTGTACCATGGCTTTGGTGGAGGTAGCATGACCTTGTGTAGCACTGTGACTGCCCAGGGGTATAAGGGGCCCTCTGCAGCCAAGCAGGTATCAACCCCACTGGTCCCCAGTGCTGTGCCACCAGGCAGGGCCCATTCCTGTTAGCCCTGGGCACAGCTGCCAGCCACTCACCTTCCTTCAGGGCCTGAAAAGGATTGTTGACCTCGATGAGCTTGATGGAGTAGGTGATATTCTAGCTCTGCAGGATGTAGTCACTGAGGCTCCGGTCTGGTGCAGCCAGCTGGAAATGCCCTGTCATCCTTGGCCACATTCTCCTGGAAGATGGCACATGGAGATGAGGGGTCAAGACCAGACCTAGAAAAGTGCTCTCCTTCCCTACCCCACCCCCACCCTTGGCCTTCAGGTCATGGTGCCGGCAGGACTGCAGGTTGCCAGGTGGTGGGAGTTCTGGGCTGGAGTTTCAGGTGGATAGGATAGTTTAAGGTTCTCCTTGGTCCACCGGCACAGAAATACACCTGCCCCCATAGGCCAACACTCTTGACATGAGTCACACATGCACATGGCACATGCTGCCACCAGGTCACACAAGTCTCTCACAACCAAGCCACTTCATGTATGAGCCATACCCCACAGAATGGACTGAGTCAAGCTGGCATGACCACAGGCAGCACCTAAAGGCACTGACATGGCCCCAGGAGTGCCATCCTGGGAGCCAGAAAATTCCCCCGCAGGGTGATGGCCCTGGGCCAAATCCCAAAAATGGATTAATTACTTCCTTCTGCCCTGATGGCCTAGAGCAGAGCAAGAAGGTCCACAGTGGCTTTCCTGTGCCAGGGGGCTTTGTTATGTAGGGGCTGATGACAGGCAGCTCAGTGCCAGTCTGGCTGCCTGGGCTCTTCCTGTTCTCCAGCCCTCCTCACTTTTTCTTCTTCCAAGTACATTGGGGGGTCTCTGGAAGGGGGAATTGGAGAATGTTCCCAGACTCCTTGCCTTCTCACACCTCCCAACACCCAGTTTCTCTGGGCTCCCTGGTCTTTCCCAAATTCCATAAAGGCTACTGCCAAGGAGCTCCCTAAAAGCAACCCCTGCCAGTCCCCCAAACCCACCCAACTTTCTGGGATTTTCCCATGCTGCTACCAGCTCCCACACACTCCCCATCCACAGGCCCCTTCCTCCTCTTTTCTATCTCCTCTTCTTTCCTCTCCTGGTTCTCCCTCCATTGGTCTCATCCTGCTCATCTTGCACACACACCCTCCCCCAACACATCACTGCCCAGAATTCTCCCCTTGCTCTCACCCCCCAGGCCATCTGCCAGCCCCTAACACTTGGGCCATGGGAAACTCTGGGACTGTCCAGGGTTGGGCTTCCATCGCCACAATCAGATACACACACACACACACACACATACACACAAACACACACACACACACACACACACACAGACACACATACACTGAGAGATACACAGATACCCACCAGGGAAACAGGCAGACACTCTGTCCACCCTAACAGGCTGAGAGACAGTTATGCACGCACCAACACAATCTAGGATGGCCCCACATACCCCAATGCTCTCTTACAGTGACATCAACATGGTGCCAGGCACGTACACAGTGACACACGCTGACAACACCCACCCACCCACATTCACCCACGGTTAAGGCTGGGACTCTTTGATCCTGCACTGACAACTTGGTGAGACCAGGGCCCTGTCTGTCCCCTGAATCCCGCTGCTCTAAGCTGAGAGTAAAGGCTAGCGCTACCCTGCCTGAGGCCCAGCCAGGATCTAGATGTGCCTCTAGCACCAGGTTCCCCACAGCTGAGGCCCTAAGTGTCCACAGAGGCCACAAGGCCCTGCCAGGGTATAGGAAACCTGGAGAACAGCGGGAGCCCTTGGGAGCAAGGCGCTGCCCATGCACATCTCCCCCGCGGGGCGGCTCACTGCCTGGCCCTTCTTGGGAGCACTGCCCACGGAGCCCCTAGGCCCAGGAACAGCCAAGGTTGGGTGCCTTGTGCTCCCTGCACCGCTGGGGCTCCCACTAAGCCTAGGTCCCTCCTCCCACTGCACTCACTGAGATGGATGATGAAGTCAACCTGCACTGTCAGGCATTGGCATATCCAGTGGAGCAGGCACAGCATCAGGGTTTCATTGTCCCCTGGGCGTGCTGCTTATCCACCCAGGCCAGGGCGAGGCCAAGGGCAGCGCGGAGTGGGGAGGCACCAGTCCGTGTGCAGTCCCAGGCTGCTCCCGGGGAGAGCAGAGCCCGCCCATGCATCTTCCCTTGCGTGTCCATCCCTGCGCCCAGCGCTGGCCCCAGCCCAGCCCAGCGTGGTCATGCCCCGGCTCCAACTCAGGGAGTTGCTGCGGTGGCCTGACAGCCCGAACCCAGGCTGGAGCAGCGGGGCAGCTCGCGGAGGTGGTAGCAGCGCTTCCCGTGGCTCGTGTGGCTTCAGAGGTGGTGGAGGCAGTGTCAGCAGCAGCCGGGCCTGTGCAGCGGCTTGCTTGCGGCTGGCAGAGCGCCTGGGCCCCAAGAGGAGTGAACTGTGGAGGACGCCCCGCCCCTCCCCCTCGGCTCCACTCCCCCTCCCTGCCCGCCACCCTCCCCTCCACCCTCCTCTTGACGAGGTGACGGGGGAGTTTCAGCCTTGCCCTGCGGTGCTCTCCCCCTCGCAGCTTGGAGAGGGCGCTGGGTGCTCCTTGCTCCCAACTGGGGTATACTCTGAGGCCAGCAGGGTGGTGGGGAACTGCCGGGGCTGTGGTGTGCAAGGACTTGTCAGCCCTGGGCCTCACTCCCCTCCATTCACCAGGGGCATGAAGATGAGGAAGGGTAGGACTCCGGAGGCTCTTGGGGGTTCCCGGAGTCCCCTGGCGATCATCAACCTCAGCCGCTGAGTGCCTCATGCCACGACTCCCACCCTGGGCAGAGAGACCCTTGTGAAGCCGGGCCAAGGACAGCCAGGACAACGACAGGGAGGGAAGCTGAACGAGGCACCAGGATGCAAGGTGACCTACCGTGGCCAAACATGTGGAGCAGAGCTGTGGCGGTGGGCTGGGCCCTAGATTTGCCCCAGGGACCTGGGCGGGCACCCATCCCACACCCTACAACTCAGGGCTCAGCAGCCAGTCAGGCAGGACACTTGGACTCTGAAGCCCAATTCATGGCCAGAAAACGGTGCACCCCACACTTCAGCACCTGGAGGTGAGGAGCTTCCCAAGGGGCTGACCAGCTCAGACACTGACCCTGCACAGAGATTTTACACGTGAGCCAGGGCTGAGAGTTCCATTCTAGCAGCCAGCAGAGAGGGGGGTTCTCTACACCGCTAGGTGAATGTTTCTGGCAAGACATCACCACAAGATGTAGGGTTAAGCTATTTGGGCTCCAGCCTGGGAGGAGGTGGAAAGACTGAAGGGTAGCCACCATTCCACATCACCCCACCTCCACCAAGTTTTAGAGAGACTGGGCTCCACATGGCACATCCAAGATGTTGGGGAGACAGACTGGATTGCACAGAAGTTTGATCTAGAAGCATCTGACAGAGCCTCCTATCAGGGTCCAATCCTGGGAGCCCAGGAGCACCCATTAGCCCTGTCATTGGCCTGGCTCCAAGGCCTCTACCTTGATCAGGATCAGGTGCTGGGCATGACAGATTCAGAGATGCTTTCCTGGAACTCCCCACTCAGAGGAGAGGCAGTTAAACAGATTACTAAAAGATGTGGTAAGGACCCCAAGTGGCATGTATGCACAGGCACATCCTGGAATGTGACCCAGCCTGGGAGGAAGGGCCAGGGGATGGCTGCCTGGAAGAGGTGACAGTTCTAAAGGCTGAGTGAGGGTTACCAAGGGAGGAGGAAGGGAGGCTGTCAGGCATTGAATGCTGGTTAGCCAGCCAAAGCAAGAAGACAAAGAATTTAGTGTGAATGTGAGTGTGCGTGTGCGTGTGTGTGTCTCCCAAGCTGCCTGCCACAGAAGACACTGTCACATTTTACTTCAGAAAGATAGGGGAGGAGGCTGTGCAGAGGGGCCCAGTGCGGGCTTGGAGAGCAGTGAGGCAGCCCTTGCAGTGGCTGATGGGACTGACTCTGTTGGTCAGGGGCAGCCTAGGGGAGAGGATAAGCTGGTTTGGAGAAACAGCAGGGAGAAAAATGGGCTGGCAAGGTGACTTCCAGAATGAGGGGCCAATGAGCAGAAAGAGAAAATTGGCCATGCACGCAGGAGGCTGAGCTGTCCAGCTGGGTGTGGTGCTCACACGAAGGCACTTCCTCAAGAAATCCATCTTGGCCTTGAATTGTAAAACATGCCCCACTCAGGCTCTACAAACTCTCCATGTCTCCATTCTTATTCCCTGAAAATTCAATTGCACACTGGCTGAACAGTTATAGACAGAAGAGAAATAATTAAAGGATGGATATTATTATATAACAGTTTGGTTCCTATGGGGACTGTCTCCACCTCAGAAGCATGGTAGTATATTCACCCTCTAGGGGCTCGAACTTGAGATCAAGAGCCACGGGGTCAGGGATTCCACAAAAGGTGTTTGGACACCTGCAGTATGTTAGTAAAGTAGGCACGTGATAATTCTAACCCAATTAGAAGTTTTTCTTGAGATTATGCTAGGTAGAGTTAGCATGTTTGCAATGAGACCAATCTCAGGACGCCCTTCCAAGTACTAAGATGTCAACTTACAAACACACAGTTTTGAAGAGGCTTCTGTCAGTTTCTAGTTTGGATGATGAGGTCCCTCTAGTTTGTGACCTGAGGGCTATGACTCAGGTTGGCTTTCCCCTGGAAGCTCTTGGCCTGACTATCACCTTTCTCTCCATCTCCCACAGTGTGTGGTCCTTCCCCATCCCAAGATGCTCATCTCCTAATGCTCATCCTCCTACACTCCCAAGCCAAGCCAGTTTTCCCTGCTAGACTGGAATGGCCTGGGTAGCCCTTGAAAAGCCAGGAGGGGCACTCTGCACAGGTCCCATTTCTCCTAGAGCTGGGAGGCTGGCCCAGAGATCACTGGAACACTATGCCCCACTACCTCCAGGCAAGACTCTTTGAATCCTGTCTGCCACCGAATTTGGGATTACCAGTTTCCAAGGACATTGGCTATTATTGGGGCTTTATCAGGCTCATCAAATCCTTAAATACTTATTGATCCTGGCCAGCCCAGTCCCTTAAGCCCTGATAATCTCTGGGCCTGCAAAAGCTGTCTCGCCCAAATCAGACTCCTGGGGAAACAACTCTACTTGACGAACAAGTTCACCCCAACTCTAATAACCTGGTTGAAGAAGCAAGATTAGCAATCTATAGGTCACATTATGTAAATCCATTTCACAGAGGGGAAAACTGAAGCTAAGAGGA